>NC_140995.1:241852916-241962002 GCF_052327205.1 Somniosus microcephalus | reverse complement strand
TTATCCCCCTCTTTCCCCCCGCCCTCGGTTCCCCCTCTTTCCCCCCGCCCTCGGTTCCCCCCTATTTCCCCCCCGCCCTCGGTTTCCCCCTCTTTTCCCCCGCCCTCGGTTCCCGCTCTTTTCCCCCCGCCCTCAGTTCCCCCCTCTTTCCCCCCGCCCTCGGTTTCCCCCCTCTTTTCCCCCCGCCCTCGGTTTCCTCCCTCTTTCCCCCCGCCCTCGGTTCCCCCTCTTTTCCCCCGCCCGTCGTTTCCCCCCCCCTTCCCCCGCCCTCGGTTTCCCCCCCCTTCCCCCCGCCCTGGGTTCCCCCCTTCCCCCGCCCTCGGTTCCCCCTGTTTACCCAGCCCCTCGGTTTCCCCCCTCTTTCCCCCGCCCTCGGTTCCCCCTCTTTCCCCCGCCCTCGGTTCCCCACCCCTCGGTTTCCCCCTCTTTCCCCCGCCCTCGGTTTCCCCCCTCTTTCCCCCGCCCCTCGGGTTTCCCCACTCCCTCGGTTTCCCCCCTCTTTCCCCCGCCCTCGAGTTTCCTCTCTTTCCCCCGCCCTCGGTTATCCCCCTTCCCCCGCCCTTGGGTTTTCCCCTCTTTCCCCCGCCCTCGATTCCCCCCTCTTTCCCCCGCCCTCGATTCCCCCCTCTTTCCCTCGCCCTCGGTTTCCCCCCTCTTTCCCCGCCCTCGGTTTCCACCTCTTTCCCCCCGCCCTCTGTTCCCCCTCTTTCCCCCGCCCTCGGTTCCCCCTCTTTCCCCCCGCCCTCGGTTCCCCATCTTTCCCCCGCCCTCGGTTTCCCCCTCTTTCCCCCCCCTCGGTTCCCCCTCTTTCCCCCGACCTCGGTTTCCCCCTCTTTTCCCCCGCCTCCTCGATTCCCCCTCTTTTCCCCCGCCCTCGGTTCCCCCTCTTTCCCCCGCCCGCGTTCCCCCCTCTTTATCCCGCCCTCGGTTCCCCCCCCTCGGTTCCCCCCTCTTTCCCCCGCCCTCGGTTTCCCCCTCTTTCCCCCGCCCTCGGTTCCCCCTCTTTCCCCCCGCCCTCGGTTTACCTTCCCTACCCCTTTCCCCCGCCCTCGGTTTCCCCTCTTTCCCCCCGCCCTCGGTTACCTCCTTCCCCCGCCCTCGGTTCCCCCCCTTCCCCCGCCCTCGGTTCCCCCTCTTTCCCCCGCCCTCGGTTTCCCCCTCTTTCCCCCGCCCTCGGTTCCCCCCCTTTCCCCCGCCCTCGGTTGCCCCCCTTCCTCCACCATCGGTTCCCCCCCTTCCCCCCGCCCTCTGCTTCCCCCCTCTTTCCCCCCGCCCTCGTTTCCCCCTCTTTCCCACGCCCTCGGTTTCCCCCCATTTTTCCCCCGCCCTCGGTTTCCCCCTCTTTCCCCCGCCCTCGGTTTCCCCCTCTTTCCCCCGCCCTCGGTTCCCCATCTTTCCCCCGCCCTCGGTTCCCCCTCTTTCCCCCGCCCTCGGTTCCCCCTCTTTCCCCCGCCCTCGGTTTCCCCGTCTTTCCCCACCCTCGGTTCCATCTCTTTCCCCCGCCCTCGGTTCCCCCTCTTTCCCCCGCCCTCGGTTCCCCCTCTTTCCCCCGCCCTCGGTTCCCCATCTTTCCCCCGCCCTCGGTTCCCCCCCTTTCCCCCGCCCTCGGTTCCCCCTCTTTCTCCCCCGCCCTCGGTTTCCCCCTCTTTCCCCCGCCCTCGGTTCCCCGCTCTTTTCCCCCGCCCTCGGCTTCCCCCTCTTTCCCCCGCCCTCGGTTCCCCCTCCTTCCCCCGCCCTCGGTTCCCCCCCCTCGGTTCCCCCTCTTTCCCCTGCCCTCGGTTCCCCCTCTTTCCCCCGCCCTCGGTTACTCCCCTTCCCCCGCCCTCGGTTTTCCCCTCTTTTCCCCCCGCCCTCGGTTATCCCCATTCCCCCGCCCTTGGTTTCCCCCTCTTTCCCCCGCCCTCGATTCCCCCTCTTTCCCCCCGCCCTCGGTTTCCCCCCTCTTTCCCCGCCCTCGGTTCCCCCCTCTTTCCCCCCGCCCTCGGTTCCCCCTCTTTCCGCCGCCCTCGGTTCCCCATCTTTCCCCCGCCCTCGGTTCCCCCTCTTTCCCCCCCCTCGGGTCCCCCCCTCTTTCCCCCGCCCCTCGGTTCCCCCTCTTTCCCCCGCCCTCGGATCCCCCTCTTTCCCCCGCCCTCGATTCCCGCTCTTTCCCCCCGCCCTCGTTTCCCCCTCTCTCTCCCCCGCCCTCGGTTTCCCCCCTCCTTCCCCCGCCCTCGGTTCCCCCCCCTCGGTTCCCCCTCTTTCCCCCGCCCTCGGTTCCCCCTCTTTCCCCCGCCCTCGGTTCCCCCTCTTTCCCCCGCCCTCGGTTACTCCCCTTCCCTCCGCCCTCGGTTTCCCCTCTTTCCCCCCGCCCTCGGTTACCTCCTTCCCCCGCCCTCGGTTCACCCCCTTCCCCCGCCCTCGGTTTCCCCCTCTTTCCCCCGCCCTCGGTTCCCCCTCTTTCCCCCGCCCTCGGTTCCCCCACTTCCCCCCGCCCTCGGTTTCCCCCTCTTTCCCCCGCCCTCGGTTCCCCACTTCCCCCGCCCTCGGTTCCCCCTCTTTCCCCCGCCCTCGGTTCCCCCTCTTTCCCCCCGCCCTCGGTTCCCCCTCTTTCCCCCGCCCTCGGTTCCCCCCCTTTCCCCCCGCCCTCGGTTGCCCCCCTTCCTCCGCCATCGGTTTCCCCCTCTTTCCCCCGCCCTCCGGTTCCCCCTCTTTCCCCCGCCCTCGGTTTCCCCCTCTTTCCCCCCGCCCTCGGTTCCCCCCCCTTCCACCGCCCTCGGTTCCCCCCTTCCCCCGCCCTGGGTTCCCCCCTTCCCCCGCCCTCGGCTGCCCCTCTTTCCCCCGCCCTCGGTTGCCCCCCTTCCCCCGCCCTCGGTCCCCCTCTTTCCCCCGCCCTCGGTTCCCCCTCTTTCCCCCGCCCTCGGTCCCCCCTCTTTCCCCCGCCCTCGGTCCCCCTCTTTCCCCCGCCCTCGGTTCCCCCTCTTTCCCCCGCCCTCGGTTCCCCCTCTTTCCCCCGCCCTCGGTTCCCCCCCCATCCCCCGCCCTCGGTTCCCCCTCTTTCCCCCGCGCTCGGTTCCCCCCTCTTTCCCCCGCCCTCGGTTCCCCACTTTCCCCGCCCTCGGTTCCCCCTCTTTCCTCTGCCCTCAGTTCCCCCCTCTTTCCCCCCGCCCTCGGTCCCCCTCTTTCCCCTGCCCTCGGTTCCCCCTCTTTCCCCCGCCCTCGGTTCCCCCTCTTTCCCCCGTCCCTCGGTTCCCCCTCTTTCCCCCCGCCCCTCGGTTCCCCCCTTCCCCCGCCCTCGGTTCCCCCTCTTTCCCCGCGCCCTCGGTTCCCCCCTCTTTCCCCCGCCCTCGGTTCCCCCTCTTTCCCCCCACCCTCGGTTCCCCCCCTTCCCCCGCCCTTGGTTCCCCCTCTTTCCCCCGCCCTCGGTTCCCCCCCCTTCCCCCGCCCTCGGTCCCCCCTCTTTTCCCCCGCCCTCGGTCCCCCCTCTTTCCCCCGCCCTCGGTCCCCCTCTTTCCCCCGCCCTCGGTTCCCCCTCTTTCCCCCGCCCTCGGTTTCCTCCTCTTTCTCCCGCCCTCAGTTCCCCCTCTTTCCCCCGCCCTCGGTTCCCCCCCCTTCCCCCCGCCCTCGGTTCCCCCTCTTTTCCCCCGCCCTCGGTTCCCCCACTTCCCCCGCCCTCGGTTTCCCCCTCTTTCCCCCTGCCCTCAGTTCCCCCTCTTTCCCCCGCCCTGGTTTCCCCCCTTCCCCCGCCCTCGGTTCCCCCTCTTTCCTCCACCCTCGGTTCCCCCCCTTCCCCCCGCCCTCGGTCCCCCCTCGGTTCCCCCTCTTTTCCCCCGCCCTCGGTTTCCCCCTCTTTCCCCCCGCCCTCAGTTCCCCCTCTTTCCCCCCGCCCTCGGTTCCCCCCCCCTTCCCACGCCCTCGGTTCCCCCTCTTTCCCCCGCCCTCGGTTCCCCCTCTTTCCCCCGCCCTCGGTTTCCCCCACTTCCCCCGCCCTCGGTTCCCCCTCTTTCCCCTGCCCTCAGTTCCCCCTCTTTCCCCCGCCCTCGGTCCCCCTCTTTCCCCTGCCCTCGGTTTCCCCCTCTTTCCCCCGCCCTCGGTTCCCCCTCTTTCCCCCGTCCTCGGTTCCCCCTCTTTCCCCCGCCCTCGGTTCCCCCCCTTCCCCCGCCCTCGGTTCCCCTTCTTTCCCGCGCCCTCGGTTCCCCCTCTTTCCCCCGCCCTCGGTTTCCCCCTCTTTCCCCCCGCCCTCGGTTCCCCCTCTTTCCCCCCGCCCTCGGTTCCCCCCCCTTCCCCCGCCCTCGGTTCCCCCCCCTTCCCCCGCCCTCGGTTCCCCCTCTTTCCCCCGCCCTCGGTTCCCCCGCTTTCCCCCGCCCTCGGTTCCCCACTTCCCCCGCCCTCGGTTCCCCCTCTTTCCCCTGCCCTCAGTTCCCCCTCTTTCCCCCCGCCCTCAGTCCCCCTCTTTCCCCTGCCCTCGGTTCCCCCCTTTCCCCCCGCCCTCGGTTCCCCCTCTTTCCCCCGTCCTCGGTTCCCCCTCTTTCCCCCACCCTCAGTTCCCCCCTTGCCCCCGCCCTCGGTTCCCCCTCTTTCCCGCGCCCTCGGTTTCCCCCTCTTTCCCCCGCCCTCGGTTCCCCCTCTTTCCCCCGCCCTCGGTTCCCCCCTTCCCCCGCCCTCGGTTCCCCCTCTTTCCCCGCCCTCGGATCCCCCCCTTCCCCCGCCCTCGGTCCCCCCTCTTTCCCCCGCCCTCGGTTTCCCCCTCTTTCCCCCGCCCTCGGACCCCTTTTTCCCCCCGCCCTCGGTCCCCCTCTTTTCCCCCGCCCTCGGTTTCCCCCTCTTTCCCCCGCCCTCGGTTCCCCCTCTTTCCCCCGCCCCTCGGTTTCCCCCTCTTTCCCCCGCCCTCGGTTCCCCCTCTTTCCCCCGCCCTCGGTTCCCCCCTCTTTCCCCCGCCCTCGGTTCCCCCCTCTTTCCCCCGCCCTCGGTTCCCCACTTCCCCCCGCCCTCGGTTCCCCCTCTTTCCCCTGCCCTCAGTTCCCCCTCTTTCCCCCGCCCTCGGTCCCCCTCTTTCCCCCGCCCTCGGTTCCCCCTCTTTCCCCCGCCCTCGGTTTCCCCCTCTTTCCCCCGCCCTCGGTTCCCCCCCTTCCCCCGCCCTCGGTTCCCCCTCTTTCCCCCGCCCTCGGTTTCCCCCCCCTTCCCCCGCCCTCGGTTCCACCTCTTTCCCCCGCCCTCGGTTTCCCCCTCTTTTCCCCCGCCCTCGGTTCCCCCCCTTCCCCCGCCCTCAGTTCCACCTCTTTCCCCCGCCCTCGGTTCCCCCTCTTTCCCCCGCCCTCGGTTCCCCCCCATTCCCCCGCCCTCGGTTCCCCCCTCTTTCCCCCCACCCTCGGTTCCCCCCCTTTTCCCCCGCCCTCGGTTCCCCCTCTTTCCCCCCGCCCTCGGTTCCCCCTCTGTCCCCCCGCCCTCGGTTCCCCCTCTTTGCCCCGCCCTCGGTTCCCCACCCCTCGGTTTACCCCTCTTTCCCCCGCCCTCGGTTCCCGCCTCTTTCCCCCCGCCCTCGGTTCCCCCCCCTTTCCCCCGCCCTCGGTTCCCCCTCTTTCCCCCCCGCCCTCTGTTCCCCCTCTTTCCCCAGCCCTCGGTTCCCCCTCTTTCCCCCCGCCCTCGGTTCCCCCTCTTTCCCCCCGCCCTCGGTACCCCCCCTTCCCCCGCACTCGGTTTCCCCCTCTTTCCCCCGCCCTCGGTCCCCCTCTTTCCCCCGCCCTCGGTCCCCCCTCTTTCCCCCGCCCTCGGTTCCCCCTCTTTCCCCCGCCCTCGGTTCCCCCTCTTTCCCCCGCCCTCGGTTCCCCCTCTTTCCCCCGCCCTCAGTTCCCCCTCATTCCCCCGCCCCTCGGTTCCCCCATTGCCCCGCCCTCGGTTCCCCCCTCTTTCCCCCGCCCTCGGTTCCCCCCTTCCCCCGCCCTCGGTTCCACCTCTTTCCCCCGCCCTCGGTTCCCCCTCCCTCGGTTCCCCCCCCTTCCCCCGCCCTCGGTTCCACCTCTTTCCCCCGCCCTCGGTTCCCCCTCTTTCCCCCGCCCTCGGATCCCCCCCATTCCCCCGCCCTCGGTTCGCCCCTTTCCCCCGCCCTCGGTTCCCCCCCTTTCCCCCGCCCTCGGTTCCCCCTCTTTCCCCCGCCCTCGGTTCCCCCTCTGTCCCCCCGCCATCGGTTCCTCCTCTTTCCCCCGCCCTCGGTTCCCCAGCCCTCGGTTTCCCCCTCTTTCCCCCCGCCCTCGGTTTCCCCCTCTTTCCCCCGCCCTCGGTTCCCCCCTTCCCCGCCCTCGGTTCCCCCTCTTTCCCCCGCCCTCGGTTCCCCCTCTTTCCCCCCGCCCTCGGTTCCCCCTCTTTCCCCCGCCCTCGGTTCCCCTCTTTCCCCCGCCCTCGGTTCCCCCTCTTTCCCCCGCCCTCGGTTCCCCCTCTTTCCCCCGCCCTCGGTTCCCCCTCTTTCCCCGCCCTCGGTTCCACCTCTTTCCCCCGCCATCGGTTCCCCCTCTTTCCCCCCGCCCGCGGTTACCCCCTTCCCCCCGCCCTCGGTTCCCCATCTTTCCCCGGCCCTCGGTTCCCCCTCTTTCCCCCGCCCTCGGTTCCCCCTCTTTCCCCCGCCCCCCTCGGTTCCCCCTCTTTCCCCCGCCCTCGGTTTCCCCTCTTTCCCCGGCCCTCGGTTCCCGCTCTTTCCCCCCGCCCTCGGTTCCTCCTCTTTCCCCCGCCCTCGGTTCCCTCGCTTTCCCCCGCCCTCGGTTTCCCCTCTTTCCCCCGCCCTCGGTTCCCCCTCTTTCCCCCGCCCTCGGTTCCTCCTCTTTCCCCCGCCCTCGGTTCCCTCGCTTTCCCCCGCCCTCGTTTCCCCCCCCTTCCCCCGCCCTCGGTTCTCCCTCTTACCCCCGCCCTCGGTTCCCCCTCTTTCCCCCGCCCTCGGTTCCCCCTCTTTCCCCCGCCCTCGGTTCCTCCTCTTTCCCCCGCCCTCGGTTCCCCCCCTTTCCCCCGCCCTCGGTTACCCCACTTCCTCCGCCATCGGTTCCCCCTCTTTCTCCCGCCCTCGGTTCCCCCACCTTCCCCCGCCCTCGGTTCCACCTCTTTCCCCCGCCCTCGGTTCCCCCTCTTTCCCCCGCCCTCGGTTCCCCCTCTTTCCCCAGCCCTCGGTTCCCCCTTTTTCCCCCGCCCTCGGTTCCCCCTCTTTCCCCCGCCCTCGGTTCCCCCTCTTTCCCCCGTCCTCGGTTCCCCCTCTTTCCCCGCCCTCGGTTACCCCCCTTCCCCCGCCCTCGGTTCCCCCTCTTTCCCCCGCCCTCGGTTCCCCCTCTTTCCCCCACCCTCGGTTCCCCCACTTCCTCCGCCCTGGGTTCCCCCCTTCCCCCGCCCTCGGTTCCCCCTCTTTCCCCTCGCCCTTGGTTTCCCCTCTTTCCCCCGCCCTCGGTTCCCCCTCTTTCCCCCGCCCTCGGTTCCCCCTCTTTCCCCCGCCCTCGGTTCCCCCTCTTTCCCCCGCCCTCGGTTCCCCCTCTTTCCCCCGCCCTCGGTTCCCCCCTTCCCCCGCCCTCGGTTCCCCCTGTTTCCCCAGCCCTCGGTTCCCCCTCTTTCCCCCGCCCTCGGTTCCCCCTCTTTCCCCCGCCCTCGGTTCCCCCTCTTTCCCCCGCCCTCGGTTCCCCCCTTCCCCCGCCCTCGGTTCCCCCTCTTTCCCCCGCCCACGGTTCCCCCTCTTTCCCCCGCCCTCGGTTCCCCCCTTCCCCCGCCCTCGGTTCCCCCTCTTTCCACCGCCCTCGGTTCCCCCTCTTTCCCCCTACCTCGGTTCCCCCTCTTTCCCCCGCCCTCGGTTCCCCCTCTTTTCCCCCGCCCTCGGTTCCCCCTCTTTCCCTCGCCCTCGGTTCCCCCTCTTTCCCCCGCCCTCATTTCCCCCTCTTTCCCTCGCCCTCGGTTCCCCCTCTTTCCCCCGCCCTCGGTTCCCACTCTTTCCCCCGCCCTCGGTTTCCCCTCTTTCCCCCGCCCTCGGTTCCTCCTCTTTCTCCCGCCCTCGGTTCCCCCTCTTTCACCCGCCCTCGGTTCCCCCTCTATCCCCCGCCCTCGGTTCCCCCTCTTTCCCCCGCCCTCGGTTCCCCCTCTTTCCCCCGCCCTCGGTTCCCCCCCTTCCCCCGCCCTGGGTTCCCCCCTTCCCCCGCCCTCGGTTCCCCCTCTTTCCCCAGCCCTCGGTTCCCCCTCTTTCCCCCGCCCTCGGTTTCCCCTCTTTCCCCTCACCCTTGGTTCCCCCTCTTTCCCCCGCCCTCGGTTCCCCCTCTTTCCCCCGCCCTCGGTTCCCCACCCCTCGGTTCCCCCTCTTTCCCCCGCCCTCGGTTCCCCCCTCTTTCCCCCGCCCTCGGTTCCCCCTCTTTCCCCCGCCCTCGGTTCCCCCCTCTTTCCCCCGCCCTCGGTTCCCACTCTTTCCCCAGCCCTCGGTTCCCCCTCTTTCCCCCCGCCCTCGGTTCCCCCTCTTTCCCCCGCCCTCGGTTCCCCCTCTTTCCCCCGCGCTCGTTTCCCCCTCTTTCCCCCGCCCTCGGTTCCCCCTCTTTTTTCCCCGCCCTCGGTTCCCCCTCTTTCCCCGCCCTCGGTTCCACCTCTTTCCCCCGCCGTCAGTTCCCCCTCATTCCCCCGCCCTCGGTTCCCCCTCTTTCCCCCGCCCTCGGTTCCCCATCTTTCCCCGGCCCTCGGTTCCCCCTCTTTCCCCCGCCCTCGGTTCCCCCTCTTTCCCCCGCCCTCGGTTCCCCCTCTTTCCCCCGCCCTCGGTTCCCCCTCTTTCCCCCCCCCTCGGTTCCCGCTCTTTCCCCCGCCCTCGGTCCCCCCTCTTTCCCCCGCCCTCGGTTCCCCCTCTTGCCCCCGCCCTCGGTTCCCCCTCTTTCCCCCGCCCTCGGTTCCCCCTCTTTCCCCTCGCCCTCGGTTCCCCCTCTTTTCCGCGCCCTCGGTTCCCCCTCTTTCCCCCTGCCCTCGGGTCCCCCTCTTTCCCCCCGCCCTCGGTTCCCCCCCTTCCCCCGCCCTCGGTTCCCCCTCTTTCCCCCGCCCTCGGTTCCCCCTCTTTCCCCCGCCCTCGCTTCCCTCTCTTTCCCCCGCCCTCGGTTCCCCCTCTTTCCCCCGCCCTCGGTTCCCCCTCTTTCCCCCGTCCTCGGTTCCCCCTCTTTCCCCCGCCCTCGGTTACCCCCCTTCCCCCGCCCTCGGTTCCCCCTCTTTCCCCCGCCCTCGGTTCCCCCTCTTTCACCCACCCTCGGTTCCCCCCCTTCCCCCGCCCTCGGTTCCCCCCTTCCCCCGCCCTCGGTTCCCCCTCTTTCCCCTCGCCCTCGGTTCCCCCCTTCCCCCGCCCTCGGTTTCCCCTCTTTCCCCCGCCCTCGGTTCCCCCTCTTTCCCCCGCCCACGGTTCCCCCTCTTTCCCCCGCCCTCGGTTCCCCCTCTTTCCCCCGCCCTCGGTTCCCCCTCTTTCCCCCACCCTCGGTTCCCCCCTTCCCCCGCCCTCGGTTCCCCCTCTTTCCCCCGCCCACGGTTCCCCCTCTTTCCCCCGCCCTCGGTTCCCCCCTTCCCCCGCCCTCGGTTCCCCCTCTTTCCCCCGCCCTCGGTTCCCCCTCTTTCCCCCGCCCTCGGTTCCCCCTCTTTCCCTCGCCCTCGGTTCCCCCTCTTTCCCCCGCCCTCGGTTCCCCCTCTTTGCCCCCGCCCTCGGTTCCCCCTCTTTCCCCCGCCCTCGGTTCCCCTCTTTCCCTCGCCCTCGGTTCCCCCTCTTTCCCCCGCCCTCGTTTCCCCCTCTTTCCCTCGCCCTCGGTTCCCCCTCTTTCCACCGCCCTCGGTTCCCACTCTTTCCCCCGCCCTTGGTTTCCCCTGTTTCCCCCGCCCTCGGTTCCCCCTCTTTCTCCCGCCCTCGGTTCCCCCTCTTTCCCCCGCCCTCGGTTCCCCCTCTATCCCCCGCCCTCGGTTCCCCCTCTTTCCCCCGCCCTCGGTTCCCCCTCTTTCCCCCGCCCTCGGTTGCCCCGCCCTCGGTTTCCCTTCTTTCCCCCGCCCTCGGTTCCCGCTCTTTCCCCCGCCCTCGGTTCCCCCTCTTTCCCCCGCCCTCGGTTCCTCCTCTTTCCCCCGCCCTCGGTTCCCCCTCTTTCCCCCGCCCTCGTTTCCCCCCCCTTCCCCCGCCCTCGGTTCCCCCCTTCCCCCGCCCTGGGTTCCCCCCTTCCCCCGCCCTCGGTTCCCCCTGTTTCCCCAGCCCTCGGTTCCCCCTCTTTCCCCCGCCCTCGGTTTCCCCTCTTTCCCCCCACCCTCGGTTCCCCCTCTTTCCCCCACCCTCGGTTCCCCCTCTTTCCCCCGCCCTCGGTTCCCCACCCCTCGGTTCCCCCTCTTTCCCCCGCCCTCGGTTCCCCCCTCTTTCCCCCGCCCTCGGTTCCCCCTCTTTCCCCCGCCCTCGGTTCCCCCCTCTTTCCCCCGCCCTTGGTTCCCACTCTTTCCCGCCCTCGGTTCCCCCTCTTTCCCCCGCCCTCGCTTCCCTCTCTTTCCCCCGCCCTCGGTTCCCCCTCTTTCCCCCGCCCTCGGTTCCCCCTCTTTCCCCCGTCCTCGGTTCCCCCTCTTTCCCCCGCCCTCGGTTACCCCCCTTCCCCCGCCCTCGGTTCCCCCTCTTTCCCCCGCCCTCGGTTCCCCCTCTTTCACCCACCCTCGGTTCCCCCCTTCCCCCGCCCTCGGTTCCACCCTTCCCCCGCCCTCGGTTCCCCCTCTTTCCCCTCGCCCTCGGTTCCCCCCTTCCCCCGCCCTCGGTTTCCCCTCTTTCCCCCGCCCTCGGTTCCCCCTCTTTCCCCCGCCCTCGGTTCCCCCTCTTTCCCCCGCCCTCGGTTCCCCCTCTTTCCCCCACCCTCGGTTCCCCCCTTCCCCCGCCCTCGGTTCCCCCTCTTTCCCCCGCCCACGGTTCCCCCTCTTTCCCCTGCCCTCGGTTCCCCCCTTCCCCCGCCCTCGGTTCCCCCTCTTTCCTCCGCCCTCGGTTCCCCCTCTTTCCCTCGCCCTCGGTTCCCCCTCTTTCCCCCGCCCTCGGTTCCCCCTCTTTGCCCCCGCCCTCGGTTCCCCCTCTTTCCCCCGCCCTCGGTTCCCCTCTTTCCCTCGCCCTCGGTTCCCCCCCTTTCCCCCGCCCTCGTTTCCCCCTCTTTCCCTCGCCCTCGGTTCCCCCTCTTTCCACCGCCCTCGGTTCCCACTCTTTCCCCCGCCCTCGGTTTCCCCTGTTTCCCCCGCCCTCGGTTCCCCCTCTTTCTCCCACCCTCGGTTCCCCCTCTTTCCCCCGCCCTCGGTTCCCCCTCTATCCCCCGCCCTCGGTTCCCCCTCTTTCCCCCGCCCTCGGTTCCCCCTCTTTCCCCCGCCCTCGGTTCCCCCGCCCTCGGTTTCCCTTCTTTCCCCCGCCCTCGGTTCCCGCTCTTTCCCCCGCCCTCGGTTCCCCCTCTTTTCCCCGCCCTCGGTTCCTCCTCTTTCCCCCGCCCTCGGTTCCCCCTCTTTCCCCCGCCCTCGTTTCCCCCCCTTCCCCCGCCCTCGGTTCCCCCCCTTCCCCCGCCCTGGGTTCCCCCCTTCCCCCGCCCTCGGTTCCCCCTGTTTCCCCAGCCCTCGGTTCCCCCTCTTTCCCCCGCCCTCGGTTTCCCCTCTTTCCCCCCACCCTCGGTTCCCCCTCTTTCCCCCACCCTCGGTTCCCCCTCTTTCCCCCGCCCTCGGTTCCCCACCCCTCGGTTCCCCCTCTTTCCCCCGCCCTCGGTTCCCCCCCCTTTCCCCCGCCCTCGGTTCCCCCCTTCCCCCGCCCTCGCTTCCCCCTCTTTCCCCCGCCCTCGGTTCCCCCATTTTCCCCCGCCCTCGGTTCCCCCTCTTTCCCCCGCCCTCGGTTCCCCCTCTTTCCCCCGCCCTCGGATCCCCTCTGTCCCCCGCCCTCGGTTCCCCCTCTTTCCCCCGCCCTCGGTTCCCCCTCTTTCCCCGCCCTCGGTTCCATCTCTTTCCCCCGCCCTCGGTTCCCCCTCTTTCCCCCGCCCTCGGTTCCCCCTCTTTCCCCCGCCCTCAGTTCCCTATCTTTCCCCCGCCCTCGGTTCCCCCTCTTTCCCCCGCCCTCCGTTCCCCCTCTTTCCCCCGCCCTCGGTTCCCCCTCTTTCCCCCGCCCTCGGTTTCCCCTCTTTCCCCCGCCCTCGGTTCCCGCTCTTTCCCCCGCCCTCGGTTCCCCCTCTTTCCCCCGCCCTCGGTTCCCCCTCTTTCCCCCGCCCTCGGTTCCCCCCCCTCGGTTCCCCCTCTTTCCCCCGCCCTCGGTTCCCCCTCTTTCCCCCGCCCTCGGTTACTCCCCTTCCACCGCCCTCGGTTTCCCCTCTTTCCCCCGCCCTCGATTCCCCCTCTTTCCCCCGCCCTCGGTTCCCCCTCTTTCCCCCGCCCTCGGTTCCCCCCCGCCCTCGGTTTCCCCTCTTTCCCCCACCCTTGTTTCCCCCTCTTTCCCCCGCTATCGTTTCCCCCTCTTTCCCTCGCCCTCGGTTCCCCCTCTTTCCCCCCGCCCTCGGTTCCCCCTCTTTCCCTCGCCCTCGGTTCCCCCTCTTTCCCCCGCCCTCGGTTCCCCCTCTTTCCCCCGCCCTCAGTTCCCCCCTTCCCTCGCCCTCGGTTCCCCCTCTTTCCCCCGCCCTCGGTTCCCCCCCTTCCCCCGCCCTCGGTTCCCCCTCTTTCCCCCGCCCTCGGTTCCCCCTCTTTCCCCCGCCCTCGGTTCCCCCCCTACCCCCGCCCTCGGTTCCCCCTCTTTCCCCCGCCCTCAGTTCCCCCTCTTTCCCCCGCCCTCGGTCCCCCTCTTTCCCCCGCCCTCGGTTCCCCCTCTTTCCCCCGCCCTCGGTTCCCCCTCTTCCCCCCGCCCTCGGTTCCCCCCTTCCCCCGCCCTCGGTTCCCCCTCTTTCCCCCGCCCTCGGTTCCCCCTCTTTCCCCCGCCCTTGGTTCCCCCTCTTTCCCCCGCCCTCGGTTCCCCCCTTCCCCCGCCCTTGGTTCCCCCTCTTTCCACCCCCCTCGGTTCCCCCTCTTTCCCCCGCCCTCGGTTCCCCCCCTCCCCCGCCCTCGGTTCCCCCCTTCCCCCGCCCTCGGTTCCCCCCTTCCCCCGCCCTCGGTTCCCCCTCTTTCCCCCGCCCTCGGTTCCCCCCCTTCCCCCGCCCTCGGTCCCCCTCTTTCCCCCGCCCTCGGTTCCCCCTCTTTCCCCCGCCCTCGGTTCCCCCTCTTTCCCCCGCCCTCGGTTCCCCCTCTTTCCCCCGCCCTCGGTCCCCCTCTTTCCCCCGCCCTCGGTTCCCCCTCTTTCCCCCACCCTCGGTTCCCCCTCTTTCCCCCACCCTCAGTTCGCCCTCTTTCCCCCACCCTCGGTTCCCCCCTTCCCCCGCCCTCGGTTCCCCCTCTTTCCCCCGCCCTCGGTTCCCCCCCTTCCCCCGCCCTCGGTTCCACCTCTTTCCCCCGCCCTCGGTTCCCCCTCTTTTCCCCGCCCTCGGTTCCCCCCCTTCCCCCGCCCTCGGTTCCACCTCTTTCCCCCGCCCTCGGTTCCCCACCTTCCCCCGCCCTCGGTTCCCCCCTTCCCCCGCCATCGGTTCCCCCTCTTTCCCCCGCCCTCGGTTCCCCCTCTTTCCCCCGCCCTCGGTTCCCCTCTTTCCCCCACCCTCGGTTCCCCCCTTCCCCCGCCCTCGGTTCCCCCCTTCCCCCGCCCTCGGTTCCCCCCTTCCCCCGCCCTCGGTTCCCCCTCTTTCCCCCGCCCTCGGTTCCCCCTCTTTCCCCCGCCCTCGGTTCCCCCTCTTTCCCCCCGCCCTCGGTTCCCCCCCTTCCCCCGCCCTCGGTTCCCCCTGTTTCCCCCGCCCTCGGTCCCCCCTCTTTCCCCCGCCCTCGGTTCCCCCTCTTGCCCCCGCCCTCGGTTCCCCCTCTTTCCCCCGCCCTCGGTTCCCCCTCTTTCCCCTCGCCCTCGGTTCCCCCTCTTTTCCGCGCCCTCGGTTCCCCCTCTTTCCCCCTGCCCTCGGGTCCCCCTCTTTCCCCCCGCCCTCGGTTCCCCCCCTTCCCCCGCCCTCGGTTCCCCCTCTTTCCCCCGCCCTCGGTTCCCCCTCTTTCCCCCGCCCTCGGTTCCCTCTCTTTCCCCCGCCCTCGGTTCCCCCTCTTTCCCTCGCCCTCGGTTCCCCCTCTTTCCCCCGCCCTCAGTCCCCCCTCTTTCCCCCGCCCTCGGTTCCCCCTCTTGCCCCCGCCCTCGGTTGCCCCTCTTTCCCCCGCCCTCGGTTCCCCCCCTTCCACCGCCCTCGGTTCCCCCTCTTTCCCCCGCCCTCGGTACCCCCTCTTTCCCCCGCCCTCGGTTCCCCCTCTTTCCCCCGCCCTCGGCTCCCCCTCTTGCCCCCTCCCTCGGTTCCCCCTCTGTCCACCGCCCTCGGTTCCCCCTCTTTCCCCCGCCCTCGGTTTCCCCTCTTTCCCCCGCCCTCGGTTCCCCCTCTTTCCCCCGCCCTCGGTTCCCCCTCTTTCCCCCGCCCTCGGTTCCCCCTCTTTCCCCCGCCCTCAGTTCCCCCCCTTCCCTCGCTCTCGGTTCCCCCTCTTTCCCCCTCCCTCGGTTCCCCCTCTTTCCCCCGCCCTCGGTTTCCCCTCTTTCCCCCGCCCTCGGTTCCCCCTCTTTCCCCCGCCCTCGGTTCCCCCTCTTTCCCCCGCCCTCGGTTCCCCCTCTTTCCCCCGCCCTCAGTTCCCCCCCTTCCCTCGCTCTCGGCTCCCCCTCTTGCCCCCTCCCTCGGTTCCCCCTCTGTCCACCGCCCTCGGTTCCCCCTCTTTCCCCCGCCCTCGGTTTCCCCTCTTTCCCCCGCCCTCGGTTCCCCCTCTTTCCCCCGCCCTCGGTTCCCCCTCTTTCCCCCGCCCTCGGTTCCCCCTCTTTCCCCCGCCCTCAGTTCCCCCCCTTCCCTCGCTCTCGGTTCCCCCTCTTTCCCCCCGCCCTCGGTTCCCCCTCTTTCCCCCGCCCTCGGTTCCTCCTCTTTCCCCCGCCCTCGGTTCCCCCTCTTTCTCCCGCCCTTGGTTCCCCCTCTTTCCCTCGCCCTCGGTTCCCCCTCTTTCCCCCGCCCTCGGTTCCCCCTCTTTCCCCCGCCCTCAGTTTCCCATCTTTCCCCCGCCCTCGGTTCCCCCTCTTTCCCCCGCCCTCAGTTCCCCTGAGGGTGTTTGGTGGTGTTGCTGGATATCTGTACTCCATTCTCCAGCACTAATGTCCCTCACCATGATGAACATAAAACAAAAGCTCCAATCAGGATGCAGCTCTGACCGGAAACCTACACCTCCTGTTATGACGTTGTCCAGTGTGCACTGCCTCAGAATTTACTGTCATGTCCTTATCTCACAATCACAATGGGTTTACATAATATTTACACCGCAGCCCTGGGAGTGTTTGATGGGGCAGTGTAGAGGGAGCTTTACTCTGTATCTAACCCGTGCTGTACCTGCCCTGGGACTGTTTGATGGGACAGTGTAGAGGGAGCTTTACTCTGTATCTAACCCGTGCTGTACCTGCCCTGGGAGTGTTTGATGGGGCAGTGTAGAGGGAGCTTTACTCTGTATCTAACCCGTGCTGTACCTGCCCTGGGAGTGTTTGATGGGGCAGTGTAGAGGGAGCTTTACTCTGTATCTAGCCCGTGCTGTACCTGCCCTGGGAGTGTTTGATGGGACAGTGTAGAGGGAGCTTTACTCTGTATCTAATCCGTGCTGTACCTGCCCTGGGAGTGTTTGATGGGACAGTGTAGAGGGAGCTTTACTCTGTATCTAACCCGAGCTGTACCTGCCCTGGGAGTGTTTGATGGGACAGTGTAGAGGGAGCTTTACTCTGTATCTAACCCGTGCTGTACCTGCCCTGGGAGTGTTTGATGGGACAGTGTAGAGGGAGTTTTACTCTGTATCTAATCCGTGCTGTACCTGCCCTGGGAGTGTTTAATGGGACAGTGTAGAGGAAGCTTTACTCTGTATCTAACCTGTGCTGTACCTGCCCTGGGAGTGTTTGATGGGACAGTGTAGAGGGAACTTTACTTTGTATCTAACCTGTGCTGTACCTGCCCTGGGAGTGTTTGATGGGACAGTGTAGAGGGAGCTTTACTCTGTATCTAACCCGTGCTGTACCTGCCCTGGGAGTGTTTGATGGGACAGTGTAGAGGGAGCTTTACTCTGTATCTAACCGGGCTGTACCTGCACTGGGAGTGTTTGATGGGACAGTGTAGAGGGAGCTTTACTCTGTATCTAACCCTATGCTGCCCCTGCCCTGGGAGTGTTTAATGGGACAGTGTAGAGGGAGCTTTACTCTGCGTCTCTGCTAGTGTTCCCCAATGTACAGAGTACATAGTGGTAATGTCACTGGGCTAGTAATCCAGAGGCCTGGACTAATGATCCAGAGACGTGAGCTCAAATCCCACCACCACAGCTGGGGAATTTAAATTCAGTTAATTAAATAAATCTGGAATAAAAAGCTAGTATCAGTAATGGTGACCATGAAAATATCGGATTGTCGCAAAAACCCATCTGGTTCACTAATGTCCTTTAGGGAAGGAAATCTGCCATCCTTACCCGGTCTGGCCTATATGTGACTCCAAACCCACAGCAATGTGGTTGACTCTTAACTGCCCTCTGAAATGGCCCAGCAAGCCACTCAGTTGTATCAAAACCGCTATGACCAAGTCAGCACTGTGGGAGTACCTTCACCACACGGACTGTAGCGGTCCAAGGCAGTGGCTCACCACCACCTTCTCCAGGGCAACTAGGGATGGGCAATAAACGCCGGCCTTGCCAGTGACGCCCATATCCCACGAACGAATAAAAAAAATAAAAAGCTCCACAAGAGCCTCTTCCCACCGTACTTCATCTAACTCCATCAGCATAACCTTCTGTTCCTTTCTCCCTCATGTGCTTATCTAGCTTCCCCTTAAATGCATCTGTTTCCTCTGTTGCATTTAACAGGTTCTAATTGTGGTTTTGTTACTAGACTAGTAATCTGAGAGTGTGAGTTCAAATGCCACTATGGCAGTTTGAGAATTTGAATACAGTTTTAAAAGTCTGGAGATAAAAAGCCAGTCTCAGTAAGAGTGACCATGAATCTGTCGGATTATCATCAAAACCCAACTGACATCAATCGATGGGAAAATGCTAGAATCCAGTGTTAAGGAAGTGGTATCAAGTCACTTAGAAAATCATAACATGATTAGGCAGAGTCAACATGGTTTTATGAAAGAGAAATCGTGTTTGACAAATTTATTAAGAGTTTTTTGAGGATGTAACTAGCAGGGTAGATAAAGGGGAACCAGTGGATGTAGTATATTTGGATTTCCAAAAGGCATTTGATAAGGTGCCACATAAAAGGTTATTACACAAGATTAGGGCTCATGGGGTTGGGGGTAATATAGTAGCATGGATAGAGAATTGGTTAATGGACAGAAAACAGACAGTAGGGATAAACGGCTCTTTTTCAGGTTGGCAGGCTGTAACTAGTGGGGTGCCGCAAGGATCAGTGTTGGGGCCTCAGCTATTTACAATCTATATTAATAACCTAGATGAAGGGACCGAGTGTAATGTATCCAAATTTGCTGATGATACAAAGCTGGGTGGGACAGTAAGCTGTGAGAACACAAAGGCCCCGATTTTCGGGCAGCTGTCGGGCGGCTTTTCATGCGGCCATGGTCCGAAAATCGCGGAAAAGGCGGGTCGGGACCCTCCCGCCAGATTCCCCGCCCCGTCCGACTTTCGGACTGCCGTTTTCACGCGCCCCGCTTCAGTCCCGCCCGCCGCTGGTGGGACTGCTCGTCGGAGCACTAACAAGCAATTATTTGCTTGTTGAAGTGGATTTTCCCATGCCGTTGCGACTTTGGGGCTTTCCCCAACTGAAACCCGCCTGCGGAGAACCCCGCCGATGAGAGCTGGCGTGAAAACAGCTGGCTTGCTTGCTTGCAGCAGCAGGTCGCTGAGGGCTGAAGATATTTAAAGAGGCAGCATTTGCAGGCTGCAGGACCTTGTTGATCAAGGCTTGGGGGAACTATTTGAAGCCTTAGGAGCAGTTGCAGAAAGTTGGAGCCTCACACACTTCTTCAGTGTGAGCTCCTGGGAAGCCCCTCTCACCACCCTAACTCAGGACCTCCTCAACCGAGGCATCTGCTAGAAGCATGGGAGACCTTTGGCACCTTCCCTTCCTGGCATTAGAGGATCTCCAACAGCAGAGGTGGCAGCAGCAGAACCAGGAACAGCAGGATGATTACCAGGAGCACCAGGCTGCTGCTCACTCACCTGAAGCTGCACAAGCCAGAAGGGGCCAGTGCTTGGAAGTGGCTTGGGATCACCTTGCTGCGCTTTAGGGGGCCAGTGGGACCCGTTTCTGCACTGGCAGTCCTACTCAGAAGGACTTCCATGAAGATCTGGTTTCTCTGTTCAACAGATGGCCAACGCTCCTCAAGAGATGTCATTCTCTTATGAGCACTCACCATGTTTTCCCTACCCTGGCGACTTATCTCCTCCATGGAGGTTGCCAACCTTTCCATGGTGCTGCGTTCATGCACCAATGACTCCACAAAGGCTCTGCTCATGGTCGCTATGGACTCCTCCATTCGCTCCACACTCGCAGCGACCCTGGAGACAAAACCTGCCAGAGACTCCTGCATCTGTGCATGGAGATCCATCACCTCTTCTCTTGCGGATGGACCCAGAGGCAGAGGGTCGAGATGCAGCGCAGCTAAGCTGAGCTGGCAGAGCCCTGCGCCCTCCGACGAGGACTCTCCACTGCTGTCCCTGTCTCCAGAATCTGCTGAGGCTCACTTGTCAGCTGTGAAACACCAGGTGACAACACTACTCTATGTCCCAAAGGTCCCCCCGAGGTGTGAGTGTCTGCGCTGGTGCTGGGTGCGCTTACTTCTGCTGATGCTGCACCCTCAGAGGTTGGAGCTTCCTCTGAGGAGTCTGGCTGCACAGCCTCTTCCTCCTCCACAGTGAGGACGGGGGCTCTGGATGGTACTGTGGGGGAGTAAAGGAAGGAGTTAGAGATGTAATGCCAAGGTTCCTCTGATGACTCCCAGCGAGTTGGCATCTGCTGACACCTGCACCCATGCAGCATTGGTCTCAGTGGGAGGCCTCTTCCTCCCTGACCTAGGGAAGAGGACCTCCCTGTGGGCCCTAATCCCATCCAATAATGCCTGCAGTGAAGCCTCGTCGAATTTGGAGGCAGCTCGGGGTCTGGCACTGGCCACAGCTGCTGCAGGCTCCTCTGCCATCCTGTATGGTTCATTTGGAAGCCTTCAGAGGATGCAGTGCTTGCCATGGACCTTGAAAGCACCACGAATGATGACATCATACTGTGGGGATTTCTGACTCGATTTAGACAATTAGCAAGGCTTCCCACATGCTGGGAATTAATTGGCCAATTGAGGGAAAATTGCGTGGGGCTGGCTGACACTTTTTTGTGTGTGTCAGAAACTCCACATTCAGGGAAATCCGACCATTTCCCACACAAGCCGAAAATCGGGGCCAAAGAGCCTGCAAAGGGATATAGATAGACTGAGTGAGTGGGCAGTAAGGTGGCAGATGGAGCATAATGTGGGGAAATGTGAGGTTATTCACTGGTAGGAAGAATAGAAAAACAGAATGTTTTTTAAATGGTGAGAAACTTTCAAATGTTGGTCTTCAGAGAGGTTTGGGTGTCCTCGTGCAAGAAACACAGAAAGCTAGCGTGCAGGTACAGCAAGCAATAAGGAAGGCAAATGGCATGTTGGCCTTTATTGCAAGGGGTTGGAGTATAAAAGTCTTGTGACAATTGTACAGGGCCTTGGTGAGACCACACCTGGAGTACTGTGTACAGTTTTGGTCTCCTTATCTAAGGAGGGATATACTTGCCTTGGAAGCGGTGCAACAAAGATTCACTAGATTGATTCCTGGGATGAGAGGGCTGTCCTATGATAAGAGATTGTGTAGAATGGGCCGATACTCTCTGAAGTTTAGAAGAATGAGAGGTGATCTCATTGAAACATACAAGATTCTGAGGGGGATTGACAGGGTAGATGCTGAGAGGCTGTTTCCCCTGGCTGGAGTGTCTAGAGCTAGGGGGCATAGTCTCAGGATAAGGGGTCAGCCATTTAAGACTGAGATGAGGAGGAATTTCTTTACTCAGGGTTGTGAATCTTTGGAATTCTCTTCCCCAGAGGGCTGTGAATGCTCAGTCATTGAGTATATTCAAGGCTGAGAGAGATAGATTTTTGGACTCTAGGGGAATCGAGGGCTATGGAGATCGGGCAGGAAAGTGGAGTTGAGGTCGATGATCAGCCATGACCTTATTGAATGGCAGAGCAGGCTCGAGGGGCTGTATGGCCAACTCCTGCTCTTATTTCGTATGTTCAACTGGTTCACTAATGTCCTTTAGGGAAGGAAACCTGCTGTCTTTACCCGGTCTGGCCTATATGTGATTCCAGACCCGCACCAATGTGGGTGACTCTTAACTGCCCTGTGAATTGGCTGAGCGAGCCACTCGGGGGGGGGGGGGAGTTGGGAACACAGAATGTATCAAATTGCTACACACTGCAGAGGAAGACCCACCACCACCTTCTCAGAGTGACGAGGGGTGGGCAATAAATGTCGGCCTTGCCAGCAACACCCACATCTTGAGAATTTAAATAAAATTGAAGGTGTGGTGAAACGTCGCTCCTTCCTGAAGAGATATTTTCCTGTTCCATTGGCAGCATCCTCTTCTCTAGTGAAGGCAGGTGCAGAGTACTCATTCAGTACCTCAGCCACACCCTCTGCCTCCACAAGATCATCTCTGCTTTGGTCCCTAATCGGCCCCACCCTTCCTTTGACCACCCTTTTACTATTTATGTGTTTATAAAAGATTTTTGGGTTCCCTTTTATGTTAGCTGTTAATCTATTCTCGTGCTCTCTCTTTAGAGTCAGAGTTATACAGCACAGAAAGAGGCCCTTCGGCCCATCGTGTCTGCGCCGGCCATCAGGCCCCGTCTATTCTAATCCCATTTTCCAGCATTTGGTCCATAACCTTGTATGCTATGGCGTTTCAAGTGCTCATCTAAATGCTTCTTGAATGTTGTGAGGGTTCCTGCCTCTACCACCCTTTCAGGCAGTGAGTTCCAGATTCCAACCACCCTCTGGGTGAAAAAGTTTTTCCTCAAATCCCCTCTAAACCTCCTGCCCCTTACCTTGAAACTATGCCCCCTGGTTATTGACCCTTCTACTAAGGGGAAAAGTTCCTTTCCATCTACCCTATCTATGCCCCTCATAATTTTGTACACCTCAATCTGGTCCCCCTTCAGCCTTCTCTGCTCTAAGGAAAACAACCCCAGCCTGTCCAGTCTCTCTTCATAGCTGAAGCGCTCCAGCCCAGGTAACATCCTGGTGAGTCCCCTCTGCACCCTCTCCAATGCAATCACATCCTTCCTATAGTGTGGCGACCAGAACTGCACACAGTATTCCAGCTGTGGCCTAACTAACGTTTTGTACAGCTCCATCATAACCTCCCTGCTCTTGCCTTCATTAGCCGAGGCATAGAATATAAGTATCCCATATGTCTTTTTAACCACCTTATCTACCTGTCCTGCTGCCTTCAGGGATCTATGTACATGCACACCAAGGTCCCTCTGATCCTCTGTGTATTGTATGTGCTTTAAGTCAGAACTACTTTTTACAGCTCCTGTATACTGTAGTACCGGCAGTGACCACACCGGTATATAAGCTGTGCGCATGCCTCTGTACCCCAGTCTAGAGATTACCCTACTCCAGTAAAGACCTGTTATTTGTTTATGTACAGCATCCATGTAATTATTTATCCACTGAACCACGGATCTAACAGTGGCGACGAGTGTTGATGCGAATCTACCTGGAACATTAAAAAAAAAAATTTTTTTTAAATAGTCGAGTCCAGGAACACGGGCGTCGACCGCGAGCAACCGCCCAGCAGTCAGGCAGAGATCCAACTTCGCTGGGGAGGCTGTGCAGAGCCGGGCTTGGTTCCCCAGCCACAACGAGCAGTAAGAGACCGACGACAGGTCCAAAGCAGACCCTTCCCGAGCAGCGGCGGCTGGAGCCGACCGACGGCAGAGAGAGAGAGCCGGGCAGCGTCGACGGGGTAAGAAAGAGGGTGAAGAGAGCAGGGCGCAGCTGGGGGTTGATCACCGAGCGGCGTCGAGGAAAAATACTGCAAACCGGAGAGAGGGTAAGAAACAGCCGGGTTCTAGACTGAGCGGCGTCGACAAATATCAAGAGAAGAACGCGCAGAGCACAGCCAGGGATCATGGGCTGATCAGGGTCCGCGGGGCGAAGCAAGGGGAGACACCATTGAGCCGCGGAGAAGAAGGAAGAGCGCGGGAGACGCCATTTTGTGAAGCCGCAGCAGAGAAGACGGGCGAGCGCGTGAAGGAAGGAAAGCGCGGGAGACGCCATTTTGTGCCAGCGGAGAAGAAGGGGAAGCGCGGGAGGCGCCATTGGTGATAGTTAACGCACAACCAAGGATGCCGAAGAGTGGCAGTATCTCTACGTTCGACAATGAAGTTGAACATTGGGCGACATATGTGGAACGTATTGAGGTGTACTGCAGGGCGAATGAAGTGCCAGATGCTAATAAAGCACTGGTTCTGTTAAATTCCATGGGTGCAAAAACTTATGGGTTACTGCGAAATCTAATAACCCCAGAGAAGCCGGTAAACAAGAATTTTGAAAGCATAGTAGAAATCCTACAGGACCACTTAAACCCCACACTGCTGCTGATAGCAGAACGATTTAAGTTCCATAAAAGGAACCAACACAAAGACGAAAGCAATGCTGAGTACCTAACGGAACTGCGCAAGCTATCGAAATACTGCCAGTTTGGAGCGGGACTAGCCGACACGTTAAGGGACAAGTTTGTGTGTGGGCTACAAAGTGAAGGAACCCAGAAACGGCTTCTATCAGAAAAGGACCTTACGCTGGACAAAGCTTTCAGTATGGCAGTATCACACGAAGCAGCCGCAAGGGGCGCTGCAGAGATACAACGGAGACCGCAAGAATATGGCACCAACGAAATGACCTATGGAACAGGGAAGTGCTATCGCTGCGGCAGAACAACACATGACCAGAAAGATTGTTGGTTCAAGGACCAAGTGTGCAGACAGTGTGGGAAAGCAGGACACATAGCAAGAGTCTGCAGGTCTGGGAAGAAAACCAACAGTAAGAAATCTCCACAGGAGAAGTACAAAAAGGTACACCAGGTGATGGACAGTGGTTCAGACGAACAGAAAAGTGACAGACTCCGGAAGCAAGGAGCTGGGTTGTCTGAAACTACATAATGTAACCAAAATGGAGGATCACCAGACTATCTGGGTTACACTCAAGATAGACGGAGTCCAAGTGGAAATGGAATTGGACACAGGGTCAGCTCTAACAGTCATAAATCAAAGAGACTACAAGCAGCTATTTTCACACATACCCTTGAAAGCTACAGAGATTGTCTTGAACACGTATACGGGGCAAAAAGTCTACCCCAAAGGAAAAATAAGGGTGAAAGTGACATATAAAGGTCAGGAAATACCTAAAATGGATATATATGTATTGCCAAATGGAGGACCACCACTGCTAGGATGTGAATGGATCCGGAAGATACATTTAGATTGGCATTCCATACAGGCACTGAAGGTGGAGGCCAAAAAGGATGACGACATCACACCTGGACGACTGTCAAAAATGCTAACTGACGCAAAAGAAGTGTTCCAGGAGGGACTAGGAACACTAAAAGGAATAACAGCAACAATTAAAATAGAGGATAATGCAAGCCCAAAGTTTCTGAAGGCCAGACCAGTGCCTTATGCGATCAGACCAGCGGTTGAAGCAGAGCTGGAAGGGTTGGAACGTTCAGGAGTACTGTCCAAAGTGGACTGGAGCGAGTGGGCTACACCCATCGTTCCTGTAATGAAGAGGTCGTTGAGTAATACGCCTGGGGAACCAAAGAAGGTCCGCATCTGCGGGGATTTTAAGGTGACAGTGAACCCAGTCCTTCACACGGTGCAATATCTGCTTCCACAAATTGAGGATATTTTCGCCTCGCTATCTGGTGGTAAACGCTTCACCAAAATTGATCTAGCCCAGGCGTACTTGCAAATGGAGGTAGAAGAAGCTTCAAAACATTACCTTACGATCAACACCCATAAAGGTCTCTATCAATACAACCGGCTGGTGTTTGGAGTAGCCTCGGCTCCGGCTATCTGGCAAAGGGCGATGGATCAGGTCCTGCAAGGGATTCCAGGGACCCAGTGTTATTTGGACGACATCTTGGTCACGGGCGAAAATGACGGTGATCACCTCGCTAACTTGGAGAAGGTGCTCGCCAGATTAAAGGAATATGGGCTACGAGCTAATCGCCACAAGTGCGAGTTTTTCCAGAAACAGATCTCGTATTGTGGCCACGTCATCGATGAAGAGGGGTTACATAAGTCCCCTGACAAGATAGAGACAGTAGTCAAGGCTCCAGCACCGGAAAATGTGTCACAACTTAGGTCGTTCCTCGGGCTGGTAAACTATTACCACAAGTTCTTACCAAATTTGTCTACGGTATTACACCCGCTGAACACCCTACTGCAAACAGGGGTACCATGGAAGTGGGATGACGAACGTAGACGAGCTTTCCAGAAGTGTAAAGAATTGATCACATCAAAAGAGGTGTTGGCCCATTTCAACCCAGCACTACCAATTCGTTTGGCATGTGATGCATCACCCTACGGCATTGGAGCGGTGCTGTCGCACAAATTCCCAGACGGGTTGGAGAGGCCAGTAGCCTTTGCGTCTCGGTCACTAACCTCAGCCGAGCGCAACTACGCCCAGATTGACAGGGAGGCCCTCAGCCTAGTATGGGGAGTAAAAAAATTCAACCACTATCTGCATGGACAGAAGTTCACCTTGCTGACTGACCACCAACCACTTGTCTCCATCTTTAATCCTAAGAAGGGCGTGCCAGTAATGACTGCATAGCGGTTACAAAGATGGTCCCTGTTTCTAGGGGCGAATCAATATGAAATAGAATATAAAGGCACGAGACAGCATGGGAACGCTGATGGGCTATCGCGCCTGCCACTGCCTACTGTGGAGGAAGCACCAGCAGTGGACCCTATCGAGATATTTTATTTGTCGATAATTGAACGATTGCCAGTAACAAATGCGGATATAGAGGAGACCCGCAATGATCCGACGCTGTCACGGGTATATGAATTGATGGTGAGGGGATGGCCAACACATGGCGACTCACTGTTGCCAGCATTCTCATCCAGAAGAGAACAGCTGTCAGTATGCCAGGGGACAGTGATGTGTGGATCCAGAGTGGTGATTCCACCCAAGTTAAGGGAGAGAGTGCTAAATGAGCTACATGAAGGTCATCTGGGGGGAGTGAAAATGAAAAGCCTAGCTAGGGCTTATGTGTGGTGGCCGGGAATCGATCAACAAATCGAAGACCTAACTAAGAGCTGCTTAGGATGCCAGAAGGTCCAAAATGCACCACCACATGCCCCTCTACACCCATGGGAGTGGCCCTCCTCTCCATGGCAACGGATGCAAATTGATTTCGCTGGTCCATTCATGGACTTAATGTTCTTAATAGCAGTGGATGCTCATTCAAAGTGGCCTGAGGTGATAAAGATGTCTTCAACCACTACAGAGAAAACGATTGCAGTCCTACGGACCATATTTGCCAGAAACGGGTTGCCAGAGCAGATCTGCTCTGATAATGGACCACAGTTTGTGTCCGACGAGTTCCAAAAATTCATGAAAAGGAATGGGGTAAGGCATTACACATCCGCCCCGTATCATCCAGCCACCAATGGATTGGCTGAGAGGTTCGTACAAACCTTTAAGAAGGCGATAAAGGCCATGTGCGACGAGGAAATTCCACTACAGCATAAGATGGACAATTTCTTATTAGCCTACCGAAACGCGACACATGCAGTTACCAACCAGACCCCGGCCATGATGTTCTTTAACCGAAGGTTGAGATCTCGTCTGGACTTGCTCAGACCAAATGTGCGAAGAAATGTTGAGGACAAACAATTCCAGCACATCAACGAGAAGCCGACAAGGAGCTTCAATGTAGGGCAACCAGTCTTGGCCCGGGACTATCGAACAGAGAAGTGGCAACCCGGAACAATATGCACAAGGCAGGGGCCATTAATGTACACATTGGATGTCGGGGAGAACATTGTGAGACGCCACGTCGATCAGATCTTAGCATCACAGGAATGCGTCAACCCCGTGTCTCGAGTACCTGGGGATGAACCCGACATACCGGTAGTATCTCCTTCAGACCCAGTTGCAGTGGAACCCGATGAACTACCCGATGAAAGGGGGTCAGAATCGCCTCTGCACCAAGAACAAGAACCTCCGGAAAGGCGCTATCCCGAAAGGGTCAGGAAGCCGCCCCAAAGACTGAATCTATAAATGGACTTTTGTTATTGAATGTACATGTAAAAATGTAATTTTTATTTGAATATTAAGGGGGTATTATTAATCTAAAAAGGGAGGAATTGTAGTGTATGTGCTTTAAGTCAGAACTACTTTTTACAGCTCCTGTATACTGTAGTACCGGCAGTAACCACACCGGTATATAAGCTGTGCGCATGCCTCTGTACCCCAGTCTAGAGATGACCCTCCTCCAGTAAAGTCCTGTTGTTTGTTTATGTACAGCATCCGTGTAATTATTTATCCACTGAACCACGGATCTAACACTCTGTCCTTCCTAGGGTCCTGCCATTCATTGTGCATTCCCTTGCCTTGTTAGTCCTCCCAAAATGCATCACCTCACACTTTTCAGGGTTAAATTCCATTTGCCACTGTTCTGCCCATCTGACCAACCCGTCTATATCGTCCTGTAGCCTGAGGCTTCCTTTCTTGTATCCTTTTTTAAATCTCCTCTGTACTTTCTATATTCAGCTTATATTTGTTTATGGGGCTCGGTATCACATTTTGTCTGATTATGCTCCTGTGAGGCACAGTGGGACGTTTTACTACGTTAAAGGTACTGTATAAACGCAAGTCGTCTCCTTCTGAACAGGTAATAAAAAACACGACAGTCCAACAGCTTCCTGCACAGTGCTCGGCTTATGTAACGTGCTACAGTCCCCTGTGTTCCTTCTCTTAAAGCGACACTGCCTCCATTACAGAGAGTTTTACAATCATTGTTTCACTTGTTTACAAACATACAACACAAATCACAGCAATGTGTACCAGTGCGTGATGTTATTCACAGTGGCAGGGCAGCTATTCACAGTGGCAGGGCAGCTATTCACAGTGGCAGAAGGTGGGTAGTGGTGTTCCTCAAGGATCAGTGCTGGGACCACTGCTGTTCACAATTTACATTAATGATTTAGACCTAGGAATCAAAAACACAATTTCTAAATTTGCAGATGACACCAAATCAATACTGAGGAGGACAGCAACAAATTACAGGAAGACATTAATAAACTTGCAGAATGGGCATACAATTGCCAAATGAATTTCAACACAGATAAATGTGAGATATTACAGTTTAGTAGGAAAAATAGGGAGGTCACATCACTTGGAGAGCGAGAGTCTGGGTGGGGTAGAGGAACAAAGGGATCTTGGAGTACAAATCACTAAAAGTAGTGAGACAGGTTAACAAGGTCATAAAAAAAGCAAACCATGCACTCAGATTTATTTCTCTATGGATTGTATTGAAAAGTAATGAAGTTATGCTAAACCTGTATCGAACCTTGGTTGGACCACACTTGGAGTGCTGCGTACAGTTCTGGTCGCCAGATTATAAAAGGATACAGAGGCACTGGAGAGGGTGCAGAGAAGATTTACAAGGATGATACCAGAAATGCGAGAGTATACATTATCAGGAAAGGATGAACAGGCTGGGTCTCGTCTCTTTATTGAAAAAAGGCTGAGGGGTGACCTAATAGGGATCTTTAAAATGATGAAAGGTTTTGATAGAGTGGATACAGAGAGAATGTTTCCACTTGTGGGGAAGAGCATAACTATAGGCCATCAATATAGGATAGTCACCAAGAAATCCAATAGGGAATTCAGAAGAAACTTCTTTACCCAAAGAGTGGTGAGAATGTGGAACTCACTACCACAGGGAGTGGTTGAGGCGAATAGTATAGATGCATTTCAGGGGAGGCTAGACAAGCATATGAGGGAAAAGGGAATAGAGGGTTATGCTGATAGATTTAGATGAGGAAAGACGGGAGAAGGCTTGTGAGGAGCATAAATGCCGGCATGGACTGGTTGGGCCGTATATCCAATGTTATTCCAAAGTAAATCATGTGGTTTGTGTTAAGTATGTGTATTGTATTGAACAATTAACACAAAGACTTAAACGTATAACTCAAACAGGTCTTTACTGGTTGGAGGTAGGGACTACACGTAGGTCTTTACTTCTTGCCCACAGGCGGGAACTGAGGGGAGATCAGTACCCACAGTACTATTTATACCCCTATGGCCAGGAGTGGTACTGCGTATCACTACGCCCTACAAGTAGTGCAGTCCTGTCCATAGGTTTAAAGTAGCACACATATTACATACACAACATTCCTCCCTTCTTAGCTTTACAGTCATCTCCCCATTTAACATAACGTAATAACATATATACATATATAACTTCAGGTTTACATAACAGAATAACATAGATACATAGATAACTTCATGTCAAAACAGATCACAGATTCAGTCTCTGCGGAAAACAGTTCACAGATTCAATCTCTGCGGAAAATAGTTCACAAATTCAGTCTCTGTGGTGTAGTCGGTTCACGTTGCTGGAGTGACTCATTCAATAGTCCTTCCATGGATTTAACAGCTTGAACTTCCGAACTGATTTGGCTCCGTTCGGAGGGACCACGTGTGTGATCTGGTAGAGGTAATAATGGTTCAGATGGGTCATCTTCTGTTTCGACTTTTCCTTTTCTGCTTCTTGGAGACTCTCTGGGCTCCACTGTCAGCTGCCAGCTGCATGCGCAGTTCCTCCTTCTCTTCCTCCTTTTTCCGTAGTAGAGCCACCTTCTCCCGATGTTCCGTAGACTTTCGGTGCTCCTCCATGATTTCTGTATGGTGGGAGTCGAAGTTACAAGTTGGGCAGGACAGGACATAGTAATATTCGGAGTCGTCCGACAGGTCAGCGAGAGGGTCTTCTATGTCCTCCCTACCCAGCTGGACGTCAGCCAGCTTTTGTTCCAAATCCAGACATCTTTCCTGAAGAGACTTCTTCACGTGTTCCGCTTCCTCTAACTTTTTCTGGGCTTTCAGCAAGTTGTTTACTAGTGACCTCATTTGTGATTTTAATACTTCAACTTCTTTTGGAGATTGATTGATCGGACTATTCAATCCCTCTACCGTAGCAGCTGTTTCAGCGGTCTGTTGTTCTACGTTGACGTGAGTCAGCGTACTTTTGGCATCCAAGGGCTGCTATGTTGCAGTCATCTCAGTCTGTGTTGCCACCTCAGCTCTTCCAATAACCTTTGAGAGCTCCGAACCCCTTTCGTTTGAATATTGAAGTTCGTGTTCAAGTTTTTCCCATTTCAGAGTCCTGTCCTTCAGCATATGCAGGAGTTGGCTGACCGTTAACTCCTCTGACATCAGACGTTTTGTGTGCTCCTGCTCCATTTGCTCCAGCAGCTGCTTCTGTTGTCTTTCCAGATGTTCCCACTCTATATCAAAGAACTCTTTCGTCGCTTTCATCTCTTGCTCAAAACGGCGAATCATTTGTTCTAATTGCTGTTGCAGTTTGAAATGGAGTTGAGTTCGAGCCCGGTGTCCCTCAGAAATGTGCATGTCAGTAGACTGGACAGACTCAGAATTCTCTATCTCAGTGGAATTCTGTGCTGAAACTTTGTCTTTTGCACACAGGTTGGTCTTACCATCATCAGTTCCAGAGTCTGGGTTGATTATGTTCACCGAGTTCTCACTCGTTATTGTTTGTAGGAAATGCCAGTCCATATTCATTTTCCTAATCCACTCCCGTCCTAGTAGTGGAGGACCTCCTTCAGATAGCACATATAAGTCCATTATTTGACTTTCTTCGCCCTTGTGGACCACTGTGACCTCAATTTTCCCGATGGGGTACACTCTTTGCCCCGTGTATATTTTCAATATGAGCTCCGTATCCTGTAGGGGAATATGTTGGAATAACCTTCCATAATCTTTCTTATTTATGACCGTCAATGCCGATCCAGTGTCCAATTCCAGTTTTACTTGGACTCCTTCTATCTGAAGAGTGACCCAAATTGTCTGGAGGTCTGCACCCTTACCCACGTTGAGTACCCTTAAGCCAGCCAGTTCATTACTGCTAGCGTCTGAATCGGACTCCTGTTCGGCCACCTTGTGTACTTTTGCGTATTTTCCTTGCGGTGACTTCTTGTTGCTGGTCTTCTTCCCTGACCTGCATACTCTAGCTATGTGTCCAAGCCTACCACAAGTTCTACATTCTTGGTTTTTAAACCAACACTGGTTCTGATCATGCGTTGTCTTTCCACAACGATAACATTTGCCAGAACTCACACCCAATTTGTGTGCACTGAGCTCCGGTGACCGTAGCTGCATTACTGCCGTGCCTCTCGCTGCGGCTTCGTGTGCTGCTGCCATAGTGACCGCCTTCTCAAGCGTCAGCTCATTCTCCTCGAGCAGTCGCTTTTGTGTATCCTGTTTAAATAAACCACACACAAATTTGTCTCGTAGTGCATCTGTCAGTCCCGTTCCAAACTGGCAATATTTCGCTAATTTACGCAATTCCAGCAAATATTCAGCATTGCTTTCATGCTGTAGCTGCCTTCTGTCGTAAAATTTAAATCGTTCCGCTAGCATCAGCGGCGTGGGGTTTAGATGATCTTTCAGGACAGTAACAATCTCATCGAACGTCTTATCCGCCGGTTCATCTGGTGATAACAGGTGTTTCAATTGCCCGTATGTCTTCGCACCCATTAAATTTAATAATGTTAGAGCTTTATCTTGGTCACGAATTTTATTGGCCTTACAATAATTTTTTACTCTTTCAACATATATGGCCCAATCTTCGAGGTCACTATCAAAGGTGCTAATATTCCCGTGTTTAGGCATTGTAGATTTGCAATTTCTCAGATTTTCTTTTCTTTACTTGTTATCAAAGATGGCGGCTTCCCGCTCTTGCCGTCGTCCTCCGCCCACAAAATGGCGGTTTTCCCACGCTTGGCGGTCTTCACCCGTCCCCCGACGCCGTCTCCCTTCAGCCCCCGAGTGCGGCCCTTATCTTCGCCGCGATCGCCTGAGTGCGGCCCTTATCAGCGGATGCGATCGCTGGATCGCGAAGTGGCTCCCGACCAAAGCGGCTCTCGGCCCTTATCTTCTGTGCAATCGATAACCCGCACTGTGCACCACGGCTCTCGCACCTTGAGCTTCTGCAGCCGCCGCGCCTTTCAGTCCGAGTGCGGCCCTTATCTTTGGTCCCGATCGCTGGCCCGCGCTGCGCCTCGCACTTGAAGGCGGCCCGGCCTTATCTCCGATCGCGATCGATGGCCCTTATCTGCTCCGACTTCCCCAGCCCTGTCTTTGCAGCCAACGCTGCACGGCTTACCCCACCACCTAGGTTGAACAAGGAAACTGCAGAAAGACTTCTGTCAGTCGCTGGAAGCTGTCAGGATGGCTGCTGCACTCCAGTGCTCAGTCGCTGATGGAGGCTTCAGAGTCCTAAGCCTGTCACTTCTAGTGGGGTGGTGAGGTTTGAAACCTCTCTTCAACTGCCGCAGGGTAAGAACCTGACTCGTCGCCAGTGTTAAGTATGTGTATTGTATTGAACAATTAACACAAAGACTTAAACGTATAACTCAAACAGGTCTTTACTGGTTGGAGGTAGGGACTACACGTAGGTCTTTACTTCTTGCCCACAGGCGGGAACTGAGGGGAGATCAGTACCCACAGTACTATTTATACCCCTATGGCCAGGAGTGGTACTGCGTATCACTACGCCCTACAAGTAGTGCAGTCCTGTCCATAGGTTTAAAGTAGCACACATATTACATACACAACAGTTTGTCTCTCTCCAAACAAGAACAAACCCCAGCCAGTTTTGACAAAGGGTCATCGACCTGAAATGTTAACTGTTTCTCTCTCTACAGATGCTGCCTGACCTGCTGAGTATTTCCAGCATTTTCTGTTTTTATTTAAGAACAAATCCCATGCTTGGCAAATGTTATTTTTACAAAGACTGAGCCTCTTTAAATCCCTATGAGCCACACAGACCATAAGGGTCTCAGTTCTGATCCCAGGGCTGCGCTGAGTTAGCTGCTGGTAGCTGAGACTGCAGTAAGTGGGTGCTAGAACTGCAGTCAACACCACTGTGTTCGGGAGGGGAGGAATCTTCCAGCATGCCACCTCCTGATTGCTATTCCATGATCCTTGCTGGAATGTGGATGTGTGTGAGGACAGGGCTGGGCTTAGCATACTTGTTGAATTCGCGCACTGACACTGACTGTCTCGGCCCACGCAGTAAACGTGGCCCCTTGGGTGAGGTACCAGAGTGTGCGGTACAGACATGCCCCAGCAAAGGGTCAGCACCTTCACGCAAGATGGGAGTGACTTGGCAAGAAAAGCAAAGGAGAATACCTTTTATTTCAAAAATGTCCTTCTCTGCCTCTCTCTCTCTCTCTCTCGAGTGCTGACCCCTGCTGGAGATTGCTCCCACAGACACTCATCGTCCTTCAGTTAAAAAGAAATACCTGCTTTTATACAGAGCCTTTCACAAACTCAGTGCGCCCCAAAGCGCTTTACAGTTAATGAAGTACTTTTGAAGTGTAGTCACTGTTGTAATGTAGGATACGTGGCAGCTAAGGTTCCACAAACAGCAATGAGATAATGACCAGATAATCTATTTTAGTGATGCTGATTGAGGGATAAAATATTGGCCCAGGACACCGGGGATAACTCCCTGCTCTTCAAAATAGTGCCGTGGGATCTTTTACTTCCCCCTGAGAGAGCAGACAGGGCCTCGGTTTAACATCTCATCTGAAAGTACTGCACTCAAATGACTATTCATATGAGAGCCTAACTAGTTCAGATAGGCTATTTTACCATGAAGGGCATCGCCTCTCCTTTCTCACCGGACGCCCACACAGGTCCAAAATGCATTGAGGCACCTCCGAACAGCAATCAGGAGTCACAATCCTCGCTCATTTGTCCCCTTCCCATCTGAGCAGCTCAGGCCCATTTATAGCTCCCTAATCAATCCCCTCACTGACCTCAGCCAACTCAGCACAAGCCAGTGACAATCACTGACCATCCTGGCTGAACATCTCTGGAGAGACAGACACACCATCCAGTCAAAGGCTGGGGAAGAGGGGAATCAGATAAAAAGCTAAGTAATAAATGTAAGTGCACCGTATCTGCAGTACTTTACCTGGGAGGCAATTCCCTCGAGTGAACTGGACAGTGTCAGCAGATTTAAAAACAGAAAATGCTGGAGAAACTCAGCAGGTCAGGCAGCATCTGTGAAGAGAGAAACAGAGTTAACGTTTCAGGGCGATGACCTTTCGTCAGAACCTGAAACGTTAACTCTTGTTTCTCTCTTCACAGATGCTGCCTGACCTGCTGAGTTTCTCCAGCATTTTCTGTTTTTATTTCAGATTTCCAGCATCCGCAGTATTTTGCTTTTGTATTAGTGTCAGCAGACTATTCGACTGTGGGAGCATCACAGCTGAACCTATTCCCATGCTCACCTGGAGCGTACACATGCACTACTTCGAGGGGAGGGGTGCACTGGATGGAGGCGAGTAGGAACAGCGGGTGATTTTTCCTCCCAAATGTCGTATCCACTACCTCTGCCCCAGCGAGGATCAGATAACTCCGCACAGACCAGGGACCTACTGGTCTGAATGGCTCAGTCACTCACTGAGCCATCAAGGGATCTTTGGTGCATCCCGTGGATTTTCAGGCAGGGAAAGTTATGGCCCATTCCCCTCCCCATCCAGCAGCACTGAGCAAGCTGTGCCACCCTCACAGCTGTCTCAGCACAGCTGAGCACAGAGCTCCCCTTCCAGCTCGATAAGTTCACACAGCAAGCAGTTGATGCACACTGCCCAGGCAGGTTCAAGGTTCAATCCCTGCCTGTCCCGAGTTAGCTCAACTCAGCAGGACAGTATTTGGAGGACTATATTGGCCACTCTTCCCAACCCCCCCACCCCCAAAGAACATCATCCATGGTTTTAACTCTGCAGTACCAGAAACTGCAGCCGTGTTTGATAAGACCCACGCACCACATTGTGAATACTGCTGCAGCTCACAGCCTTTGCCTGTGGAACTGTAACACAGTAAGGGCTTCAAGCTTTCATAGAATCACAGAAAGTTACGGCACAGAAGGAGGCCATTCGACCCATCCTGTCTGTGCCAGCCAAAAAAGAGCTATCCACCCTAATCCCAATTTCCAGCTCTTGCTCAATAACCTTGTAGGTTACGGCACATCATTATGTGCATATCAAAGTACTTTTTAAATGTGATGAGAGAGTTTCTGTCTGTACCACCCTTTCAGGCAGTGAGTTCCAGACCCCCACCACCTTCTGGGTGAAAAAATTCTCCTCAACTCCACTCTAATCCTTCTACCAGTTACTTTAAATCGATGTCCCCTGGTTACTGACCCCTCTGCCAAGGGAAACAGGTCCTTCCTATCCACTCTATCTAGGCCCCTCATAATTGTATACACCTCAATTAGATCTCCCCTCAGCCTCCTCTGTTCCAAAGAAAACAACCTCAGCCTATCCAATCTTTCCTTATAGCTAAAATTCCCCAGTCCTGGCAACATCCTTGTAAATCTCCTTTGTACACTCTCCAGTGCAATCACATCTTTCCTGTAATGTGGTGACCAGAACTGTACACAGTACTCTAGCTGTGGCCTAACTAGTGTTTTATACAGTTCAAGCATAACCTCCCTGCTCTTATATTTTATGCCTCGGCTAATAAAGGAAAGGTAGTGCAGGGGTCCCCTGTGGACATCCCCCTCTCAAACAGATATACCACGTTGAATACTGTTGGGGGGGATGGCTTATCAGAGGAAGGCAGCAGCAGCCAACTTCCTGGCACCAGGGGTGGCTCTGCTGCACAGGACGGGAGGAAAAAGAGGGGGAGAGCTATAGTAATAGGGGATTCTATTGTAAGGGGAATAGATAGGCATTTCTGCGGCCGCAAACGAGACTCCAGGATGGTGTGTTGCCTCCCTGGTGCAAGGGTCAAGGATGTCTCAGAGCGGCTGCAGAACATTTTGGAAGGAGAGGGTGAACAGCCAGTTGTCGTGGTGCATATAGGTACCAACGATATAGGTAAAAAACGGGATGAGGTCCTAAAAGCTTAATATAGGGAGTTAGGAGGTAAATTAAAAAATAGGACCTCAAAGGTAATAATCTCAGGATTGCTACCAGTGCCACGTGCTAGTCAGAGTAGAAATAGAAGGATATTTCAGAGGAATACGTGGCTAGAGGAATGGTGCAAGGGGGAGGGATTCAAATTCCTGGGACATTGGAACCGGTTCTGGGGGAGGTGGGACCAGTTCAAACCAGACGGTTTGCACCTGGGCAGGGCTGGGACCGATGTCCTAGGGGGAGTGTTTGCTCGTGCTCTGGGGAGGGTTTAAACTAAAATGGCAGGGGGTTGGGAACCTGAGCAGGGAGACAGAGGAAAGGGAAACAAGGATAAAAGCAAAAGATAGGAAGGAGAAAAACAAAAGTGGCAGTCAGAGAAATCAACGGTTTAAATCAAACATGGCCACAGTAAATAATAATTCTAATAGGTCTAAGAGCATTAAAAAAACAAGTCTGAAGGATTTGTGTCTTAATGCGAGGAGCATTCGTAATAAGGTGGATGAATTAGCTGCGCAAATAGAGGTAAACGAATAGGATTTGATTGGGATTACGGAAACATGGCTCCAGGGAGGCCAAGGCTGGGAACTCAACATCCAGGGGTATTCAATATTCAGGAAAGATAGGCAAAAAGGAAAGGGAAGTGGGGTAGCATTGCTGGTTAAAGAAGGGATTAACACAATTGTAAGGAAGGATATTTGCTCTGATGATGTGGAATCTGTATGGGTAGAAATACCAAGGGGCAGAAAACGTTAGTGGGAGTGGTATATAGACCTCCAAACAGTAATGTGGAGGTTGGGGATGGCATTAAAAGGGAAATTAGAGAAGCATGCAATAAGGGCACAGCAGTCATCTTGGGTGACTTTAATCTACATATAGATTGGGCTAACCAAATTAGTAACAATACTGTGGAGGAGGAATTCCTGGAGTGTTTACGGGCTGGTTTCCTGGACCAATATGTCGAGGAACCAACCAGAGATCAGGCCATCTTAGACTGGGTATTATGTAACGAGAAAGGATTAATTAGCAATCTTGTTGTACGAGGCCCCTTGGGTCGGAGCGATCATAATATGATAGAATTCTTCATTAAGATGGAGAATGAAGTAGTTGACTCAGAGACTAGGGTCCTGAATTTAAATAAAGGAAACTACGATGGTCTGAGGTGCGAGTTGGGTAGGATTGATTGAGGAATGTCACTCAAAGGGTTGACAGTGGATAGGCAATGGCAAACATTCAAAGACCGCATGGATGAACTACAGAATTTGTTCATCCCAGTTTGGCATAAAAATAAAACAAAAAAGGTGACTCAACCGTGGCTAACAAGGGAAATTAGGGATAGCATAAGATCCAAGGAGAGGACATATAAATTGGCCAGAAAAAGCAGTAAACCTGAGGATTGGGAGCAGTGTAGGATTCAACAAAGGAGGACAAAGGGATTAATTAAGGGGAAAATAGAATACGAGAGTAAGCTTGCAGAGAACATAAAAACTGACTGTAAAAGTTTTTATAGATATGTGAAGAGAAAAAGATTGGTGAAGTCAAGCGTAGGTCCCTTGCAGTCAGAATCAGGGGAATTTATAATGGGGAACAAAGAAATGGCAGACCAATTATCTTCACAAAGGAGGACACAAATAACCTCCCAGAGATGTCAGGGAACATAGGGTCTGATGAAAGGGGGGAACTGAAAGAAATCAGTATTTGTAGGGAAATGGTGTTAGGGAAATTGATGGGATTGAAGGCCGATAAATCCCCAGGGTCTGATAATCTTCATCCTAGGGTGCTTAAGGAAGTGGCCCTAGAAATAGTAGATGCATTGCTGATCATCTTCCAACATTCGATGGAATCTTGAACTGTACCCATGGATTGGAGGGTAGCTAATGTTACCCCACTATTCAAAAAAGGTGGTAGAGAGAAAACGGGGTATTACAGACCGGTAAGCCTGACATCGGTAGTGGGGAAAATGCTAGAGTCCATTATAAAATATGTAATAGCATAGCACTTGGAAAACAGTGACAGGATCGGACAAAGTCAACATGGATTTACAAAAGGTAAATCGAGCTTGACTAATCTACTGGAATTTTTTGAGGATGTAACTGGTAAAATAGATACGGGAGAACCAGTGGATGTGGTGTACTTGGACTTTCAGAAGGCTTTCGATAAGGTCCCGCATAAGAGATAAGCGTGTAAAGTTAAGGCACACGGGATTGGTGGCAAGGTATTGACTTGGATAGAGAACTGGTTGACAGACAGAAAGCAAACAGTTGGAATAAATGGGTCTTTTTTCAAGTGGCAGGCAATGACTAGTGGGGTACCACCGGGATCGGTCCTTGGACCCCAGCTATTCACAATATATATTAATGATCTAGACAAGGGAACTAGATGTAATATCTCCAAATTTGCAGATGACACAAAGCTGGGTGGGCGTGTGTGTTGTGAGGAGGATGCTGAGAAACTCCAGGATGATTTGGACAGGTTGGGTGATTGGGCAGAAGCATGGCAGATGCAATATAACGTGGATAAATGTGAGGTTATCCACTTTGGTGGCAAAAACAGGAAGGCAGATTATTATCTGAATGGCAATAGATTGGGAGAAAGGGAAGTGCAACGAGACTTGGGTGTCCTTGTGCACCAGTCGCTGAAGGTAAGCATGCAGGTGCAGCAGGCGGTTAAGAAAGCAAATGGTATGTTGGCCTTCGTAGCGAGAGGGTTTGAGTACAGGAACAAGGATGTCTTGCTGCAGTTGTACAGGGCCTTGGTGAGACCACATCTTGAGTATTGTGTGCAGTTTTGGTCACCTTATCTGAGGAAGGATGTTCTTGCCATGGAAGGAGTTCAGCAAAGATTCACCAGGCTGATACCTGGGATGTCAGGAATGACGTATGAGGAGAGATTGGGTCGAGTGGGCTTGTACTCGCTGGAGTTTAGAAGGATGAGAGGGGATCTCATTGAAACTTATAAAATTCTGACAGGACTGGACAGACTAGATGCAGGAAGGATGTTCCCAATGGTCAGGGAGCCCAGAACCAGGGGTCACAGTCTAAGGATAAGGGGTAAGCCATTTAGGACAGAAATGAGGAGGAATTTCTTCACCCAGAGTGGTGAACCTGTGGAATTCTCTACCACAGAAGGCAGTAGAGGCCAATTCATTAAATATATTCCAAGAAGGAGTTGGATATATTTCTTAAGGCTAAAGGGATCAAGTGGTATGGGGAGAAAGCAGGGACCGGGTACTGAATTTGGATAATCAGCCATGATCGCATTGAATGGCGGAGCAGGCTCGAGGGGCCGAATGGCCTACTCCTGCTCCTATCTTCTATGTATCCCATATGCCTTCTTAACCACCTTATCGATCTGTCCTGCAACTTTCAGGGATCTGAGGACATGCACTCCAAGGTCCCTCTGTTCCTCTACACTGCTCAGTATCCTACCATTTATTGTGTATTTCCTTACCTTGGTGGCCCTCCCCAAATGCATTACCTCACACTTCTCTGGATTGAATTCCATTTGCCACTTTTCTGCCCACCTGACCAGTCCATTGATATCTTCCTGCAGTCTGCAGCTTTCTTCTTCATTATCAGCCACACGGCCAATTTTTGTATCATCTGCAAATCTCTTAATCATGCCCCCTACATTGAAGTCTAAGTCATTGATATATACCACAAAAAGCAAGGGACCGAGTACTGAGCCCTGCGTAACCCCACTGGAAACAGCCTGCCAGTCACAAAAACACCCGTCGACCATTACCCTTTGCTTCCTGCCACTGAATCAATTTTGGATCCAACTTGCCACTTTTCTGACCAGTCTGCCATGTGGGACCTTGTCAAAGGCCTTGCTAAAATCCATGTAGACTACATCAGATGCGATACCCTCATTACCTGCTCAAAAAATTCAATCTAGTCAGACATGACCTTCCCTTAACAAATCTATGCTGAATGTCCTTGATTAATCAATCCATCCCTTTCTAAATGACAATTTATACTGTTGCTCAGAATTTTTTCCAATAATTTGCCCACCACCGAGGTTAGGCTGACTGGCCTGTAATTACTCAGTCTATCCCTTTCTCCCTTTTTGAACAATGGTACAATGTTAACGGTCCTCTGGCACCACACCTGTAGCCAGAGAGGATTGACAAATGATGGTCAGAGCTTCCACTATTTCCCCCTTGCTTCTCTTAACAGCCTGGGATACATCCGGGCCTGGCGATTTAACCACTTTCAAAGATACTAAACCTCTTAATATTTCCTCTCTCACTATGTTTATCTCATCTAATATTTCACACTCCTCTTCCTTAACTACACTGTCTGCATCGTCTCTCTTTTTTGTGAAGACAGATGCAAAGTATTCATTAAAAACCAGGACAGTGCACTGATGACACCCAGCTCTACCTCTCCACCACTTCTATCGACCCCTCCACGGTCTCTAAATTGTCAGTCTGCTTGTCCGACATCCAGTCCGGGATGAGCAGAAATTTTCTCCAATTAAATATTGGGAAGACCGAAGCCATTGTTTTCGGTCCCCGCCACAAATTCTGTTCCCTAGCCACCGACTCCATCCCTCTCCCTAACATCTGGCTGAAGCTGAACCAGTGTTCACAACCTTGGTGTCATATTTGACCCTGAAATGAGCTTCCGACCACATATCCGCAGCATCACTAAGACCGCCTATTTCCACCTCCGTAACATCACCCGACTCCGCCCTTGCCTCAGCTCATCCACTGCTGAAATCCTCATCCATTCCTTTGTTACCTCTAGACTTGATTATTCCGATGCATTCCTGGCTGGCCTCCCACATTCTACCCTACGTAAACTTGAGGTCATCCAAAACTTGGCTGCCCATGTCCTAACTCGCACCAAGTCCCGTTCACCCATGTTCTCGCTGACCTACATTGGCTCCCGGTTAAGCAACACCTCGATTTGAAAATTCTCATCCTTGTTTTTAAATCCCTCCATGGCCTTGCTCCTCCCTCTGTGTAATCTCCTCCATTCCCACAACCCCTCAAGATATCTGCGTTCCTCTAACTCTGCCCTCTTGAGCATCCCCGATTATAGTCACTCAACCATTGGTGGCCGTGCCTTCTGTGGCCTAGGCTCTAAGCTCTGGAATTCCCTCCCTAAGCCTCTTTTCTCCTTTAAGACACTCCTTAAAACCTACCTTTGACCAAGCTTTTGGTCACCTGCCCTAATTTATCATGTGGCTCGGTGTCACATTTTGTGTGTTATACTCCTGTGCAGCGCCTTGGGCCATTTTACGTTAAAAGCGCTATATAAGCACAAGTTGTTGTTGAGAGTAAATAACAAATTATACAATGCCTTTAACATAGTGAAACATCCCAACATGCTTTGACACCAAGCCACATAAGGTGATATTAGGACAGGTGACCAAATGCTTGGTCAAAGAGTTTTAAAGAGCGTCTTTAAGGAGGTAGAGAGGAAATTACAGAGCTTGGGGCAGAGGCACGGCCACCAACGGTAGAGCAATGAAACTCGGGGAAGAGGACAGAATTGGAGCACAGCGATCTAGGAGGGTTGGAGGAGGTTAGAGAAAGGGAGGGGCAAGGCCAGGCTATGGAGAGATTTGAACACAAGGATGAGAATTTTCAAATCGAGGCATTGCTGGTAGGTCAGGAAGCACAGGGTGATGGGCAATATTCCCTTTAATTTTTGGGGGGTGCACGGCCCCTTTAAGCGACACCAGGGCTGTGGATGCTCAGTCGTGGAGTATATTCAAGACTGACATCAATAGGTTTTTGGGCACTAAGAGACTCAAGGGATATGGCAGGAAAGTGAAGTTGATGTAGAAGTTCAGCCATGATCTTATTGAATGGCGGAGCAGGCTCGAGCGGCCGTATGGCCTACTCCTGCTCCTAATTCTTATGACACCGACTGCACGAATTACACATTGAATGGTTGCACAATAGCCACATCGACTGTACAACCACTGGGGCTCGGCCCTCTGAATCTGGTTCCTGCCTTACAAGGACTCGTGGACAGAGAGAGCACTGTCTCACCAGGAGCTGTCAGGTGTACAACTGGATTTAGAGGGCAGGGATAAGAACCCAAATTCTGTTTTGGAAGCTGTTGCCGTTTAATCCCAGAACGATGAGACATCCCAGGGCAGGATCCAGCGGTGGAACCGGAGCTATCCTATAGCTGGTTTGTTCGGAGGGGGTTGGATTTCATTTCCTCTCCTCCAAGCCACCAACCCCATGACTCTAGCATCAACCAGGCCAAATGTTGCTCAGCGGGCAGCATCGATCACTGGTCTCTCCTTCCTCCCCGAGGGCCACATGCCCAGTGGAGAGATCAGCCAACAGCGGCCATCAGTCCATGAGTCTGGTGTCGCCCAATTCAGCATCTTTCAAATGGAATGGGAAAGATTTGGAACCTAAAGAGGCAACATCACATTGAATCAGAGACAGTGAGAACGGGGCCAGACCAGAGAAGACAGCCTGTGAATGATGAGGAGTAGGCCAGGTGTAAATGTAAAGAAGACAAGAACTCCAACCGCCACCGAGAAAGCAGTGCGGTGCTTTTTTTTAAAAAAAAAACCTTGTTTTTTCAACTCACAACAATCCATGAACGGTTAACCTTTGCTGCTTGTTACAACAGTCAGTACAGTCTCAACTTAAGGAACAGCCCCTCCCGGACATCTTAATCAGCGAACTAAACATATTTCAAACAAATAGAAATGTGCTTTTTCCCCCCTTTTGTAAAGCAAGGTGTTTAACCCTTGGAGTACTCCATTGCCCTTTCACACAGCTTTAAGGACATATAAAGACGCTGACATCATGACTTATGGTGCATTTGGCCACTCATTTTTGTTGAGCTTAAAAAAAAGAAATCCCACACTGAACATTTTATTTTATTCTCTCCCGCTCCCCTCCTCCAAAGCTAATTCCACAAGCACGGACAGCCCTCTGGTACCAAAGTGGTCATTCCTTCCTGCGTTAATTCTGGAAAGATGTTCAACTACGGAGTGCATCACAGCCGAGCCCAATGCGGTCTTCCAATGGGCACGCCCTCCCTGATCACACATCATTGGATCACGATTGGCCAATAGCTCCCTTCCCAGCCAAGGGCACTTAGGTCAACTGTAGCAGCCCTGACCGCCGCCTCACTCGGCCTAGTTATTCAATTCATGTTAGTCTCCTTCAACGGGATGGGGCTGTAAACTGAGCTCCTCTGTAATCTGTAGGTGGGTTTGTACGGGGGGGGGGGGGGGGGGTAATGTATCTGTAAACGAGAACCTGCTACACCATGGCACCACACAATAGGAAGGAGTCAGCACAGACTTGAAACGGGCGGGACTGGGATGTGCCCTCGGGATCCTCAGTATGTCAAGAGTCTCTGCAGACCTCATTGAACCGGGGTTCAGCCCCGCAACGACCTTAAGGCTTTTATTCACTCCGATAGTTTTGGTTCAGTTCAGTGGCGTATTCCCTCCCAGGAAATTGGTGCACGAGGTCTTTGAGGGTCCTGGGACGTCTCCGTGAGATCCTGCAGATTTGAGGGGGATTGTGCCATACCGTGCAAGGGTGTAACTCAGGACGTCTCAAAACCCAAGCTGTTGATGGGCAATCGGTGAATATCAGCTCAAAGGCACACTCACAGAGCAGGGCAGTGGGAATTAGGATTCAATTAAAACAGGATTAATTCTGGACCCTTTTGGTAAAGGTTGAAAGGAGCTCACACAGGGCGGGAGCGAGGGATCGGAGGAGCGAATCACCGTTGTAGTCATTTAACTCTGATTCAAGCTGAAAGCTCGATGAGTGTACAAGTGGCACAGGAGGAGACCAACAGCTGCCAGTGACAGTAACACAAGATGGAAGAGGGTTTGGAGACTGGTTTAACACCAAGTGATTTTTGGAGAGCCTGACACTGTCACTCCCTAAAACACAGTAACCAACACCAATTGCTTTAAGGGTCTTTTAAGTTTATGGGTTTTTTTTTGAAGAGAATTGAGTTGGTGTTCAGCCAGTTCAGGGCCAGATTCAATTTGGCTCCAATGGTCCAGGAGGAAAAACCCAGCAGATTTCCAGTGACCCGCTGCTGGAGAGTGCATGTGTGGACCTCAGGTGAAGACGGGCAGGGGCGGGCTCGGCGGTGACATCACCTGTGGTGGAATAGGCGCTGACACTCACAATAGGCGTTTGTACCTCTCGAGGCTAGCAAGGGATGAGGAACGGAAGTTGAGGGAAGGAAAGCAAATGCAGGCGGTGAGATCGGCGGTGATCGCGCTTCGCGGGAAGGTGACACGCAGATAAAGTGCGGGATTGTGGGAGCTTCATCGGGGGGATAGAGCAGCTGAAACCTGTGACATCAGTGGGAGCGCCGCCGCCGGGTTAACAAGCGACAATGCCGCCCCTCCAGGCAACGTTTTGAGTGACGGCAAGGTAAATTCAGTTTTTGAGGTATCAGATTATTCCTGGTCACACACATCACACCCACCTTGAGACACGAACAAAGGTAGGCTGCACCCAGCACTGGGTGAGAGTTCACAGCATATACCAGGACATCCCGTCCGCTTTTCCCAGACCATTAGCTGGATTTCTGATTTATTGTCACTAACTTCCACCAGAATCGATGAATAACTAACCATGGACCAGTGGCAGGCGTTACAATAGCCCCCTCCCGACAGCCAATGCCAGGGTCAGAATCAGACCTTGCCTCCGAGAATTAAGATCTTCTTCTAATTATATGGCTACAAACCACCCCCCCCCCCCCCCCCCCCACCCCCAGGATTAATCACACTGCTAATACCACAGGGCGAAGAGTTAGAAGGGACAGAGCCCTCTGCTCCCTGGCAGTGTCGGTGTGTTTAGAGACCCTGAACGCACGGGTCAAATGCAAAGCCACCAGCGGGCGGACTGTGTGACAGAGCCCATCCGTACAGCGGGAGGACTGTGTGATGGAGCCTGTCCGTACAGCGGGAGGACTGTGTGATGGAGCCTGTCCGTACAGCGGGAGGACTGTGTGATGGAGCCTGTCTGTACAGCGCCAGGACTGTGTGACAGAGCCCGTCCGTACAGCGGGAGGACTGTGTGACAGAGCCAGTCCGTACAGCGGGAGGACTGTGTGACAGAGCCTGTCCGTACAGCGCCAGGACTGTGTGACAGAGCCCGTCCGTACAGCGCCAGGACTGTGTGACAGAGCCCGTCCGTACAGCGGGAGGACTGTGTGACGGAGCCTGTCCGTACAGCGGGAGGACTGTGTGACAGAGCCAGTCCGTACAGCGGGAGGACTGTGTGACAGAGCCCGTCCGTACAGCGGGAGGACTGTGTGACAGAGCCCGTCCGTACAGCGGGAGGACTGTGTGACAGAGCCTGTCCGTACAGCGGGAGGACTGTGTGACAGCCCGTCCGTACAGCGGGAGGACTGTGTGACGGAGCCAGTCCGTACAGCGGGAGGACTATGTGACAGAGCCAGTCCGTACAGCGGGAGGACTGTGTGACAGAGCGTGTCCGTACAGCGCCAGGACTGTGTGACAGAGCCCGTCCGTACAGCGCCAGGACTGTGTGACAGAGCCCGTCCGTACAGCGGGAGGACTGTGTGACAGAGCCCGTCCGTACAGCGGGAGGACTGTGTGACAGAGCCCGTCCGTACAGCGCCAGGACTGTGTGACAGAGCCCGTCCGTACAGCGGGAGGACTGTGTGACAGCCCGTCCGTACAGCGCCAGGACTGTGTGACGGAGCCTGTCCGTACAGTGCCAGGACTGTGTGACAGAGCCCGTCCGTACAGCGGGAGGACTGTGTGACAGAGCCTGTCCGTACAGCGGGAGGACTGTGTGACAGAGCCCGTCCGTACAGCGGGAGGACTGTGTGACAGAGCCCGTCCGTACAGCGGGAGGACTGTGTGACAGAGCCTGTCCGTACAGCGGGAGGACTGTGTGACGGAGCCTGTCCGTACAGCGGGAGGACTGTGTGACAGAGCCAGTCCGTACAGCGGGAGGACTGTGTGACAGCCCGTCCGTACAGCACCAGGACTGTGTGACGGAGCCTGTCCGTACAGCGCCAGGACTGTGTGACAGAGCCCGTCCGTACAGCGGGAGGACTATGTGACAGAGCCCGTCCGTACAGCGCCAGGACTGTGTGACAGAGCGTGTCCGTACAGCGGGAGGACTATGTGACAGAGCCAGTCCGTACAGCGCCAGGACTGTGTGACAGAGCCCGTCCGTACAGCGGGAGGACTATGTGACAGAGCCCGTCCGTACAGCGCCAGGACTGTGTGACAGAGCCCGTCCGTACAGCGGGAGGACTATGTGACAGAGCCTGTCCGTACAGCGCCAGGACTGTGTGACGGAGCCAGTCCGTACAGCGGGAGGACTGTGTGACAGAGCCCGTCCGTACAGCGCCAGGACTGTGCGACAGAGCCAGTCCGTACAGCGGGAGGACTGTGTGACAGAGCCCGTCCGTACAGCGGGAGGACTGTGTGACAGAGCCAGTCCGTACAGCGCCAGGACTGTGTGACGGAGCCTGTCCGTACAGCGGGAGGACTGTGTGACAGAGCCAGTCCGTACAGCGGGAGGACTGTGTGACAGAGCCAGTCCGTACAGCGCCAGGACTGTGTGACAGAGCCAGTCCGTACAGCGCCAGGACTGTGTGACAGAGCCTGTCCGTACAGCGGGAGGACTGTGTGACAGAGCCCGTCCGTACAGCGCCAGGACTGTGTGACGGAGCCTGTCCGTACAGCGCCAGGACTGTGTGACAGAGCCCGTCCGTACAGCGGGAGGACTGTGTGACAGAGCCCGTCCGTACAGCGGGAGGACTGTGTGACAGAGCCAGTCCGTACAGCGGGAGGACTGTGTGACAGAGCCAGTCCGTACAGCGGGAGGACTGTGTGACAGAGCCAGTCCGTACAGCGGGAGGACTGTGTGACAGAGCCAGTCCGTACAGCGGGAGGACTGTGTGACAGAGCGTGTCCGTACAGCGCCAGGACTGTGTGACGGAGCCTGTCCGTACAGCGGGAGGACTGTGTGACGGAGCCTGTCCGTACAGCGGGAGGACTGTGTGACGGAGCCTGTCCGTACAGCTCCAGCGGGAGGACTGTGACAGAGGGATTCACACTCTCCTGGCACTCCATCACCCTTTCAATGTGACAGCAGCTGCTTGTGTGCAGTTTCATTTACAGTTTATCTCTGGCATTAAGTTTTCCCCTTGTTCCAATCTTCCTCCAGTACTCAAAAGGGTTAAGCCAGAGGAATTCTGGACTTAAAAGCTTTAATGATCCCAACATGTGTACAAACCACCCTACCATTACCCCCCCACCTCCCCTCCCCACCCTATGTGATTTGGAGACTGGACATGCAGAGGTGGGGAGTGAAATAACCCCCCTGAAAATCCAAGGGCTACTGGACCATCCAAAGAAAACATACAGTGGCCCAAAGGGTCCACATTCAGCATCCTGTCAAAGACAGGCTCCCCTCCTCTCCTGAATGTTCTAACTCTTGCGAGCGGGTGGGGGGGGGGGAGAGAAACAGTCCCTTGGGCACCAGGCTACCATGTTCTAGATGCCAGCAGGCTATTCGGCCATGGGGGAATCACAGCTGAGCCTGATCCAGTCCCCACTTGGTGTGTATACATGTATTTGCAGCAGAGGGCACTGGACTGCAGAGAAGCAGGAACCACACGACACCCTGGGGGATGTTGGGGGGTGGGCGGGAGAGGAGAGGGGCGAACAGATGCTGGTACTGAGGCCAGTTGTACCGCTGCGCTGCCCAAGACCAGCAAATTCAGCACAGACAGAAACTGCCACAACAGCACAATTTTAAGTTTGCCACTCTTGTCAAAAGGGTTTCCTGAAACAGATTTAGGTGAATAACTCCAGTAGCAAGAGTCAGCCCGAAACAGTGGAAAAACCTGCACGGTGTGGGCTGCATTACACTTCTTTCTACCTCTCTGTGTAGGGGAGTTTAACTCTGAGTCACCCAGTACTGGGGGAAAGGGGCAGAGTTTAACTCTCAGTCACCCAGTACTGGGGGAAAGGGGCAGAGTTTAACTCAGTCACTAGCTGTTCTAATCAGTTCCCACTGGATGCTTTCCCTCTCCCTCCCTCCCTCCCTATTCCCGCAAACCCCGAGCAATCTTGTGATTGGAGCTTGTTGCGATCCCGATACCTCGCCTGTTCTCCTGACCTGTGTCACCCTGCACCATTCACAGTGTAACCTGGTGCAGGTGCAGCAGCAACACACACACAGATAGGGAGACACCTCCCTCCGCCACCACCAGCTCACTTCCGGCTCCGAAGGCGCTTGGCACGGCCGGGTGAGTCCAAGGCGGTGCTCTCGGACGGCGCCTTCTTGCGCTTGTTCTGCCCACTGGTGGCTTGCCCGCCCCCGGCCCCCGTCTCGATGACCCGCTCCAGCAGCTCCTGCAGGTCCTTGATCTTCTGCTCATTCTGCTGGTGTTTGAGTGTGTGCTCGCCCAGCTTGCGGTCCAGCTCAGCCAGGCGGGCGTTCTGCTCGCCGATGATCTGGTTCTGCTCCAGGATCTTCTGGTCCTGGTCCTGCAGCTGCTTGAGCTGCTCCTGGAACTTGACGCGGAACTCTGACACCTCACGCCTGGTGGCCGTCACGTTCAGTCCCTGTGCCTTCATCTGCTGCTGGAGTTTGCAGAGCTCCTGCCGAGCGGGGTTCTGCTTGGAGAAGAGCTGCACGGCCGTGAGTGTGGTGGACGGCCCTGGAACTGCGCACACAAAACAGGAACAAAACATCGTGAAAAAACACCCTGCACCCTATGCTCCTCCCACTCTCTCCACCTCCAATCTACAGCTCCAGGGCCTTGCTGGAGAAGGTAGGCGGTTGCAAAGATAAGCGGCCTTGTAGGCAGTGTAGATGAAAGTATAAAATTACAAAGGGATATTGATAGATTAAGTGAATGAGCTAAACTGTGGCAAATGGATTTCAATGTAGGCAAATGTAAGGTCATCCACTTTGGACCTAAAAAGTATAGAACAGGGTACTTTCGAAATGGTGAAAAGCTAAAACCAGTGGATGTCCAAAGAGACTTGGGGGTTCAGGTCCATAGATCATCAAAATATCATGAACAGGTACAGAAAATAATCAAGGTCCAATGGAATGCTGGCCTTTATATGTAGAGGGCTAGAGTACAAGGGGGTCGAAGTTATGCTGCAGCTGTACAACACCCTGGTTAGACTACACCTGGAGCACTGTGAGCAGTTCTGGGCACCACACCTTAGGAAGGAGATATTGGCCTTGGAGGGAGTGCAGCGTAGGTTTACCAGAATGATACCCGGACTCCAGGGTTAAGTTACGAGGAGAGATTACACAAATCCCTTCCTTGACTTCTCCGTCTCCATCTCTGGGGACAGGTTATTGACAAACATTCACTACAGGCCCACTGACTCCCACAGCTACCTGGACTATACTTCCTTCCACCCAGCCTCCTGTAAGGACTCCATTCCATTCTCCCAGTTTCTCCGTCGCATCTGCTCTGACGATGCCAACTTCCATACCAGTGCTTCCGACATGTCTTCCTTTTTCCTCAACCAAGGGTTCCCCCTCACTCCTGCCCCTCCCTCCCACAACCACGATAGGGTTCCCCTTGTCCTCACCTTTCACCCCACCAGCCTCCACATTCAACGGATCATCCTCTGCCAGTTCCGCCACCTCCAGCGTGATCCCACCACCAAACGCATCTTCCCCTCACCTCCCCTTTCAGCATTCCGTAGGGACCGCTCCCTCCGCGACACCCTAGTCCACTCCTCTATCGCCCACAACACCCCTTCTCCTGGCACCTTCCCATGCAAGCGCAGGAGATGCAACACATGCCCTTATACCTCCCCACTTTCCAGGACCCCAAACACCCCTTCCAGGTGAAACAGCGATTTACTTGTACTTCTTGCAATCTAGTATACTGTATTCACTGCTCACGATGTGGTCTCCTCTGCACTGGGGAGATCAAACGCAGATTGGGTGACCGCTTTGCGGAACACCTCCGTTCAGTCCGTAAGGGGGACCCCGAGCTTCTGGTCGCCTGTCACTTTAATTCACCGCTCCACTCCCCTTGCATTGTTCTGCGTAAGCTCGAAGAACAGCACCTCATCTTTCGATTAGGCATGTCACAGCCTTCTGGACTCAATATAGAGTTCAACAATTTCAGATCATAACACCGGCCCCTATCATATATATATTTTTTATCCACACTCTTGTTCTGTTCTCTCCCACATGGCGGCTGTCTTCCATTCTGCCAGCGCAATTTACACTTCATCTAAAGCCATCCTTTGTTTCTTAACCGGTCCCATTACCATCTCCTCTCGCCTTGAATGTCACTCACCGTCACTCACTGTCTCTCTCTCAATCTCTCTCACTCTCTCTCTCAATCTCTCTTGCCTTCCAGCCGATCACAGGCTTTCCCTTTTGTTCTTTCTCCCCTCTCCCATTTCCCAGCTCCTACACTTGCTTGAAAATCTGTTCCATTTCCTGCTTTTTCCAGTTCTGACGAAAGGTCATCGACCTGAAATGTTAACTCTGTTTCTCTCTTCACAGATGCTGCCTGACCTGCTGAGTTTCTCCAGCATTTTCTTTTTTTATTACACAAATTATTGTTGTATTCCTTAGAATTTAGAATGTTAAGGGGTGATCTGATCAAAGTTTTCAAGATATTAAGGGGAACAGATAGGGTATCTTCTATGTTTCTATATTTCTTAAGGCTAAAGGGATCAAGGGATATGAAGAGAAGGCAGGGACCGGGTACTGAATTTGGATGATCAGCCATGATCTCATTGAATGGCGGAGCAGGCTCGAGTGGCCGATTGGCCTACTCCTGCTCCTATCTTCTATAGAGAGAGACTATTTCCGCTGGTTGGGGAGTCTAGAACTAGGGGGCATAGTCTAAAAATTAGAGCCAGACCTTTCAGGAGTGAAATTAGGAAACACTTCTACACACAAAGGGTGGTAGAAGTTTGGAACTCTCTTCCGCAAACAGCAATTGATGCTAGATCAATTGTTAATTTTAAATCGGAGATTGATAGCTTTCTGTTAACTAAAAGTATTAAGGGATATGGGCCAAAGGCGGGTATATGGAGTTAGATAACGGATCAGCCATGATCTCATTCAATGGCGGAACAGGCTCAAGGGGCTGAATGGCCTACTCCTGTCCCTATGTTGGTACATTTCCCTGGACACCCCTCCAGCAATGTTCGCCCTAATTTGAGCAGTGAGCTCTTTAAGGGGCTGTGAGGCCCATTCAAAAACCTGCGCATGCGCGGTTTTTGCATTTAAAAGCCAGTGAGCCGGCTGCGCAGGAGCTCCAGAGAGTTGTGCGGCTTAAAGGGAACACTGCCCTCTGGTAATTCACCCGAGTAGCCATTCTCTGTTTACTCGAGCCCATTTCGATGGCAGACTATTATTCCTTGGGGTGGGGGGGGGGGGGGGGGGGAAGCAGTTTCACATCCAGGCCCCATTGTCTGCACATGCTTTTCCCAATTGGGGGGGTTCACTGATCAGCCTGAATTTCTCCACGTACCGCAAGGGGCCTCGACCCTAACCTCCACCCCGGGCACCTCACTTCACCTGCAATGTAGCTGGGCACACTGGCCAATGTGGTAAAGCAGTCCCTGGTCTGGGCTGAGCTCCAGCATCACTGGACCTTGGCCGCAGCGGCTCTACAACTGGCCTCAGTGTCCTGGGTTAGGGTGAGTAAGATCGGGCAGAGCTGCCGCTCCAGACTGCTATCCAGTGACCCCGCCGTACCTGGCTAATGGCAAATACTGGGCAGTGAGCTGGTACAACTCCACCTCTGGGTTCAGTCTGGAGGGGCATGTGGGAGGGGTGGGGACTTGACAATTTATGCTGGGGCTGTCGGTCAGGGGAGAAGCGGAGATCCAGCAACATTCACCATGTCTGCAGCACCAAGCGTGTGCAGTGTGCGTGTGTGTACGGGTGAATGCTTGTATGGCATATACATGTGTGTTTGTGTAGTTGCATCTATGCGATAAATCCCCAGGGCCTGATAATCTACATCCTAGGGTACTTAAGGAAGTGGCCCTAGAAATAGTAGATGCATTGCTGGTCATCTTCCAAAATTCTATAGACTCTGGCACAGTTCCCATGGATTGGAGGGTAGCTAATGTTACCCCACTGTTCAAAAAAGGTGGTAGAGAGAAAACGGGGAATTAAGCCTGACATCGGTTGTGGGGAAAATGCTAGTCCATTATGAAAGATGTAATAGCAGAGCACTTGGAAAACAGCGTCAGGATCGGACAAAGTCAACATAGATTTACAAAAGGTAAATCGTGCTTGACTAATCTACTGGAATTTTTTGAGGATATAACTGGTAGAATAGATAAGGGAGAACCAGTGGATGTGGTGTATTTGGACTTTCAGAAAGCTTTCGGTAAGGTCCCGCGTAAGAGATTAGCGTGCAAAGTTAAAGCACATGGGACTGGGGGTAAGGTACTGACTTGGATAGAGAACTGGTTGGCAGACAGGAAGCAAAGAGTTGGAATAAATGGGTCTTTTTCCGAGTGGCAAGCAGTGACTAGTGGGGTACCGCAGGGATCGGTCCTTGGACCCCAGCTATTCACAATATATAGTAATGATCTAGACAAGGGAACTAGATGTAATAGCTCCAAGTTTGCAGACGACACAAAGCTGGGTGGGCGTGTGCGTTGTGAGGAGGATGCAGCAGTATGATTTGGACAGGTTGGGTGATTGGGCAGATGCATGGCAGATGCAGAATAATGTGGATAAATGCGAGGTTATCCACTTTGGAGGCAAAAACAAGGAGGCAGATTATTATCGGAATGGCAATAGGTTGGGAAAAGGGGAGGTGCAACGAGACCTGGGTGTCCTTGTGCACCAGTCGCTGAAGGTAAGCATGCAGGTGCAGCAGGTGGTTAAGAAGGCAAATGATATGTTGGCCTTCATAGCGAGAGGGTTCGAGTACAGGAACAAGGATGTCTTGCTGCAGTTGTACAGGGCCTTGGTGAGACCGCACCTTGAGTATTGTGTGCAGTTTTGGTCGCCTTATCTGAGGAAGGATGTTCTTGCCATGGAGGGAGTGCAGCGAAGATTCACCAGACTGATACCTGGGATGGCAGGAATGACGTATGAGGAGAGATTGGGCTTATATTCGCTGGAGTTTAGAAGAATGAGAGGGGATCTCATTGAAACTTATAAAATTCTAACAGGACAGGGCTAGACAGACTAGATGCAGGAAGGATGTTCCCGATGGCAGAACCAGGGGTCACAGGCTAAGGATAAGGGGTAAGCCATTTAGGACTGAGATGAGGAGGAATTTCTTCACCCAGAGTGGTGAACCTGTGGAATTCTCTACCACAGAAGACAGTTGAGGCCAATTCATTAAATATATTCAAGAAGGTGTTAGATATATTTCTTAAGGCTAAAGGGATCAAGGGATATGGGGAGAAGGCAGGGACAGGGTACTGAATTTGGATGATCAGCCATGATCTCATTAAATGGCGGAGCAGGCTCGAGGGACCGAATGGCCTACTCCTATCTTTGTATGTTTGTGTCTATGTATATGCATGAGTGAGCACGTGCATATATGTCCTTGTGCATGCGTGTATATGCGTGCGTTTTAACCATGCACACACGCACAATCCCTGCCCCCCTGGGAGGAGGGTCCTTCCACATTCGCCCAGGCAGATTTCAGGCCCCTCAAAGACCACAGAATGAAGGGATTGTCAGTGTTTTGGGGAAGTACCTGGCGGGACTCCGAGCAGACGACCCGACATATCTGAGCCACTCAGCTTTTTCTTCAGGATGGGTACGATCTTCTCGTCAAAGTATTCCATGGCCATGGAGGAGATGTCCCGCAGCTCCTGCAGAACCTCGTGGGCTCTTTGAGGGGACCGGGTGGAGTTCACATACCTCAGGACCCGGTAAATCTCATCAATCACCTGCACGACAAATCACAGCACACCAGGCAAATGGGTAACCGCACACAGCAAGGGACCAGGCAACAGAGAAATCCCCTGACACCTCTACACTGTCCCATCACACAGTCCCAGGGCAGGTACAGCACGGGTTAGATACAGAGTAAACCTCCCAGGAATATCGGCAAACATAGGGACTAATGAGAGGGAGGAGCTGACAGAAATTAGTATCTCTAGGGATATGGTGTTGGGTAAGTTGAGGGGACTGAAGGCCGACAAATCCCCGGGGCCTGATAAACTACATCCTAGGGTACTTAAGGAGGTGGCCCTGGAGATAGCAGATGCTCTAAGGATCATCTTCCGGAACTCCATTGACTCGGGAACAGTACCCGTGGATTGGAGGGTAGCTAATGTTACCCCAATATTTAAAAAGGGGGGTAGAGAGAAAGCAGGGAATTATAGACCAGTAAGCCTTACATCGGTTGTGGGCAAAATGCTAGAGTCCATTATTAAGGATAAAATAGCGGAGCACTTGACAAATGGGGAAAGGATCGGACAGAGTCAACATGGATTTACAAAGGGTAAATCGTGTTTGACTAATCTGCTGGAATTTTTTGAGGAAGTAACTGGTAAAATAGATGGGGGAGAGCCAGTGGATGTGGTGTACCTTGACTTCCAGAAAGCCTTCGATAAGGTTCCACACAAAAGATTATCATGCAAAATTAAGGCTCATGGGATTGGGGGCAAAGTATTAACGTGGATAGAGAACTGGCTGGCGGATAGAAAACAGAGAGTTGGAATAAACGGCTCGTTTTCGGAGTGGCAGGCAGTGACCAGCGGGGTGCCGCAAGGATCTGTCCTGGGACCCCAGCTGTTCACAATATATATAAATGATCTGGATCAGGGAATTGGATGCAATATTTCCAAATTCGCTGACGACACTAAACTAGGAGGAGGGGTGGGCTCTGATGAGGATGTCAGGAGGCTACAGTGCGATTTGGACAGGTTGGGGGAATGGGCGGATACGTGGCAGATGCACTATAATGTGGATAAATGCGAGGTTATCCACTTTGGGGGTAAAAACAGGAGGGTAGATTATTATCTAAATGGCAATAGATTGGGAGATGGGGAAGTGCAGAGGGACCTGGGTGTTCTTGTGCACCAGTCACTGAAGGAGAGCATGCAGGTGCAACAGGCGATTAAGAAGGCAAATGGTATGTTGGCCTTCATATCAAGGGGGTTCGAGTATAGGAATAGGGATACCTTACTACAGCTGTACAAGGTGCTGGTGAGACCGCATCTGGAGTATTGTGTACAGTTTTGGTCGCCCCATCTGCGGAAGGATGTTCTTGCCATGGAAAGAGTGCAGCGGCGATTCACCAGGCTGATACCTGGAATGGCGGGAATGACCTACGAGGAGAGATTGAATAGTTTGGGCTTGTACTCACTGGAGTTTAGAAGATTGAGAGGGGATCTCATCGAAACATATAAAATTATGGCAGGCCTGGACAGGCTGAATTCAGAGAGAATGTTTCCAATGGCAGGGGAGCACAGAACCAGGGGCCACAGTCTAAAAATAGCGGGCAAATCATTTAAAACAGAGATGAGGAAGAATTTCTTCACTCAAAGAGTGGTGAGCCTGTGGAATTCCCTGCCACAGAGGGCTGTGAAGGCTAATTCAATAAATATTTTCAAGAGAGAATTGGATATATTTCTGAAGGCTAAGGGGATTAAGGGTTACGGAGAAAAGGCGGGGACGGGGTACTGAACTGGTAAGATCAGCTAAGATCTCAGACGAAGATCAGCCATGATCTCATTGAATGGCGGAGCAGGCTCGAAGGGCCGAATGGCCTACTCCTGTTCCTATCTCTATGTTTCTATGTTTCTACACAGTCCCCATCAAACACTCCCAGGGCAGGTACAACACGAGTTAGATACTGACTAAAGCTCCCTCTACACTGTCCCATCACACAGTCCCAGGGCAGGTACAGCACGGGTTAGATACAGAGTAAAGCTCCCTCTACACTGTCCCATCAAACACTCCCAGGACAGGTACAGTACGGGTTAGATACAGAGTGAAGCTCCCTCTACACTGTCCCATCACACACTCCCAGGGCAGGTACAGCACGGGTTAGATACAGAGTAAAGCTCCCTCTACACTGTCCCATCAAACACTCCCAGGACAGGTACAGCACGGGTTAGATACAGAGTAAAGCTCCCTCTACACTGTCCCATCAAACACTCCCAGGGCAGGGACAGCACGGTTTAGATACAGAGTAAAGCTCCCTCTACACTGTCCCATCAAACACTCCCAGGGCAGGTACAGCACGGGTAGATACAGAGTAAAGCTCCCTTTATACTGTTCCATCAAACACTCCCAGGGCAGGTACAGCACGCATAAAATACAGAGTAAAGCTCCCTCTACACTGTCCCATCAAACACTCCCAGGGCAAGTACAGCACGGGTTAGATACAGAGTAAAGCTCCCTCTACACTGTCCCCATCAAACACTCCCAGGGCAGGTACAACACGAGTTAATACTGACTAAAGCTCTCTCTACACTGTTCCATCAAACACTCCCAGGGCAGGTACATCACGCATAAAATACAGAGTAACGCTCCCTCTACACTCATATCAAACTCCCCCGGGGCAGGTGCAGCACAGGTTAGATACAGAGTAAAGCTCCCTCTACACTGTCCCATCAAACACTCCCAGGACAGGTACAGCACGGGTTAGATACAGAGTAAAGCTCCCTCTACACTGTCCCATCAAAAACTCCCAGGGCAGGTACAGCACGTGTTAGATACAGAGGAAAGATCCCTCTACACTGTCCCATCAAACACTCCCAGGGCAGGTACAGCACGGGTTAGATAGAGTAACGCTCCCTCTACACTGTCCCATCGAACACTCCCAGGGCAGGTACAGCACGTTAGATTTAAAAAAAATATTTGTTCCTGGGATGTTGGCGTCGCTGGCAAGGCCAGCATTTATTGCCCATCCCTAATTGCCCTTGAGAAGGTGGTGCTGAACCGCTGCAGTCCGTGTGGTGAAGGTACTCCCACAGTGCTGTTAGGGAGGGAGTTCCAGGATTTTGACCCAGCAACGATGAAGGAACGGCCGATATATTTCCAAGCCAGGATGGTGTAACTTGGAGGGGAACTTGCAGGTGAGGGTGTTCCTATGCGCCTGATGTCCAAGTCCTTCTAGGTGGAAGAGGTCGCGGGTTTGGGAGGTGCTGCCAAAGAAGCCTTGGCGAGTTGCTGCAGTGCATCTTGTAGACGGTACACACGGCAGCCACGGTACGCTGGTGGTCCAGGGAGTGAATGTTTAAGGTGGTGGATGGGGTGCCAATCAAGTGGGCTGCTTTGTCATTCCCATTTCTGACCTTATAATTGAGTGAAGGTCATTGACGAAGCAGCTGAAGATGGTTGGGCCTAGGACACTGCCCTGAGGAACTCCTGCAGCGATGTCCTGGGGCTGTGATGTTTGACCTCCAACAGCTAATACCTTCTTCCTTTGTGCTGGTTTGACTCCAGCCAGTGGAGAGTTTTCCCCCCCGATTCCCACTGACTTCAGTTTTACTAGGGCTCCTTGATGCCACACTCGGTCAAATGCTGCCTTGATGTCAAGGGCAGTCACTCTCACCTCACCTCTGGAATTCAGCTCTTTTGTCCATGTTTGGACCAAGGCTGTAATGAGGTCTGGAGCCGAGTGGTCCTGGCGGAACCCAAATGGACATCGGTGAGCAGGTTATTGGCAAGTAAGTGCCGCTTGATAGCACTGTCGACAGCACCTTCCATCACTTTGCTGATGATTGAGAGTAGACTGATGGGGCAGTAATTGGCTGGATTGGGTTTGTCCTACGTTTTGTGGACAGGACATAACTGGGCAGTTTTCCACATTAATATAAAAACAGAAAATGCTGGAGATACTCAGCAGGTCAGGCAGCATCTGTGAAGAGAGAAACAGAGTTAACGTTTCAGGTCGATGGCCTTTTCCACATTGTCAGGTAGATGCCAGTGTTGTAGCTGTACTAGAAAAGCTTGGCTAGAGGCGCGGCTAGTTCTGGAGCACAAGTCTTCAGCACGACAGCCGGGATGTTGTCGGGGTTCATAGCCTTTGCTGTATCCAGTGCGCTCAGACGTTTCTTGATATCAAGTGAAGTGAATCGAAGTGGCTGAAGACTGGCTTCTGTGATGGTGGGGACCTCAGGAGGGGACCAAGATGGATCATCCACTCGGCACTTCTGGCTGAAGATGGTTGCAAACACTTCAGCCTTGTCTTTTGCACTCGCGTGTTGGTCTCCGTCATCGAGGATGGGATATTCATGGAGCCTCCTCCTCCCGTTAGTTGTTTAATTGTCCCCCACCATTCACAACTGGATGTGGCAGGACGGCAGAGCTTTGATCTGATCTGTTGATTGTGGGATCGCTTAGCTCTGTCTACAGCATGCGGCTTCCGCTTTTTAGCATGCATGTAGTCCTGTGTTGCAGCTTCCCCAGGTTGGCACCTCATTTTTAGGTATGCCTGGTGCTGCTCCTGGCATGCTCTTCTACACTCCTTATTGAACCAGGGTTGGTCCCCTGCCTTGATGGTAACAGTAGAGTGAGGGATATGCCAGGCCATGAGGTTACAGATTGTGGTGGAATACAATTCTGCTGCTGCTGATGGCCCACAGCGCCTCATGGATTCCCAGTTTTGAGCTCCTAGATCTATACCATTTAGCACAGTGGTAGTGCCAAACACGATGGAGGGTGTCCTCAGTGTGAAGACGGGATTTCGTCTCCACAAGGACTGTGCGGTGGTATATCCTACCAATGTCGTCATGGACAGATGCATCTGCGACAGGTAGATTGGTGAGGACGCAGTCAAGTAGGTTTTTCCCTTGTGTTGGTTCTCTCACCACCTGCCGCAGTCCTAGTCTGGCAGTTATGTCCTTCAGGACTCAGCCAGCTTGGTCAGTAGTGGTGCTACTGAGCCACTCTTGGTGATGGACATTGAAGTCCCCACCCAGAGTACATTCTGTGCCCTTGCTACTCTCAGTGCTTCTTCCAAGTGGTGTTAAACACGGAGGAGTACTGATTCATCAACTGAGGGAGGACGGTAGGTGGTAATCAGCAGGAGGTTTCCTTGCCCATGCTTGACCTGAAGCCATGAGACTTCATGGGGTCCGGAGTGAATGTTAAGGACTCCCAGGGTCACTCCCTCCCGACTGTATACCACTGTGCCGCCACCTCTGGTGGGACAAGACATACCCAGGGATGGGGATGGAGGATTCTGGGACATTGGCTGAAAGGTATGATTCTGTGAGTGTGACTGTCAGGCTGTTGCTTGACTAGTCTGTGGGACAACGCTCCCAATTTTAGCATAAGTCCCCAGATGTTGGTGAGGGGGACTTTGCAGGGTGGACTGGGCTGGGTGTGCCGTTGTCGTGTCCGAAGCCAGTTCCAAGTGGTCCGTCCTGTTTTATTTAGTTTCTCGTAGTGGTTTATTACAACGGAGTGGCTTGCTGGGCCATTTCAGAGGGCAGTTAAGAGTCAACCACATTGCTGTGGGTCTGAAGTCACATATAGGCCAGACCGGGTAAGGACGGCAGATTTCCTTCCCTAAAAGGGCATTAGTGAACCAGATGGGTATTTACTGAAATCCGGTAGTTTCATGGTCACCATTATTGATACTAGCTTTTTGTTGCAGATTTAATTTAACTGAATTTAAATTCCCCAGCTGCCGTGGTGGGATTTGAACTCACGTCTCTGGATCATTAGTCCAGTAACATAACCACTATGTACTCTGTACATTGGGGAACAGTAGCAGAGATGCAGAGTAAAGCTCCCTCTACACTGTCCCGTTAAACACTCCCAGGGCAGGGGCAGCATAGGGTTAAGATACAGGTGGTAAAACTCGCTCTACACTGTCACATCAAACACTGCCCATGGAGAGTTTGGGACAGTGTAGAGGGAGCGTTACTCTGTATCTAATCCGTGCTGTACCTGCCCTGGGAGTGATTGGGACAGTGTAGAGGGAGCTTTACTCTGTATCTAACCCGTGCTGTACCTGCCCTGGGAGTGTGTGATGGGACAGTGTAGAGGGAGCTTTACTCTGTATCAAACCCGTGCTGTACCTGCCCTGAGTGTGTTTGATGGGACAGTGTAGAGGGAACTTTACTCTGTATCTAACCCACACTGTACCTGCCCTGGGAGTGTTTGATGGGACAGTGTAGAGGGAGCTTTACTCTGTATCAAACCTGTGCTGTACCTGCCCTGGGAGTGTTTGATGGGACAGTGTAGAGGGAGCTTTACTCTGTATCTAACCCGTGCTGTACCTGCCCTGGGAGTGTTTGATGGGACAGTGTAGAGTGAGCTTTACTTTGTATCTAACCTGTGCTGTACCTGCCCTGGGAGTGTTTGATTGGACAGTGTAGAGGGGGCTTTACTCTGTATCTAACCTGTGCTGTACCTGCCCTGGGAGTGTTTGGGACAGTGCAGAGGGAGCTTTACTCTGTATCTAACCCGTGCTGTACCTGCCCTGGGAGTGTTTGATGGGACAGTGTAGAGGGAGCTTTACTCTGTATCTAACCCGTGCTGTACCTGCCCAGGGAGTGTTTGATGGGACAGTGTAGAGGGAGCTTTACTCTGTATCTAACCCGTGCTGTACCTGCCCAGGGAGTGTTTGATGGGACAGTGTAGAGGGAGCTTTACTCTGTATCTAACCCGTGCTGTACCTGCCCTGGGAGTGTTTGATGGGACAGTGTAGAGGGAGCTTTATCCTGTATCCCAAAACACTTTGGGATGTCCGGAGGTCATGAAAGGCGCTATTTAAATAGAAGTATTTCTTATTTCTTTCTTTAAAACTCCCCCATATTTCCAAACAACACAAAGGGCAGATTGTCAGCCCATTGTGATGGGTCAGATTATAAAAAGGCCAGTTTTAAAAGCAGTGCGAGTTGCCCACTCCCCATCACTCTGCCCCTTTCCTCACCCACCTTGCCAGGGATGAAACAGCACAGATTGGTGTCGACATATTTCATGAAGGTCATGTTCAGCAGGGACAGTCTTGTCTCCACAGCTGCCAAGATATCGGCGTGACGCGCCAGCGAGTGATTCCTCCGCTCCGACTCCCGTCTGCAAGAAGAGAGAATTAACCCTTGTATTGCAGAGTTCCCCAAAGTCTAACGCATGGGGAGCCCAGATCCTTCGCTCGCACCTCAATCAATCTCTTTCACCGATTCTGCAGTAGTCCTTTACTTTCCCTCTTCTTCCTTCCCAGCTGCTGTGCTGCACCTCAGCCCTCCATTATCCACCTGCTGAAACCAAGACTGAGCCAGACCATTCGCAACCTTAGTGTTGGATTTGACCCTGAGCTGAGCTTCCGGCCGCTCACCACGGCTGCCTACTTCCACCTCCGTAACATCACCCGTCTCCACCCCGCCTCAGCTCATCTGCTGTTGAAACCCTCATCCATGCCCTTGTTACCTCCAGACTCGACGATTCCAACACTCTCTTGGCCTGCCTACCATTTTCCACCCTCCATAAACTTGAGCTCATCCAAAACCCTGCTACCCGTGTCCTAACTCACACCCAGTCCTGTTCACCCATCGTCCCGTGCGCTCACTGCGCCGTGTCCTAACTCACACCCAGTCCCGTTCACCCATCACCCCCTGTGCTCACTGCCCCGTGTCCTAACTCACACCCAGTCCCGTTCACCCATCACCCCGTGCTCACTGCCCCGTGTCCGAACTCACACCCAGTCCCGTTCACCCATCACCTCTGTGCTCACTGCCCCGTGTCCTTACTCACACCCCGTCCCGTTCACCCATCACCCCGTGCTCACTGCCCCGTGTCCTAACTCACACCCAGTCCCGTTCACCCATCACCCCGTGCTCACTGCCCTGTGTCCTAACTCACACCCGGTCCCGTTCACCCATCACCCCGTGCTCACTGCCCCGTGTCCTAACTCGCACCCAGTCCCGTTCACCCATCACCACCTGTGCTCACTGCCCCGTGTCCTAACTCACACCCAGTCCCGTTCACCCATCACCCCCTGTGCTCACTGCCCCGTGTCCTAACTCACACCCAGTCCCGTTCACCCATCACCCCCTGTGCTCACCGCCCCGTGTCCTAACTCACACCAAGTCCTGTTCACCCATCGTCCCGTGCGCTCACTGCCCCGTGTCCTAACTCACACCCAGTCCCGTTCACCCATCACCCCGTGCTCACTGCCCCGTGTCCTAACTCACACCCAGTCCTGTTCACCCATCGTCCCGTGTCCTCACTGCCCCGTGTCCTAACTCACACCCAGTCCCGTTCACCCATCGTCCCGTGTGCTCACTGCCCCGTGTCCTAACTCACACCCAGTCCCGTTCACCCATCACTCCCTGTGCTCACTGCCCCGTGTCCTAACTCACACCCAGTCCCGTTCACCCATCACCCCTGTGCTCACTGTCCCGTGTCCTAACTCACACCCAGTCCCGTTCACCCATCACCCCGTGCTCACTGCCCCGTGTCCTAACTCACACCCAGTCCCGTTCACCCATCACCCCGTGCTCACTGCCCCGTGTCCTAACTCACACCCAGTCCCGTTCACCCATCACCCCCTGTGCTCACTGCTCCCGTGTCCTAACTCACACCCAGTCCCGTTCACCCATCACCCCGTGCTCACTGCCCCGTGTCCTAACTCACACCCAGTCCCGTTCACCCTTCACCCCTGTGCTCACTGCCCCGTGTCCTAACTCACACCCAGTCCCGTTCACCCATCACCCCCTGTGCTCACTGCCCCGTGTCCGAACTCACATCCAGTCCCGTTCATCCATCACCCCGTGCCCTAACTCACACCCAGTCCCGTTCACCCATCACCCCCGTGCTCACTGCCCCGTGTCCTAACTCACACCCAGTGCCGTTCACCCATCACCCCCTGTGCTCACTGCCCCGTGTCCTAACTCACACCTAGTCCCGTTCACCCATCACCCCGTGCTCACTGCCCCGTGTCCTAACTCACACCCAGTCCCGTTCACCCATCACCCTCTGTGCTCACTGCCCCGTGTCCTAACTCACACCTAGTCCTGTTCACCCATCACCCCCTGTGCTCACTGACCCGTGTCCTAACTCACACCCAGTCCCGTTCACCCATCACCCCGTGCTCACAGCCCCGTGTCCTAACTCACACCCAGTCCCGTTCACCCATCACCCCCTGTGCTCACTGCCCCGTGTCCTAACTCACACCCAGTCCTGTTCACCCATCACCCCCTGTGCTCACTGCCCCGTGTCCTAACTCACACCCAGTCCCGTTCACCCATCACCCCCTGTGCTCACTGCCCCGTGTCCTAACTCACACCTACTCCCGTTCACCCATCACCCCGTGCTCACTGCCCCGTGTCCTAACTCACACCCAGTCTCGTTCACCCATCACCCCGTGCTCACTGCCCCGTGTCCTAACTCACACCCAGTCCCGTTCACCCATCACCCCCTGTGCTCACTGCCCCGTGTCCTAACTCACACCCAGTCCCGTTCACCCATCACCCCCCTGTGCTCACTGCCCCGTGTCCGAACTCTCACCCAGTCCCGTTCACTCATCACCCCGTGCTCACAGCCCCGTGTCCTAACTCTCACCCAGTCCCATTCACCCATCACCCCTGTGCTCACTGCCCCGTGTCCTAACTCACACCCAGTCCCGTTCACCCATCACCCCGTGCTCACTGCCCCGTGTCCTAAGTCACACCCAGTCCCATTCACCCATCACCCCCTATGCTCACTGCCCCGTGTCCTAACTCTCACCCAGTCCCGTTCACCCATCATCCCGTGCTCACTGCCCCGTGTCCTAACTCACACCCAGACCTCTTCACCCATCACCGCTGTGCTCACTACCCCGTGTCCTAACTCACACCCAGTCCCGTTCACCCATCACCCCCTGTGCTCACTGCCCCGTGTCCTAACTCACACCCAGTCCCGTTCACCCATCACCCCCTGTGCTCACTGCCCCGTGTCCTAACTCGCACCAAGTCCCGTTCACCCATCACCCCGTGCTCACTGCCCCGTGTCCTAACTCTCACCCAGTCCCGTTCACTCGTCACCCCGTGCCCTAGCTCACACCCAGTCCCGTTCACCCATCACCCCGTGCTCACTGCCCCGTGTCCTAACTCACACCCAGTCCCGTTCACCCATCACCCCCTGTGCTCACTGCCCCGTGTCCTAACTCACACCCAGTCCCGTTCACCCATCACCCCCTGTGCTCACTGCCCCGTGTCCTAACTCACACCCAGTACCGTTCACTCATCACCCCGTGCTCACTGCCCCGTGTCCTAACTCACACCCAGTCCCGTTCACCCATCTCCCCTGTGCTCACTGCCCCGTGTCCTAACTCACACCCAGTACCGTTCACTCATCACCCCGTGCTCACTGCCCCGTGTCCTAACTCACACCCAGTCCCGTTCACCCATCACCCCTGTGCTCACTGCCCCGTGTCCTAACTCACACCCAGTCCCGTTCACTCATCACCCCGTGCTCACTGCCCCGTGTCCTAACTCACACCCAGTCCCGTTCACCCATCACCCCCTGTGCTCGCTGCCCCGTGTCCAAACTCACACCCAGTCCCGTTCACCGATCACCCCGTGCTCACTGCCCCGTGTCCTAACTCACACCCAGTCCCGTTCACCCATCACACCGTGCTCACTGCCCCGTGTCCTAACTCGCACCAAGTCCCGTTCACCCATCACCCCGTGCTCACTGCCCCGTGTCCTAACTCGCACCAAGTCCCGTTCACCCATCACCCCCTGTGCTCACTGCCCCGTGTCCTAACTCACACCCAGTCCCGTTCACCCATCACCCACTGTGCTCACTGCCCCGTGTCCTAACTCACACCCAGTCCCGTTCACCCATCACCCCCTGTGCTCACTGCCCCATGTCCTAACTCACACCCAGTCCCGTTCACCCATCACCCCGTGCTCACTGCCCCGTGTCCTAACTCACTCCCAGTCCCGTTCACCCATCACCCCGTGCTCACTGCCCCGTGTCCTAACTCACACCCAGTCCCGTTCACCCATCACCCCGTGCTCACTGCCCCGTGTCCTAACTCACACCCAGTCCCGTTCACCCATCACCCCCTGTGCTCACTGCCCCGTGTCCTAACTCACACCCAGTCCCGTTCACCCATCACCCGCTGTGCTTACTGCCCCGTGTCCTAACTCACACCCAGTCCCGTTCACCCATCACCCCGTGCTCAATGCCCCGTGTCCTAACTCACACCCAGTCCCATTCACCCATCACCCCTGTGCTCACTGCCCCGTGTCCTAACTCACACCCAGTCCCGTTCACCCATCACCCCGTGCTCACAGCCCCGTGTCCTAAGTCACACCCAGTCCCATTCACCCATCACCCCCTATGCTCACTGCCCCGTGTCCTCACTCTCACCCAGTCCCGTTCACCCATCATCCCGTGCTCACTGCCCCGTGTCCTAACTCACACCCAGACCTCTTCACCCATCACCCCTGTGCTCACTACCCCGTGTCCTAACTCACACCCAGTCCCGTTCACCCATCACCCCCTGTGCTCACTGCCCCGTGTCCTAACTCACACCCAGTCCCGTTCACCCCATCACCCCCTGTGCTCACTGCCCCGTGTCCTAACTCGCACCAAGTCCCGTTCACCCATCACCCCCTGTGCTCACTGCCCCGTGTCCTAACTCTCACCCAGTCCCTTTCACTCGTCACCCCGTGCTCAATGCCCCGTGTCCTAGCTCACACCCAGTCCCGTTCACCCATCACCCCGTGCTCACTGCCCCGTGTCCTAACTCACACCCAGTCCCGTTCACCCATCACCCCCTGTGCTCACTGCCCCGTGTCCTAACTCACACCCAGTCCCGTTCACCCATCACCCCGTGCTCACTGCCCCGTGTCCTAACTCACACCCAGTCCCGTTCACTCATCACCCCGTGCTCACTGCCCCGCGTCCTAACTCACACCCAGTCCCGTTCACCCATCTCCCCTGTGCTCACTGCCCCGTGTCCTAACTCACACCCAGTCCCGTTCACCCATCACCCCCTGTGCTCGCTGCCCCGTGTCCAAACTCACACCCAGTCCCGTTCACCGATCACCCCGTGCTCACTGCCCCGTGTCCTAACTCACACCCAGTCCCGTTCACCCATCACCCCGTGCTCACTGCCCCGTGTCCTAACTCGCACCAAGTCCCGTTCACCCATCACCCCGTGCTCACTGCCCCGTGTCCTAACTCGCACCAAGTCCCGTTCACCCATCACCCCCTGTGCTCACTGCCCCGTGTCCTAACTCACACCCAGTCCCGTTCACCCATCACCCACTGTGCTCACTGCCCCGTGTCCTAACTCACACCCAGTCCCGTTCACCCATCACCCCCTGTGCTCACTGCCCCATGTCCTAACTCACACCCAGTCCCGTTCACCCATCACCCCCTGTGCTCACTGCCCCGTGTCCTAACTCACTCCCAGTCCCGTTCACCCATCACCCCGTGCTCACTGCCCCGTGTCCTAACTCACACCCAGTCCCGTTCACCCATCACCCCGTGCTCACTGCCCCGTGTCCTAACTCACACCCAGTCCCGTTCACCCATCACCCCGTGCTCACTGCCCCGTGTCCTAACTCACACCCAGTCCCGTTCACCCATCACCCGCTGTGCTTACTGCCCCGTGTCCTAACTCACACCCAGTCCCGTTCACCCATCAGCCCCTCTGCTCACTTCCCCGTGTCCTAACTCACACCCAGTCCCGTTCACCCATCACGCCCTGTGCTCACTGCCCCGTGTCCTAACTCACACCTAGTCCTGTTCACCCATCACCCCCTGTGCTCACTAACCCGTGTCCTAACTCACACCCAGTCCCGTTCACCCATCACCCCCTGTGCTCACAGCCCCGTGTCCTAACTCACACCCAGTCCCGTTCACCCATCACCCCCTGTGCTCACTGCCCCGTGTCCTAACTCACACCCAGTCCCGTTCACCCATCACCCCCTGTGCTCACTGCCCCGTGTCCTAACTCACACCCAGTCCCGTTCACACCATCACCCCCTGTGCTCACTGCCCCGTGTCCTAACTCGCACCAAGTCCCGTTCACCCATCACCCCCTGTGCTCACTGCCCCGTGTCCTAACTCTCACCCAGTCCCGTTCACTCGTCACCCCCGTGCCCTAGCTCACACCCAGTCCCGTTCACCCATCACCCCGTGCTCACTGCCCCGTGTCCTAACTCACACCCAGTCCCGTTCACCCATCACCCCCTGTGCTCACTGCCCCGTGTCCTAACTCACACCCAGTCCCGTTCACCCATCACCCCCTGTGCTCACTGCCCCGTGTCCTAACTCACACCCAGTACCGTTCACTCATCACCCCGTGCTCACTGCCCCGTGTCCTAACTCACACCCAGTCCCGTTCACCCATCTCCCCTGTGCTCACTGCCCCGTGTCCTAACTCACACCCAGTACCGTTCACTCATCACCCCGTGCTCACTGCCCCGTGTCCTAACTCACACCCAGTCCCGTTCACCCATCACCCCTGTGCTCACTGCCCCGTGTCCTAACTCACACCCAGTCCCGTTCACTCATCACCCCGTGCTCACTGCCCCGTGTCCTAACTCACACCCAGTCCCGTTCACCCATCACACCGTGCTCACTGCCCCGTGTCCTAACTCGCACCAAGTCCCGTTCACCCATCACCCCGTGCTCACTGCCCCGTGTCCTAACTCGCACCAAGTCCCGTTCACCCATCACCCCCTGTGCTCACTGCCCCGTGTCCTAACTCACACCCAGTCCCGTTCACCCATCACCCACTGTGCTCACTGCCCCGTGTCCTAACTCACACCCAGTCCCGTTCACCCATCACCCCCTGTGCTCACTGCCCCATGTCCTAACTCACACCCAGTCCCGTTCACCCATCACCCCGTGCTCACTGCCCCGTGTCCTAACTCACTCCCAGTCCCGTTCACCCATCACCCCGTGCTCACTGCCCCGTGTCCTAACTCACACCCAGTCCCGTTCACCCATCACCCCGTGCTCACTGCCCCGTGTCCTAACTCACACCCAGTCCCGTTCACCCATCACCCCGTGCTCACTGCCCCGTGTCCTAACTCACACCCAGTCCCGTTCACCCATCACCCGCTGTGCTTACTGCCCCGTGTCCTAACTCACACCCAGTCCCGTTCACCCATCACCCCGTGCTCAATGCCCCGTGTCCTAACTCACACCCAGTCCCATTCACCCATCACCCCTGTGCTCACTGCCCCGTGTCCTAACTCACACCCAGTCCCGTTCACCCATCACCCCGTGTCCTAAGTCACACCCAGTCCCATTCACCCATCACCCCCTATGCTCACTGCCCCGTGTCCTCACTCTCACCCAGTCCCGTTCACCCATCATCCCGTGCTCACTGCCCCGTGTCCTAACTCACACCCAGACCTCTTCACCCATCACCCCTGTGCTCACTACCCCGTGTCCTAACTCACACCCAGTCCCGTTCACCCATCACCCCCTGTGCTCACTGCCCCGTGTCCTAACTCACACCCAGTCCCGTTCACCCATCACCCCCTGTGCTCACTGCCCCGTGTCCTAACTCGCACCAAGTCCCGTTCACCCATCACCCCGTGCTCACTGCCCCGTGTCCTAACTCTCACCCAGTCCCTTTCACTCGTCACCCCGTGCTCAATGCCCCGTGTCCTAGCTCACACCCAGTCCCGTTCACCCATCACCCCGTGCTCACTGCCCCGTGTCCTAACTCACACCCAGTCCCGTTCACCCATCACCCCCTGTGCTCACTGCCCCGTGTCCTAACTCACACCCAGTCCCGTTCACCCATCACCCCGTGCTCACTGCCCCGTGTCCTAACTCACACCCAGTCCCGTTCACTCATCACCCCGTGCTCACTGCCCCGCGTCCTAACTCACACCCAGTCCCGTTCACCCATCTCCCCTGTGCTCACTGCCCCGTGTCCTAACTCACACCCAGTCCCGTTCACCCATCACCCCCTGTGCTCGCTGCCCCGTGTCCAAACTCACACCCAGTCCCGTTCAGCGATCACCCCGTGCTCACTGCCCCGTGTCCTAACTCACACCCAGTCCCGTTCACCCATCACCCCGTGCTCACTGCCCCGTGTCCTAACTCGCACCAAGTCCCGTTCACCCATCACCCCGTGCTCACTGCCCCGTGTCCTAACTCGCACCAAGTCCCGTTCACCCATCACCCCCTGTGCTCACTGCCCCGTGTCCTAACTCACACCCAGTCCCGTTCACCCATCACCCACTGTGCTCACTGCCCCGTGTCCTAACTCACACCCAGTCCCGTTCACCCATCACCCCCTGTGCTCAATGCCCCATGTCCTAACTCACACCCAGTCCCGTTCACCCATCACCCCCTGTGCTCACTGCCCCGTGTCCTAACTCACTCCCAGTCCCGTTCACCCATCACCCCGTGCTCACTGCCCCGTGTCCTAACTCACACCCAGTCCCGTTCACCCATCACCCCGTGCTCACTGCCCCGTGTCCTAACTCACACCCAGTCCCGTTCACCCATCACCCCGTGCTCACTGCCCCGTGTCCTAACTCACACCCAGTCCCGTTCACCCATCACCCGCTGTGCTTACTGCCCCGTGTCCTAACTCACACCCAGTCCCGTTCACCCATCAGCCCCTCTGCTCACTTCCCCGTGTCCTAACTCACACCCAGTCCCGTTCACCCATCACGCCCTGTGCTCACTGCCCCGTGTCCTAACTCACACCTAGTCCTGTTCACCCATCACCCCCTGTGCTCACTGACCCGTGTCCTAACTCACACCCAGTCCCGTTCACCCATCACCCCGTGCTCACAGCCCCGTGTCCTAACTCACACCCAGTCCCGTTCACCCATCACCCCCTGTGCTCACTGCCCCGTGTCCTAACTCACACCCAGTCCTGTTCACCCATCACCCCCTGTGCTCACTGCCCCGTGTCCTAACTCACACCCAGTCCCGTTCACCCATCACCCCCTGTGCTCACTGCCCCGTGTCCTAACTCACACCTACTCCCGTTCACCCATCACCCCGTGCTCACTGCCCCGTGTCCTAACTCACACCCAGTCTCGTTCACCCATCACCCCGTGCTCACTGCCCCGTGTCCTAACTCACACCCAGTCCCGTTCACCCATCACCCCCTGTGCTCACTGCCCCGTGTCCTAACTCACACCCAGTCCCGTTCACACCATCACCCCCCTGTGCTCACTGCCCCGTGTCCCAACTCTCACCCAGTCCCGTTCACTCATCACCCCGTGCTCACAGCCCCGTGTCCTAACTCTCACCCAGTCCCGTTCACCCATCACCCGTGCTCACTGCCCCGTGTCCTAACTCACACCCAGTCCCGTTCACCCATCACCCCGTGCTCAATGCCCCGTGTCCTAACTCACACCCAGTCCCATTCACCCATCACCCCTGTGCTCACTGCCCCGTGTCCTAACTCACACCCAGTCCCGTTCACCCATCACCCCGTGCTCACTGCCCCGTGTCCTAAGTCACACCCAGTCCCATTCACCCATCACCCCCTATGCTCACTGCCCCGTGTCCTAACTCTCACCCAGTCCCGTTCACCCATCATCCCGTGCTCACTGCCCCGTGTCCTAACTCACACCCAGACCTCTTCACCCATCACCGCTGTGCTCACTACCCCGTGTCCTAATTCACACCCAGTCCCGTTCACCCATCACCCCCTGTGCTCACTGCCCCGTGTCCTAACTCACACCCAGTCCCGTTCACCCATCACCCCCTGTGCTCACTGCCCCGTGTCCTAACTCGCACCAAGTCCCGTTCACCCATCACCCCCTGTGCTCACTGCCCCGTGTCCTAACTCTCACCCAGTCCCGTTCACATCGTCACCCCGTGCCCTAGCTCACACCCAGTCCCGTTCACCCATCACCCCGTGCTCACTGCCCCGTGTCCTAACTCACACCCAGTCCCGTTCACCCATCACCCCCTGTGCTCACTGCCCCGTGTCCTAACTCACACCCAGTCCCGTTCACCCATCACCCCCTGTGCTCACTGCCCCGTGTCCTAACTCACACCCAGTCCCGTTCACTCATCACCCCGTGCTCACTGCCCCGTGTCCTAACTCACACCCAGTCCCGTTCACCCATCTCCCCTGTGCTCACTGCCCCGTGTCCTAACTCACACCCAGTCCCGTTCACCCATCACCCCCTGTGCTCGCTGCCCCGTGTCCAAACTCACACCCAGTCACGTTCACCGATCACCCCGTGCTCACTGCCCCGTGTCCTAACTCACACCCAGTCCCGTTCACCCATCACCCCGTGCTCACTGCCCCGTGTCCTAACTCGCACCAAGTCCCGTTCACCCATCACCCCGTGCTCACTGCCCCGTGTCCTAACTCGCTCCAAGTCCCGTTCACCCATCACCCCCTGTGCTCACTGCCCCGTGTCCTAACTCACACCCAGTCCCGTTCACCCATCACCCACTGTGCTCACTGCCCCGTGTCCTAACTCACACCCAGTCCCGTTCACCCATCACCCACTGTGCTCACTGCCCCGTGTCCTAACTCACACCCAGTCCCGTTCACCCATCACCCCCTGTGCTCACTGCCCCGTGTCCTAACTCACACCCAGTCCCGTTCACCCATCACCCCCTGTGCTCACTGCCCCGTGTCCTAACTCGCACCAAGTCCCGTTCACCCATCACCCCGTGCTCACTGCCCCGTGTCCTAACTCGCACCAAGTCCCGTTCACCCATCACCCCCTGTGCTCACTGCCCCGTGTCCTAACTCACACCCAGTCCCGTTCACCCATCACCCACTGTGCTCACTGCCCCGTGTCCTAACTCACACCCAGTCCGGTTCACCCATCACCCCGTGCTCACTGCCCCGTGTCCTAACTCACACCCAGTCCCGTTCACCCATCACCCCGTGCTCACTGCCCCGTGTCCTAACTCACACCCAGTCCCGTTCACCCATCACCCCGTGCTCACTGCCCCGTGTCCTAACTCACACCCAGTCCCGTTCACCCATCACCCCCTGTGCTTACTGCCCCGTATCCGAACTCACACCCAGTCCCGTTCACCCATCAGCCCGTGCTCACTGCCCCGTGTCCTAACTCACACCCAGTCCCGTTCACCCATCACCCCGTGCTCACTGCCCCGTGTCCTAACTCACACCCAGTCCCGTTCACCCATCACCCCCTGTGCTCACTGCCCCGTGTCGTAACTCACACCCAGTCCCGTTCACCCATCACCCCGTGCTCACTGCCCCGTGCCCTAACTCACACCCAGTCCCGTTCACCCATCACCCCCTGTGCTCACTGCCCCGTGTCGTAACTCACACCCAGTCCCATTCACCCATCAGCCCGTGCTCACTGCCCCGTGTCCTCACTCACACCCAGTCCCGTTCGCCCATCACCCCGTGCTCACTGCCCCGTGTCCTAACTCACACCCAGTCCCGTTCACAGATCACCCCCTGTGCTCACTGCCCCGTGTCCTAACTCACACCCAGTCCCGTTCACCCATCACCCCCTGTGCTCACTGCCCCGTGTCCTAACTCGCACCAAGTCCCGTTCACCCATCACCCCGTGCTCACTGGCCCGTGTCCTAACTCGCACCAAGTCCCGTTCACCATCACCCCGTGCTCACTGCCCCATGTCCTAACTTGCACCCAGTACCGTTCACCCATCACCCCGTGCTCACTGCCCCGTGCCCTAACTCACACCTAGTCCCGTTCACCCATCACCCCCTGTGCTCACTGACCCGTGTCCTAACTCACACCCAGTCCCGTTCACCCATCACCCCTGTGCTCACTGCCCCGTGTCCTAACTCACACCCAGTCCCGTTCACTCATCACCCCGTGCTCACTGCCCCGTGTCCTAACTCACACCCAGTCCCGTTCACCCATCACCCCCTGTGCTCGCTGCCCCGTGTCCAAACTCACACCCAGTCCCGTTCACCGATCACCCCGTGCTCACTGCCCCGTGTCCTAACTCACACCCAGTCCCGTTCACCCATCACACCGTGCTCACTGCCCCGTGTCCTAACTCGCACCAAGTCCCGTTCACCCATCACCCCGTGCTCACTGCCCCGTGTCCTAACTCGCACCAAGTCCCGTTCACCCATCACCCACTGTGCTCACTGCCCCGTGTCCTAACTCACACCCAGTCCCGTTCACCCATCACCCACTGTGCTCACTGCCCCGTGTCCTAACTCACACCCAGTCCCGTTCACCCATCACCCCCTGTGCTCACTGCCCCATGTCCTAACTCACACCCAGTCCCGTTCACCCATCACCCCGTGCTCACTGCCCCGTGTCCTAACTCACTCCCAGTCCCGTTCACCCATCACCCCGTGCTCACTGCCCCGTGTCCTAACTCACACCCAGTCCCGTTCACCCATCACCCCGTGCTCACTGCCCCGTGTCCTAACTCACACCCAGTCCCGTTCACCCATCACCCCGTGCTCACTGCCCCGTGTCCTAACTCACACCCAGTCCCGTTCACCCATCACCCGCTGTGCTTACTGCCCCGTGTCCTAACTCACACCCAGTCCCGTTCACCCATCACCCCGTGCTCAATGCCCCGTGTCCTAACTCACACCCAGTCCCATTCACCCATCACCCCTGTGCTCACTGCCCCGTGTCCTAACTCACACCCAGTCCCGTTCACCCATCACCCCGTGCTCACAGCCCCGTGTCCTAAGTCACACCCAGTCCCATTCACCCATCACCCCCTATGCTCACTGCCCCGTGTCCTCACTCTCACCCAGTCCCGTTCACCCATCATCCCGTGCTCACTGCCCCGTGTCCTAACTCACACCCAGACCTCTTCACCCATCACCCCTGTGCTCACTACCCCGTGTCCTAACTCACACCCAGTCCCGTTCACCCATCACCCCCTGTGCTCACTGCCCCGTGTCCTAACTCACACCCAGTCCCGTTCACCCATCACCCCCTGTGCTCACTGCCCCGTGTCCTAACTCGCACCAAGTCCCGTTCACCCATCACCCCCTGTGCTCACTGCCCCGTGTCCTAACTCTCACCCAGTCCCTTTCACTCGTCACCCCGTGCTCAATGCCCCGTGTCCTAGCTCACACCCAGTCCCGTTCACCCATCACCCCGTGCTCACTGCCCCGTGTCCTAACTCACACCCAGTCCCGTTCACCCATCACCCCGTGCTCACTGCCCCGTGTCCTAACTCACACCCAGTCCCGTTCACTCATCACCCCGTGCTCACTGCCCCGCGTCCTAACTCACACCCAGTCCCGTTCACCCATCTCCCCTGTGCTCACTGCCCCGTGTCCTAACTCACACCCAGTCCCGTTCACCCATCACCCCCTGTGCTCGCTGCCCCGTGTCCAAACTCACACCCAGTCCCGTTCACCGATCACCCCGTGCTCACTGCCCCGTGTCCTAACTCACACCCAGTCCCGTTCACCCATCACCCCGTGCTCACTGCCCCGTGTCCTAACTCGCACCAAGTCCCGTTCACCCATCACCCCGTGCTCACTGCCCCGTGTCCTAACTCGCACCAAGTCCCGTTCACCCATCACCCCCTGTGCTCACTGCCCCGTGTCCTAACTCACACCCAGTCCCGTTCACCCATCACCCACTGTGCTCACTGCCCCGTGTCCTAACTCACACCCAGTCCCGTTCACCCATCACCCCCTGTGCTCACTGCCCCATGTCCTAACTCACACCCAGTCCCGTTCACCCATCACCCCCTGTGCTCACTGCCCCGTGTCCTAACTCACTCCCAGTCCCGTTCACCCATCACCCCGTGCTCACTGCCCCGTGTCCTAACTCACACCCAGTCCCGTTCACCCATCACCCCGTGCTCACTGCCCCGTGTCCTAACTCACACCCAGTCCCGTTCACCCATCACCCCGTGCTCACTGCCCCGTGTCCTAACTCACACCCAGTCCCGTTCACCCATCACCCGCTGTGCTTACTGCCCCGTGTCCTAACTCACACCCAGTCCCGTTCACCCATCAGCCCCTCTGCTCACTTCCCCGTGTCCTAACTCACACCCAGTCCCGTTCACCCATCACGCCCTGTGCTCACTGCCCCGTGTCCTAACTCACACCTAGTCCTGTTCACCCATCACCCCCTGTGCTCACTGACCCGTGTCCTAACTCACACCCAGTCCCGTTCACCCATCACCCCCTGTGCTCACAGCCCCGTGTCCTAACTCACACCCAGTCCCGTTCACCCATCACCCCCTGTGCTCACTGCCCCGTGTCCTAACTCACACCCAGTCCTGTTCACCCATCACCCCCTGTGCTCACTGCCCCGTGTCCTAACTCACACCCAGTCCCGTTCACCCATCACCCCCTGTGCTCACTGCCCCGTGTCCTAACTCACACCTACTCCCGTTCACCCATCACCCCGTGCTCACTGCCCCGTGTCCTAACTCACACCCAGTCTCGTTCACCCATCACCCCGTGCTCACTGCCCCGTGTCCTAACTCACACCCAGTCCCGTTCACCCATCACCCCCTGTGCTCACTGCCCCGTGTCCTAACTCACACCCAGTCCCGTTCACCCATCACCCCCCTGTGCTCACTGCCCCGTGTCCGAACTCTCACCCAGTCCCGTTCACTCATCACCCCGTGCTCACAGCCCCGTGTCCTAACTCTCACCCAGTCCCGTTCACCCATCACCCCTGTGCTCACTGCCCCGTGTCCTAACTCACACCCAGTCCCGTTCACCCATCACCCCGTGCTCAATGCCCCGTGTCCTAACTCACACCCAGTCCCATTCACCCATCACCCCTGTGCTCACTGCCCCGTGTCCTAACTCACACCCAGTCCCGTTCACCCATCACCCCGTGCTCACTGCCCCGTGTCCTAAGTCACACCCAGTCCCATTCACCCATCACCCCCTATGCTCACTGCCCCGTGTCCTAACTCTCACCCAGTCCCGTTCACCCATCATCCCGTGCTCACTGCCCCGTGTCCTAACTCACACCCAGACCTCTTCACCCATCACCGCTGTGCTCACTACCCCGTGTCCTAATTCACACCCAGTCCCGTTCACCCATCACCCCCTGTGCTCACTGCCCCGTGTCCTAACTCACACCCAGTCCCGTTCACCCATCACCCCCTGTGCTCACTGCCCCGTGTCCTAACTCGCACCAAGTCCCGTTCACCCATCACCCCCTGTGCTCACTGCCCCGTGTCCTAACTCTCACCCAGTCCCGTTCACTCGTCACCCCGTGCCCTAGCTCACACCCAGTCCCGTTCACCCATCACCCCGTGCTCACTGCCCCGTCTCCTAACTCACACCCAGTCCCGTTCACCCATCACCCCCTGTGCTCACTGCCCCGTGTCCTAACTCACACCCAGTCCCGTTCACCCATCACCCCCTGTGCTCACTGCCCCGTGTCCTAACTCACACCCAGTCCCGTTCACTCATCACCCCCGTGCTCACTGCCCCGTGTCCTAACTCACACCCAGTCCCGTTCACCCATCTCCCCTGTGCTCACTGCCCCGTGTCCTAACTCACACCCAGTCCCGTTCACCCATCACCCCCTGTGCTCGCTGCCCCGTGTCCAAACTCACACCCAGTCACGTTCACCGATCACCCCGTGCTCACTGCCCCGTGTCCTAACTCACACCCAGTCCCGTTCACCCATCACCCCGTGCTCACTGCCCCGTGTCCTAACTCGCACCAAGTCCCGTTCACCCATCACCCCGTGCTCACTGCCCCGTGTCCTAACTCGCTCCAAGTCCCGTTCACCCATCACCCCCTGTGCTCACTGCCCCGTGTCCTAACTCACACCCAGTCCCGTTCACCCATCACCCACTGTGCTCACTGCCCCGTGTCCTAACTCACACCCAGTCCCGTTCACCCATCACCCCCTGTGCTCACTGCCCCGTGTCCTAACTCACACCCAGTCCCGTTCACCCATCACCCCCTGTGCTCACTGCCCCGTGTCCTAACTCGCACCAAGTCCCGTTCACCCATCACCCCGTGCTCACTGCCCCGTGTCCTAACTCGCACCAAGTCCCGTTCACCCATCACCCCCTGTGCTCACTGCCCCGTGTCCTAACTCACACCCAGTCCCGTTCACCCATCACCCACTGTGCTCACTGCCCCGTGTCCTAACTCACACCCAGTCCGGTTCACCCATCACCCCGTGCTCACTGCCCCGTGTCCTAACTCACACCCAGTCCCGTTCACCCATCACCCCGTGCTCACTGCCCCGTGTCCTAACTCACACCCAGTCCCGTTCACCCATCACCCCGTGCTCACTGCCCCGTGTCCTAACTCACACCCAGTCCCGTTCACCCATCACCCCCTGTGCTTACAGCCCCGTATCCGAACTCACACCCAGTCCCGTTCACCCATCAGCCCGTGCTCACTGCCCCGTGTCCTAACTCACACCCAGTCCCGTTCACCCATCACCCCGTGCTCACTGCCCCGTGTCCTAACTCACACCCAGTCCCGTTCACCCATCACCCCCTGTGCTCACTGCCCCGTGTCGTAACTCACACCCAGTCCCGTTCACCCATCACCCCGTGCTCACTGCCCCGTGCCCTAACTCACACCCAGTCCCGTTCACCCATCACCCCTGTGCTCACTGCCCCGTGTCGTAACTCACACCCAGTCCCATTCACCCATCAGCCCGTGCTCACTGCCCCGTGTCCTCACTCACACCCAGTCCCGTTCGCCCATCACCCCGTGCTCACTGCCCCGTGTCCTAACTCACACCCAGTCCCGTTCACAGATCACCCCCTGTGCTCACTGCCCCGTGTCCTAACTCACACCCAGTCCCGTTCACCCATCACCCCCTGTGCTCACTGCCCCGTGTCCTAACTCGCACCAAGTCCCGTTCACCCATCACCCCGTGCTCACTGGCCCGTGTCCTAACTCGCACCAAGTCCCGTTCACCCATCACCCCGTGCTCACTGCCCCATGTCCTAACTTGCACCCAGTACCGTTCACCCATCACCCCGTGCTCACTGCCCCGTGCCCTAACTCACACCTAGTCCCGTTCACCCATCACCCCCTGTGCTCACTGACCCGTGTCCTAACTCACACCCAGTCCCGTTCACCCATCACCCCGTGCTCACAGCCCCGTGTCCTAACTCACACCTAGTCCCGTTCACCCATCACCCCGTGCTCACTGCCCCGTGTCCTAACTCACATCTAGTCCCGTTCACCCATCACCCCCTGTGCTCACTGCCCCGTGTTCTAACTCACACCCAGTCCCGTTCACCCTACACCCCTGTGCTCACTGCCCCGTGTCCTAACTCGTACCAAGTCCCGTTCACCCTTCACCCGTGCTCACTGACCCGTGTCCTAACTCACACCCAGTCCCGTTCACCCATCACGCCCTGTGCTCACTGCCCCGTGTCCTAACTCACACCCAGTCCCGTTCACCCATCACCCCCTGTGCTCACTGCCCCGTGTCCTAACTCACACCCAGTCCCGTTCACCCATCACCCCTGTGCTCACTGCCCCGTGTCCTAACTCACACCCAGTCCCGTTCACCCATCAGCCCCTGTGCTCACTGCCCCGTGTCCTAACTCACACCCAGTCCCGTTCACCCATCACCCACTGTGCTCACTGCCCCGTGTCCTAACTCACACCCAGTCCCGTTCACCCATCACCCCCTGTGCTCACTGCACCGTGTCCTAACTCACACCCAGTCCCGTTCACCCATCACCCCGTGCTCACTGCCCCGTGTCCTCACTCACACCCAGTCCCGTTCACCCATCACCCCCTGTGCTCACTGCCCCGTGCCCTAACTCACACCCAGTCCCGTTCACCCATCACCCCTGTGCTCAGTGCCCGGTGTCGTAACTCACACCCAGTCCCATTCACCCATCAGCCCCTGTGCTCACTGCCCCGTGTCCTAACTCACACCCAGTCCCGTTCACCCATCACCCCTGTGCTCACTGCCCCGTGTCCTAACTCACACCCAGTCCCGTTCACCCATCACCCCGTGCTCACTGCCCCGTGTCCTAACTCACACCCAGTCCCCTTCACCCATCACGCCCTGTGCTCACTGCCCCGTGTCCTAACTCACACCCAGTCCCGTTCACCCATCACCCCCTGTGCTCACTGCCCCGTGTCCGAACTCACACCCAGTCCCGTTCACCCATCACCCCCTGTGCTCACTGCCCCGTGTCCTAACTCGCACCAAGTCCCGTTCACCCATCACCCCGTGCTCACTGGCCCGTGTCCTAACTCGCACCAAGTCCCGTTCACCCATCACCCGCTGTGCTCACTGCCCCATGACCAAACTCGCACCCAGTACCGTTCACCCATCACCACGTGCTCACTGCCCCGTGTCCTAACTCACACCCAGTCCCGTTCACCCATCACCCCGTGCTCACTGCCCCGTGTCCTATCTCACACCCAGTCCCGTTCACCCATCACCCCGTGCTCACTGACCCGTGTCCTAACTCACACCCAGTCCCGATCACCCATCACCCCGTGCTCACTGCCGTGTCCTAACTCGCACCAAGTCCCGTTCACCCTTCACCCGTGCTCACTGCCCCGTGTCCTAACTCACACCCAGTCCCATTCACCCATCACCCCCTGTGCTCACTGCCCCGTGTCCTAACTCACACCCAGTCCCGTTCACCCATCACCCCCTGTGCTCACTGCCCCTCGTCCTAACTCACACCCAGTCACGTTCACCCATCACCCGTGCTCGCTGCCCCGTGTCCTAACTGGCACCAAGTCCCGTTCACCCTTCACCCGTGCTCACTGCCCCGTGTCCTAACTCGCACCAAGTCCCGTTCACCCTTCACCCCTGTGCTCACTGCCCCGTGTCCTAACTCACACCCAGTCCCGTTCACCCATCACCCCGTGCTCACTGCCCCGTGTCCTAACTCGCACCAAGTCCCGTTCACCCTTCACCCCTGTGCTCGCTGCCCCGTGTCCTAACTCGCACCAAGTCCCGTTCACCCATCACCCCCTGTGGTCGCTGCCCCGTGTCCTAACTCGCACCAAGTCCCGTTCACCCTTCACCCCTGTGCTCACTGCCCCGTGTCCTAACTCACACCCAGTCCCGTTCACCCATCACCCCGTGCTCACTGCCCCGTGTCCTAACTCGCACCAAGTCCCGTTCACCCTTCACCCCTGTGCTCACTGCCCCGTGTCCTAGCTCGCACCAAGTCCCGTTCACCCTTCACCCCGTGCTCGCTGCCCCGTGTCCTAACTCACACCCAGTCCCGTTCACCCATCACCCCGTGCTCACTGCCCCGTGTCGTAACTCACACCCAGTCCCGTTCACCCATCACCCCCTGTGCTCACTGCCCCGTGTCCTAACTCACACCCAGTCCCGTTCACCCATCACCCCGTGCTCACTGCCCCGTGTCCTAACTCGCACCGAGTCCCGTTCACCCATCACCCCGTGCTCACAGCCCCGTGTCCGAACTCACACCCAGTCCCGTTCACCCATCACCCCCTGTGCTCACTGCCCCGTGTCCTAACTCACATCCAGTCCGGTTCATCCATCACCCCCTGTGCTAACTGCCCCTTGTCCTAACTCTCACCCAGTCCCGTTCACCCATCACCCCCGTGCTCACTGCCCCGTGTCCTAACTCACACCCAGTCCCGTTCACCCATCACCCCCTGTGCTCACTGCCCTGTGTCCTAACTCACACCCAGTCCCATTCACCCATCACCCCGTGCTCACTGCCCCGTGTCCTAACTCACACCTAGTCCCGTTCACCCATCACCCCGTGCTCACTGCCCCGTGTCCTAACTCACACCTAGTCCCGTTCACCCATCACCCCCTGTGCTCACTGACCCGTGTCCTAACTCACACCCAGTCCCGTTCACCCATCACCCCGTGCTCACAGCCCCGTGTCCTAACTCACACCTAGTCCCGTTCACCCATCACCCCGTGCTCACTGCCCCGTGTCCTAACTCACACCCAGTCCTGTTCACCCATCACCCCCTGTGCTCCCTGCCCCGTGTCCTAACTCACACCCAGTCCCGTTCACCCATCACCCCCTGTGCTCACTGCCCCGTGTCCTAACTCACACCTTGTCCCGTTCACCCATCACCCCCTGTGCTCACTGCCGTGTCCTAACTCACACCCAGTCCTGTTCACCCATCACCCCCTGTGCTCACTGCTCCCGTGTCCTAACTCACACCCAGTCCCGTTCACCCATCACCCCGTGCTCACTGCCCCGTGTCCTAACTCACACCCAGTCCCGTTCACCCATCACCCCGTGCTCACTGCCCCGTGTTCTAACTCACACCCAGTCCCGTTCACCCATCACCCCCTGTGCTCACTGCCCCGTGTCCTAACTCACACCCAGTCCCGTTCACCCATCACCCCGTGCTCACTGCCCCGTGTCCTAACTCACACCCAGTCCCGTTCACCCATCACCCCTTGCTCACTGCCCCGTGTCCTAACTCACACCCAGTCCCGTTCACCCATCACCCCCTGTGCTCACTGCCCCGTGTCCTAACTCACACCCAGTCCCGTTCACCCATCAGCCCCTGTGCTCACTGCCCCGTGTCCTAACTCACGCCCAGTCCCGTTCACCCATCACCCCCTGTGCTCACTGCATCGTGTCCTAACTCACACCCAGTCCCGTTCACCCATCACCCCGTGCTCACTGCCCCGTGTCCTAACTCACACCCAGTCCCGTTCACCCATCACCCCCTGTGCTCACTGCCCCGTGTCATAACTCACACCCAGTCCCGTTCACCCATCACCCCGTGCTCACTGCCCCGTGCCCTAACTCACACCCAGTCCCGTTCACCCATCACCGCCTGTGCTCACTGCCCCGTGTCCTAACTCACACCCAGTCCCGTTCACCCATCACCCCTGTGCTCACTGCCCCGTGTCCTAACTCACACCCAGTCCCGTTCACCCATCACCCCGTGCTCACTGCCCCGTGTCCTAACTCACACCCAGTCCCCTTCACCCATCACGCCCTGTGCTCACTGCCCCGTGTCCTAACTCACACCCAGTCCCGTTCACCCATCACCCCCTGTGCTCACTGCCCCGTGTCCTAACTCACACCCAGTCCCGTTCACCCATCACCGCCTGTGCTCACTGCCCCGTGTCCTAACTCGCACCCAGTCCCGTTCACCCATCACCCCCTGTGCTCACTGCCCCGTGTCATAACTCACACCCAGTCCCGTTCACCCATCACCCCGTGCTCACTGCCCCGTGCCCTAACTCACACCCAGTCCCGTTCACCCATCACCGCCTGTGCTCACTGCCCCGTGTCCTAACTCACACCCAGTCCCGTTCACCCATCACCCCTGTGCTCACTGCCCCGTGTCCTAACTCACACCCAGTCCCGTTCACCCATCACCCCGTGCTCACTGCCCCGTGTCCTAACTCACACCCAGTCCCCTTCACCCATCACGCCCTGTGCTCACTGCCCCGTGTCCTAACTCACACCCAGTCCCGTTCACCCATCACCCCCTGTGCTCACTGCCCCGTGTCCTAACTCACACCCAGTCCCGTTCACCCATCACCGCCTGTGCTCACTGCCCCGTGTCCTAACTCGCACCAAGTCCCGTTCACCCATCACCCCGTGCTCACTGGCCCGTGTCCTAACTCGCACCAAGTCCCGTTCACCCATCACCCCGTGCTCACTGCCCCATGACCTAACTCGCACCCAGTCCCGTTCACCCATCACCCCGTGCTCACTGACCCGTGTCCTAACTCACACCCAGTCCCGATCACCCATCACCCCGTGCTCACTGCCGTGTCCTAACTCGCACCAAGTCCCGTTCACCCTACACCCGTGCTCACTGCCCCGTGTCCTTACTCACACCCAGTCCCATTCACCCATCACCCCCTGTGCTCACTGCCCCGTGTCCTAACTCACACCCAGTCCCCTTCACCCATCACCCCCTGTGCTCACTGCCCCGTGTCCTAACTCACACCCAGTCACGTTCACCCATCACCCGTGCTCGCTGCCCCGTGTCCTAACTTGCACCAAGTCCCGTTCACCCTTCACCCGTGCTCACTGCCCCGTGTCCTAACTCGCACCAAGTCCCGTTCACCCTTCACCCGTGCTCACTGCCCCGTGTCCTAACTCACACCCAGTCCCGTTCACCCATCACCCCGTGCTCACTGCCCCGTGTCCTAACTCGCACCAAGTCCCGTTCACCCTTGTCCTCGCTGCCCCGTGTCCTAACTCGCACCAAGTCCCGTTCACGCATCACCCCGTGCTCACTGCCCCGTGTCCTAACTCACACCCAGTCCCGTTCACCCATCACCCCGTGCTCACTGCCCCGTGTCCTAACACTCACCCAGTCCCTTTCACCAATCACCCCCTGTGCTCACTGCCCCGTGTTCTAACTCACACACAGTCCCGTTCACCCATCACCCCCTGTGCTCACTGCCCCGTGTCCTAACTCACACCCAGTCCCGTTCACCCATCACCCCGTGCTCACTGCCCCGTGTCCTAACTCACACCCAGTCCCGTTCACCCATCACCCCTTGCTCACTGCCCCGTGTCCTAACTCACACCCAGTCCCGTTCACCCATCACCCCCTGTGCTCACTGCCCCGTGTCCTAACTCACACCCAGTCCCGTTCACCCATCAGCCCCTGTGCTCACTGCCCCGTGTCCTAACTCACGCCCAGTCCCGTTCACCCATCACCCCCTGTGCTCACTGCATCGTGTCCTAACTCACACCCAGTCCCGTTCACCCATCACCCCGTGCTCACTGCCCCGTGTCCTAACTCACACCCAGTCCCGTTCACCCATCACCCCCTGTGCTCACTGCCCCGTGTCATAACTCACACCCAGTCCCGTTCACCCATCACCCCGTGCTCACTGCCCCGTGCCCTAACTCACACCCAGTCCCCTTCACCCATCACCCCTGTGCTCACTGCCCGGTGTCGTAACTCACACCCAGTCCCATTCACCCATCAGCCCCTGTGCTCACTGCCCCGTGTCCTAACTCACACCCAGTCCCGTTCACCCATCACCCCTGTGCTCACTGCCCCGTGTCCTAACTCACACCCAGTCCCGTTCACCCATCACCCCGTGCTCACTGCCCCGTGTCCTAACTCACACCCATTCCCCTTCACCCATCACGCCCTGTGCTCACTGCCCCGTGTCCTAACTCACACCCAGTCCCGTTCACCCATCACCCCCTGTGCTCACTGCCCCGTGTCCTAACTCACACCCAGTCCCGTTCACCCATCACCGCCTGTGCTCACTGCCCCGTGTCCTAACTCGCACCAAGTCCCGTTCACCCATCACCCCGTGCTCACTGGCCCGTGTCCTAACTCGCACCAAGTCCCGTTCACCCATCACCCCGTGCTCACTGCCCCATGACCTAACTCGCACCCAGTCCCGTTCACCCATCACCCCGTGCTCACTGACCCGTGTCCTAACTCACACCCAGTCCCGATCACCCATCACCCCGTGCTCACTGCCGTGTCCTAACTCGCACCAAGTCCCGTTCACCCTACACCCGTGCTCACTGCCCCGTGTCCTTACTCACACCCAGTCCCATTCACCCATCACCCCCTGTGCTCACTGCCCCGTGTCCTAACTCACACCCAGTCCCGTTCACCCATCACCCCCTGTGCTCACTGCCCCGTGTCCTAACTCACACCCAGTCACGTTCACCCATCACCCGTGCTCGCTGCCCCGTGTCCTAACTTGCACCAAGTCCCGTTCACCCTTCACCCGTGCTCACTGCCCCGTGTCCTAACTCGCACCAAGTCCCGTTCACCCTTCACCCGTGCTCACTGCCCCGTGTCCTAACTCACACCCAGTCCCGTTCACCCATCACCCCGTGCTCACTGCCCCGTGTCCTAACTCGCACCAAGTCCCGTTCACCCTTGTCCTCGCTGCCCCGTGTCCTAACTCGCACCAAGTCCCGTTCACGCATCACCCCGTGCTCACTGCCCCGTGTCCTAACTCACACCCAGTCCCGTTCACCCATCACCCCGTGCTCACTGCCCCGTGTCCTAACACTCACCCAGTCCCTTTCACCAATCACCCCGTGCTCACTGCCTCGTGTCCTAATTCACACCCAGTCCCGTTCACCCATCAGCGGGTGCTCACTGCCCCGTGTCCTAACTCACACCCAGTCCCGTTCACACATCACCCCCTGTGCTCACTGCCCCGTGTCCTAACTCGTACCAAGTCCCGTTCACCCTTCACCCGTGCTCACTGACCCGTGTCCTAACTCACACCCAGTCCCGTTGATCCTTCACCCCTGTGCTCGCTGACCCGTGTCCTAACTCGCACCAAGTCCCGTTCACCCTTCACCCGCGCTCGCTGACCCGTGTCCTAACTCACACCCAGTCCCGTTCACCCATCACCCCGTGCTCCCTGCCCCGTGTCCTAACTCACACCCAGTCCCGTTCACCCATCACCCCCTGTGCTCCCTGCCCCGTGTCCCAACTCGCACCAAGTCCCGTTCACCCTTCACCCGTGCTCGCTGCCCCGTGTCCTAACTCACACCCAGTCCCGTTCACCCTTCACCCGTGCTCGCTGCCCCGTGTCCTAACTCGCACCAAGTCCCGTTCACCCTTCACCCCTGTGCTCACTGCCCCGTGTCCTAGCTCGCACCAAATCCCGTTCAGCCTTCACCCCGTGCTCGCTGCCCCGTGTCCTAACTCACACCCAGTCCCGTTCACCCATCACCCCGTGCTCACTGCCCCGTGTCGTAACTCACACCCAGTCCCGTTCACCCATCACCCCGTGCTCACTGCCCCGTGTCCTAACTCACACCCAGTCCCGTTCACCCATCACCCGTGTGCTCACTGCCCCGTGTCCTAACTCACACCCAGTCCCGTTCACCCATCACCCCGTGCTCACTGCCCCGTGTCCTAACTCACACCAAGTCCCGTTCACCCATCACCCCGTGCTCACTGCCCCGTGTCCTAACTCACACCCAGTCCCGTTCACCCATCACCCCCTGTGCTCACTGCCCCGTGTCCTAACTCACACCCAGTCCCGTTCACCCATCACCCCCTGTGCTCACTGCCCCGTGTCCTAACACACACCCAGTCCCGTTCACACATCACCCCCTGTGCTCACTGCCCCGTGTCCTAACTCACACCAAGTCCCGTTCACCCATCACCCCGTGCTCACTGCCCCGTGTCCTAACTCACACCAAGTCCCGTTCACCCATCACCCCTGTGCTCGCTGCCCCGTGTCCTAACTCGCACCAAGTCCCGTTCACCCATCACCCCCTGTGCTCGCTGCCCCGTGTCCTAACTCACACCCAGTCCCGTTCACCCTTCACCCCTGTGCTCACTGCCCCGTGTCCTAACTCACACCCAGTCCCTTTCACCCATCACCCCGTGCTCACTGCCCCGTGTCCTCACACCCAGTCCCGTTCACCCATCACCCCCTGTGCTCGCTGCCCCGTGTCCTAACTCGCACCCAGTCCCGTTCACCCTTCACCCCTGTGCTCGCTGACCCGTGTCCTAACTCGCACCAAGTCCCTTTCACCCATCACCCCCTGTGCTCACTGCCCCGTGTCCTAGCTCACACCCAGTCCCGTTCACCCATCACGCCCTGTGCTCACAGCCCCGTGTCCTAACTCACACCCAGTCCCGTTCACCCATCACCCCCTGTGCTCACTGCCCCGTGTCCTAACTCACACCCAGTCCCGTTCACCCATCACCCCGTGCTCACTGCCCCGTGTCCTAACTCACACCCAGTCCCGTTCACCCTTCACCCCTGTGCTCACTGCCCCGTGTCCTAAGTCGCACCAAGTCCCGTTCACCCTTCGCCCGTGCTCACTGCCCCGTGTCCTAACTCGCACCAAGTCCCGTTCACCCATCACCCCCTGTGCTCACTGCCCCGTGTCCTAACTCACACCCCATCCCGTTCACCTATCACCCCCTGTGCTCACTGCCCCGTGTCCTAACTCACACCCAGTCCCGTTCACCCTTCACCCCTGTGCTCACTGCTTCGTGTCCTAACTCGCACCAAGTCCCGTTCACCCTTCACCCCTGTGCTCGCTGACCCGTGTCCTAACTCGCACCAATTCCCGTTCACCCGTCACCCCTGTGCTCGCTGACCTACATTACCTCCAGTCCAGCAACACCTCGATTTTAACATTCTCATCCTTGTTTTCAAATCCCTCTGTGGTCTCGCCTCTCTCTATCTCTACAACCCGAGATATCTGCACTCCTCCAATTCTGGCCTGTTAAGCAGCCCCGATTTTATTCGCTGATGGCCGTGCCTTCAGCTGCCAAGGCCCTAAGCTCTGGAATATCCTCCCTAAACCCCTCTGCCTCTCCTTTGTCCTTGAAGACACTCCTTAAAACCTACCTGTTTGACCAAGCTTTCGGTCATCTGCCCGAATACCCACTTCTGTGGCTCAGTGTCAACTTTTGGTTGATATCGCTCCTCTGAAGTGCCTTGGATTTTTACTGCATTAAAAGCGCTATACAAATGCATGTTGTTCATCATTCAGCTCCCACTCTAACACCCCCCTCCCATTCTAAACCCCCGCCCCGACCCCCCCCTGCTCTAACCCCCGCCCCCGCCCCGACCCCCCCCTGCTCTAACCCCCGCCCCCGCTCTGACCCCCCCCCCTGCTCTAACCACCCCCCCCGGCTCCCAATCTAACAACCCCCCCCACCCCCCATTCGCTCGACTATTCTGCCTGTCAATTAGATCATGACTGATCTGTGTCCCAACTCCATCTACCTGCCTTTGTTCCATATCCCTACCTAACAAAAATCTATCGACGTCAGTCTCTACATTCCAATTGACCCTCATCATCCACAGCCTTTTAGGGGAGAGAGTTGCAGATTTCCACTAACCTTTGCGTAAAAAAGTGCTTCCTGATTTCACTGCTAAAGATGTTCTGTTGTTCTGGATTCTCCCACCAGAGAGAATGATTTCTCTGTACCTACCCTGTCAAATCTCTATCATTTAAACACCTCAATTAGGTCACCGCTCAATTTGTAAACTCGAGGGAATACACATCAGGTTTCTACAACCTGTCCTCATCATTTAACCCTTTTAGCCCGAGTATCATTCTGGTTAATCTGCGCTGTACCCCTAAACCCAAAATATATTTCCTGAGGTGCAGCATCCAAAACTGAAGGCAGTGCTCCAGACGGGGTCTGACCAAGGCTCTGTGCAACTGAAGAATCACCTCCTCACTTTGGTATTCCAACCCCTGTGTGATAAAGGCCAACATTCGATTACTTTTTGTACCTGTCCCCTAGCTTTTAGTGATTTGTGCACACGGACACCGAAATCTCTCTGCTCGATTCTCACCATTAAGGAAATACCGATTTGTCTTTCTCAGAGCCACAGTGGATGACCTCACATCAAACTCCATTTGCAACAGTTCTGCCCACTGCCAGCACTGCCGGGTGACCCAGGCTCCTGGGTGCTCCTCACTGCCGGGTGGCCCAGGCTCCTGGGTGCTCCTCACTGCCGGGTGACCCAGGCTCCTGGGTGCTCCTCACTGCCGGGTGGCCCAGGCTCCTGGGTGCTCCTCACTGCCGGGTGACTCAGGCTCCTGGGTGCTCCTCACTGCCGGGTGACCCAGGCTTCTGGGTGCTCCTCACTGACGGGTGACCCAGGCTTCTGGGTGCTCCTCACTGCCGGGTGACCCAGGCTCCTGGGTGCTCCTCACTGCCGGGTGACCCAGGATCCTGGGTGCTCCTCACTGCCGGGTGACCCAGGCTCCTGGGTGCTCCTCACTGCCGGGTGGCCCAGGCTCCTGGGTGCTCCTCACTGCCGGGTGACTCAGGCTCCTGGGTGCTCCTCACTGCCGGGTGACCCAGGCTCCTGGGTGCTCCTCACTGACGGGTGACCCAGGCTCCTGGGTGCTCCTCACTGCCGGGTGGCCCAGGCTCCTGGGTGCTCCTCACTGCCGGGTGACCCAGGCTCCTGGGTGCTCCTCACTGCCGGGTGACCCAGGATCCTGGGTGCTCCTCACTGCCGGGTGACCCAGGCTCCTGGGTGCTCCTCACTGACGGGTGACCCAGGCTCCTGGGTGCTCCTCACTGACGGGTGACCCAGGCTCCTGGGTGCTCCTCACTGCCGGGTGACCCAGGCTCCTGGGTGCTCCTCACTGCCGGGTGACCCAGGCTCCTGGGTGCTCCTCACTGCCGGGTGACCCAGGCTCCTGGGTGCTCCTCACTGACGGGTGACCCAGGCTCCTGGGTGCTCCTCACTGACAGCATGTGAGTTCACAGCAACAGCCGAAGGGCACCAAGAGTTAACGCGCAGTCTCTGCAATGCCTTCCCAATGAATTAAAGCACCTCTTAACGGGTGATATATCAACAAAGTGCAGTCAGTGCCCATCTCTCTCAGACAGCAATGACTGGGGCTCGGGCACCGCTCCATCATCCGCCTTCCACCTCCTGACCCGTAGCGATTGCTCGTGTGTTAGACGCGACAGTATCGGCAGGAGGCTGAGCCCAGTCTAGTGCTGTCCAACAGAAATTGCTGACTGGCTGCAGGTGTGTCCATGGCGACACCTTTATAGCCACGTCCACTGATTTTAATAGAAAAACCATTTCACACACTACAATCGTGTATAATGCACTTCACATGTTTATCTACTTAAACGTCTACCACTATTCAGTAACCGAGGAAGCAAATCACTAAATGAACAAAAAGCACTTGCACACTTCGCTCTTTGTCTAACCATTAATGCCAACAAATACACAACATCCGGGTTCCCAATGCGCCCCATCCGGGTTCCCAATGCGCCCCATCCGGGTTCCCAATGCGCCCCATCCGGGTTCCCAATGCGCCCCATTCGGGTTCCCAAGGATCTGTGGAGGGCCTGCTGCCCTTCCACGCTTACTGTCAGATGAGAACTTTAAGCTAAGAGTGTGTGAAATCTGAGCCTGTGGCGAGGACCGTACGGTACCCCACTGGTTACTCACCGTGGCAGCTGAGCTTTCACCTGTTTCTGACACAGGCTGTGGTACCGCTCTACCTTCAGGAATCCCTGGTTCAGCATCCGCTGGCAGACAGCATCCATCCGCTTACAAACCTGGGGAAAGGACAGGAGAAGGTGATGGAGATTCCCACTCGCACCTCCAGCACTCTGAGGTGTAGAAACAAACATACTGTATCTCAAACCCTGAGTGAACCCCCACCCTCATTCTTCCATTCTCCCCGTGTTTGCACATTCTCCCCGTGTTTGCGTGGGTTTCCTCCGGGTGCTCCGGTTTCCTCCCACAGTCCAAAGATGTGCGGGTTAGGTTGATTGGCTATGATAAAAATTGACCCTTAGTGTTAGGGGGATTAAATACGTGGGGATAGGGTGGGATATATGTTGGTGTAGGGGTTACGGGGATCGGGTGGGGTATGTGTCGGTGCAGGCTCGATGGGCCGAAATGGCCTCTATCTGCACTGTGAGGTTTCTGTGATTCTGTGATCAGCCAGGGATGCCGAGAGCCGGACCCTTCAACAGGAACACAGCGGGATTCCCACACCAAACACACTGACACTTCACCTGGGAACAGGCTGTTATTAATCCCCGGCCCAGCCCGCACCCTCCTCCCCGGGTGTTATTTATCCCCCTCCCTCCCTCCGGGTGTTATTTATCCCCCTCCCTCCCTCCGGGTGTTATTTATCTCCCTCCCTCCCTCCCTCCGGGTGTTATTTATCCCCCTCCCTCCCTCCCTCCCTCCGGGTGTTATTTATCCCCCTCCCTCCCTCCGGGTGTTATTTATCCCCCTCCCTCCCTCCCTCCCTCCGGGTGTTATTTATCCCCCTCCCTCCCTCCCTCCGGGTGTTATTTATCCCCCTCCCTCCCTCCCTCCGGGTGTTATTTATCCCCCTCCCTCCCTCCCTCCGGGTGTTATTTATCCCCCTCCCTCCCTCCCTCCGGGTGTTATTTATCCCCCTCCCTCCCTCCCTCCGGGTGTAATTTATCCCCCCCCCTCCCTCCGGGTGTTATTTATCCCCCCTCCCTCCCTCCGGGTGTTATTGATCCCCCTCCCTCCCCTCCGGGTGTTATTGATCCCCCTCCCTCCCTCCGGGTGTTATTTAACCCCCTCCCTCCCTCCGGGTGTTATTTATCCCCCTCCCTCCCTCCGGGTGTTATTTATCCCCCTCCCTCCCTCCGGGTGTTATTTATCCCCCTCCCTCCCTCCGGGTGTTATTTATCCCCCTCCCTCTGGGTGTTATTTATCCCCCCCCCCCCCCCCCCTCCGGGTGTTATTGATCCCCCTCCCTCCCTCCCACCGGGTGTTATTTATCCCCCTCCCTCCCTCCGGGTGTTATTTATCCCCCTCCCTCCCTCCGGGTGTTATTTATCCCCCTCCCTCCCTCCGGGTGTTATTTAACCCCCTCCCTCCCTCCGGGTGTTATTTAACCCGCTCCCTCCCTCCGGGTGTTATTTAACCCCCTCCCTCCCTCCCGGTGTTATTTATCATCCTTCCTCCCTCCCTCCGGGTGTTATTTATCCCCCTCCCTCCCTCCCTCCGGGTGTTATTTATCCCCCTCCCTCCCTCCCTCCGGGTGTTATTTATCCCCCTCCCTCCCTCCGGGTGTTATTTATCCCCCTCCCTCCCTCCGGGTGTTATTTATCCCCCTCCCTCCCTCCGGGTGTTATTGATCCCCCTCCCTCCCTCCGGGTGTTATTTAACCCCCTCCCTCCCTCCGGGTGTTATTTATCCCCCTCCCTCCCTCCCTCCGGGTGTTATTTATCCCCCTCCCTCCCTCCGGGTGTTATTTATCTCCCTCCCTCCCTCCGGGTGTTATTTATCCCCCTCCCTCCCTCCGGGTGTTATTTAACCCCCTCCCTCCCTCCGGGTGTTATTTATCCCCCTCCCTCCCTCCCTCCGGGTGTTATTTATCCCCCTCCCTCCCTCCGGGTGTTATTTATCTCCCTTCCTCCCTCCCTCCCTCCGGGTGTTATTTATCCCCCTCCCTCCGGGTGTTATTTATCCCCCTCCCTCCCTCCGGGTGTTATTTATCCCCCTCCCTCCCTCCGGGTGTTATTTATCCCCCTCCCTCCCTCCCTCCGGGTGTTATTTATCCCCCTCCCTCCCTCCCTCCGGGTGTTATTTATCTCCCTCCCTCCGGGTGTTATTTATCCCCCTCCCTCCCTCCGGGTGTTATTGATCCCCCTCCCTCCCTCCGGGTGTTATTGATCCCCCTCCCTCCCTCCGGGTGTTATTGATCCCCCCCCCTCCCTCCGGGTGTTATTTATCCCCCTCCCTCCCTCCGGGTGTTATTTATCCCCCTCCCTCCCTCCGGGTGTTATTTATCCCCCTCCCTCCCTCCGGGTGTTATTGATCCCCCTCCCTCCCTCCCTCCGGGTGTTATTTATCACCCTCCCTCCCTCCGTGTGTTATTTAACCCCCTCCCTCCCTCCCTCCGGGTGTTATTTAACCCCCCTCCCTCCCTCCGGGTGTTACTTATCCCCCTCCCTCCCTCCGGGTGTTATTTATCCCCCTCCCTCCCTCCGGGTGTTATTTAACCCTCTCCCTCCCTCCGGGTGTTATTTATCCCCCTCCCTCCCTCCGGGTGTTATTTATCCCCCTCCCTCCCTCCGGGTGTTATTTATCCCCCTCCCTCCCTCCGTGTGTTATTTAACCCCCCTCCCTCCCTCCGGGTGTTATTTATCCCCCTCCCTCCCTCCGGGTGTTATTTATCACCCTCCCTCCCTCCGTGTGTTATTTAACCCCCTCCCTCCCTCCCTCCGGGTGTTATTTAACCCCCTCCCTCCCTCCGGGTGTTATTTATCCCCCTCCCTCCCTCCGGGTGTTATTTATCCCCCTCCCTCCCTCCGGGTGTTATTTATCCCCCTCCCTCCCTCCGGGTGTTATTTATCCCCCTCCCTCCCTCCGGGTGTTATTTAACCCTCTCCCTCCCTCCGGGTGTTATTTAACCCCCTCCCTCCCTCCGGGTGTTATTTATCCCCCTCCCTCCCGGTGTTATTTATCCCCCTCCCTCCCTCCGGGTGTTATTTATCCCCCTTCCTCCCTCCCTCCGGGTGTTATTTATCCTCCTCCCTCCGGGTGTTATTTATCCCCCTCCCTCCGGGTGTTATTTATCCCCCTCCCTCCGGGTGTTATTTATCCCCCTCCGGGTGTTATTTATCCCCCTCCCTCCCGGTGTTATTTATCCTCCTCCCTCCGGGTGTTATTTATCCCCCTCCGGGTGTTATTTATCCCCCTCCCTCCGGGTGTTATTTATCCTCCTCCCTCCGGGTGTTATTTATCCCCTCCCTCCCTCCGGGTGTTATTTATCCCCCTCCCTCCCTCCGGTGTTATTTATCCCCCTCCCTCCCTCCGGGTGTTATTTATCCCCCTCCCTCCCTCCGGGTGTTATTTATCCCCCTCCCTCCCTCCGGGTGTTATTTATCCCCCTCCCTCCCCTCCGGGTGTTATTGATCCCCCTCCCTCCCTCCGGGTGTTATTTATCCCCCTCCCTCCCTCCGGGTGTTATTTATCCCCCTCCCTCCGGGTGTTATTTATCCCCCTCCCTCCGGGTGTTATTTATCCCCCTCCCTCCCTCCGGGTGTTATTTATCCCCCTCCCTCCCTCCCTCCGGGTGTTATTTATCCCCCTCCCTCCCGTCCCCTCCGGGTGTTATTTATCCCCCTCCCTCCCTCCGGGTGTTATTTATCCCCCTCCCTCCCTCCCTCCGGGTGTTATTTATCCCCCTCCCTCCGGGTGTTATTTATCTCCCTTCCTCCCTCCCTCCCTCCGGGTGTTATTTATCCCCCTCCCTCCGGGTGTTATTTATCTCCCTTCCTCCCTCCCTCCCTCCGGGTGTTATTTATCCCCCTCCCTCCGGGTGTTATTTATCCCCCTCCCTCCCTCCGGGTGTTATTTATCCCCCTCCCTCCCTCCGGGTGTTATTTATCCCCCTCCCTCCCTCCGGGTGTTATTTATCCCCCTCCCTCCCTCCCTCCGGGTGTTATTTATCCCCCTCCCTCCCTCCGGGTGTTATTTATCTCCCTCCCTCCCTCCGGGTGTTATTTATCCCCCTCCCTCCCTCCGGGTGTTATTTATCCCCCTCCCTCCCTCCGGGTGTTATTGATCCCCCTCCCTCCCTCCCCTCCGGGTGTTATTGATCCCCCTCCCTCCCTCCGGGTGTTATTTAACCCCCTCCCTCCCTCCGGGTGTTATTTATCCCCCTCCCTCCCTCCGGGTGTTATTTATCCCCCTCCCTCCCTCCGGGTGTTATTTAACCCCCCTCCCTCCCTCCGGGTGTTATTTATCCCCCTCCCTCCCTCCGGGTGTTATTTAACCCCCTCCCTCCCTCCGGGTGTTATTTATCCCCCCCCCTCCCTCCGGGTGTTATTTATCTCCCTTCCTCCCTCCCTCCCTCCGGGTGTTATTTATCCCCCTCCCTCCGGGTGTTATTTATCCCCCTCCCTCCCTCCGGGTGTTATTTATCCCCCTCCCTCCCTCCGGGTGTTATTTATCCCCCTCCCTCCCTCCCTCCGGGTGTTATTTATCCCCCTCCCTCCCGGTGTTATTTATCCCCCTCCCTCCCGGTGTTATTTATCCCCCTCCCTCCCGGTGTTATTTATCCCCCTCCCTCCCGGTGTTATTTATCCCCCTTCCTCCCTCCCTCCGGGTGTTATTTATCCCCCTCCCTCCGGGTGTTATTTATCCCCCTTCCTCCCTCCCTCCCTCCGGGTGTTATTTATCCCCCTCCCTCCCGGTGTTATTTATCCCCCTCCCTCCCGGTGTTATTTATCCCCCTCCCTCCCGGTGTTATTTATCCCCCTCCCTCCCGGTGTTATTTATCCCCCTTCCTCCCTCCCTCCGGGTGTTATTTATCCCCCTCCCTCCGGGTGTTATTTATCCCCCTTCCTCCCTCCCTCCGGGTGTTATTTATCCCCCTCCCTCCCTCCGGGTGTTATTTATCCCCCTCCCTCCCTCCCTCCCTCCGGGTGTTATTTATCCCCCTCCCTCCCTCCGGGTGTTATTTATCCCCCTCCCTCCCTCCGGGTGTTATTTATCCCCCTCCCTCCCTCCGGGTGTTATTTATCCCCCTCCCTCCCTCCGGGTGTTATTTATCCCCCTCCCTCCCTCCGGGTGTTATTTATCCCCCTCCCTCCCTCCGGGTGTTATTTATCCCCCTCCCTCCCTCCGGGTGTTATTTATCCCCCCTCCCTCCGGGTGTTATTTATCCCCCTCCGGGTGTTATTTATCCCCCTCCGGGTGTTATTTATCCCCCTCCCTCCCTCCCTCCGGGTGTTATTTATCCCCCTCCGGGTGTTATTTATCCCCCTCCCTCCCTCCCTCCGGGTGTTATTTATCCCCCTCCCTCCCTCCGGGTGTTATTTATCCCCCTCCCTCCCTCCGGGTGTTATTTATCCCCCAGTCCCTCACCAGTCGCAGGCCGCTGATCTCGTCGTAGGAGAGCAGTCCGAGGATGGAGTCGATGGCAACGATGGGGAGGTTGAGGAGCGGGTTGTCCTGGTGCAGCGGCTCGGTGCCGGGCCCAGTCCCCGGGTCCGGGCCCGCCTCTCCCTCGGGCCCCGCGCCGCCGCCGTCCGCTCGCTCGGCCGCCATCTTCCCGCACCGCTCGACCGGAACTGACGTCAGCCCGCGCCCCGCCCCCTCGCGTGACGTCACGCCCCGCCCGCCCCGTCGGGTGACGTCACGCCCCGCCCGCCCTGTCGCGTGACGTCACCCCCACCCGCCCTGTCGCGTGACGCCACACCCGCTCGCCCCCTCGCGTGACGCCACACCCCGCCCACCCTGTCGCGTGACGCCACACCCCGCCCGCCCTGTCGCGTGACGTCACACCCCGCCCGCCCCCTCGCGTGACGCCACACCACGCCCGCCCCCCTCGCGTGACGCCACACCCCGCCCACCCTGTCGCGTGACGCCACACCCCGCCCGCCCTGTCGCGTGACGCCACACCACGCCCGCCCCCTCGCGTGACGCCACACCACGCCCGCCCCCTCGCGTGACGCCACCCCACGCCCGCCCCCTCGCGTGACGCCACACCCCGCCCGCCCTGTCGCGTGACGCCACACCCCGCCCGCCCTGTCGCGTGACGCCCACACCACGCCCGCCCCCTCGCGTGACGCCACACCCCCGCCCACCCTGTCGCGTGACGCCACACCACGCCCGCCCCCCTCGCGTGATGTCACGCCCCGCCCTGTCGCGTGACGCCACACCACGCCCGCCCCCTCACGTGACGCCACACCCCGCCCCCTCACGTGACGCCACACCCCGCCCACCCTGTCGCATGACGCCACACCCCGCCTGCCCTGTCACGTGACGTCACCCCCACCCGCCCTGTCGCGTGACGCCACACCACGCCCGCCCCCTCGCGTGACGTCACACCACACCCCGTCGGGTGACGTCAGGGCGTGTGTCGGCAGGCTGGCGCGGGCCCTGGTTCCCTGGTTCCCGCTGGAATGAGGCCCTGGTACATAGGCGGGGCAATGGAAGAGGGCTGGGGGATAGAGTGGGCAGAGAATGTGTGAGGAGCCTGTGGGAAGTCTGAACACTGGTTTCTGGCCTGTAGGTTCTGTGGAATCCCACAGTTATCCCACTGAACAGGGAATAATCTACTGGACAAGCCAGCTCCTGTCGCTCCCTTCCCCCACCGCCCCCTGTCCCCAACCCCCACACCATGGGCCGCCCTCTGTTCCTTTAACTGTTATTTATTTATTCTCTATCGCCCTCCCTGCGAAGCACCTTCAGATTTTTCAAGTTAACGGTGCTAAATAATTGACACCTTGTGTGAAGTTCTGACGTGTTCGATGCCTGTGGAACCATTTCCAACTCGGAGTCAGTACCTCCAGGAGAGGAGGGGAGAATACTGCATGGTGGCTGGGGCGGTGGGGAGATAGAGCTGTATTAATTCTAATAGGTTTGCAATTGAAGATGCTTTTTTTCCACACATGTGCTTGTTTGCAATGCGGTGACCCTGAAGAGTGTGACAGCGGACAGCTTGAGTAAGACTGGCAGGGTCAACTCCGATTTTACTCATACATAGAACCATAGAATGTTACGGCACAGAAGGAGGCCATTTGGCTCATCGTGTCTGTGCAGCCTGAAAAAGAGCTCTCCAGCCTAATCCCACATTCCAATTCTTGGTCTGTAGCCTAGCAGGTTACAGCACTTCAAGTGCATATCCAAGAACTTTTTAAATATGTTAAAGGTTTCTGCCTCTACCACCCTTTCAGGCAGTGAGCTCCAGACCCCCACCACCCTCTGGGTGAAAACATTTCTCCTCAACTCCCCTCTAATCCTTCTATCACTTACTTTAAATCTATGCCCCCTGGATATTGACCTCTCTGCTAAGGGAAATAGGTCCTATCCATTCTATACATCAAAGATCAAGTCTCTGCAGTTCAGCTTGCTGCTGGGGAGCCTCCTCAGACAATTACATTCACAAGTTCTAGAGTGTGAGTCCTGATCAAAATGTGTGATCGGTTGTAAGACCAATTTAATATGTGGCACTGTGCTTACTTTTCACTGTAAGAGACATTGCAATAGTTTTCAAAGCAAGTAAGAATATGCATTTATATAGAGCCTTTCATGACCTCAGTGATGTGCCTCAATAAATCCGAGACTCGATGTTAGCGAAACAAAACAAGGCTTTTATTGACTTAGAAGGTAACACACAGGAGAGATGTATCTTCCATCCAGAGCTCTGCCATACTGGATGTGCTGCAGGCTGGGCCAGCTTACATAGGGGCCAGGTATGGGCGGAGCCCTACACATAGTACAATACAATGGGCCAGGTATGGGCGGAGCCCTACACATAGTACAATACAATGGGCCAGGTATGGGCGGAGCCCTACACATAGTACAATACAATGGTGAGGAAACGGAACAGAGGTAAGGGAAATGAAACTGAAACCAACCACAGTCACAGGCAGTGATGAATGGAATATTTCATCACACTCAGGACATCCCAAAGTGCTTTACAGCCAATTAAATACTTTTTGAAATAACAACAGAAAATGCTGGAAATACTCAGCAGGCCAGGCAGCATCCGTGGAGAGAGAAGCAGGGTTAACGTTTCAGGTCTGGGACCCTTCATCAGAACTGGAAAAAGCTGGAGATGTAACAGATATTAAGCAGGTGCAGAGACGGGGGGAGGGGTTTAGGAGGGGAGGAAGGAATTGAAAGAACATGATGTGAAAATGTTGTAAATGGGGATGGCAAAATCATACTGCATGAAAAATGGGGGCAGGGGTTATAGTTTGAAATTGTTGAACTCAATGTTGAGTCCGGCAGGCTGTAAAGTGCCCAATCGAAAGATGAGGTGCTGTTCCTCGAGCTTACGTTGAGCTTCATTAGAACAATGTATTAGGCCGAGGACAGAGAGATCAGAGTGGGAGTGAAGTGGAGAATTAAAGTGACAGGCGTCCGGAAGCTCAGGGTCACCCTTACAGACTGAACGGAGGTGTTCCGCAAAGCGGTCGCCCAATCTGTGTTTGGTCTCCCCAATGTAGAGGAGACCGCATCGTGAGCAGCGAATACAGTATATTAAATTGCAAGAAGTACAAGTAAATCGCTGTTGCACCTGGAAGGGGTGTTTGGGGCCCTGGACAGTGGGAAGGGAGGAGGTAAAAGGGCATGTGTTGCATCTCCTGCGCTTGCACGGGAAGGTGCCAGGTGAAGGAGAAGGGCTGTTGGGGGTGATTGAGGAGTGGACCAGGGTGTCGCGGAGGGAGCGGTCCCTTCGGAATGCTGAAAGGGGAGGTGAGGGGAAGATGTGTTTAGTGGTGGGATCACGTTGGAGGTGGCGAAAATGGCAGAGGATGATCCGTTGAATGTGGAGGCTGGTGGGGTGAAGAGTGAGGACAAGGGGAACCCTATCGTGGTTGTGGGAGGGAGGGAAAGGGGTAAGAGCAGAAGTGCGGGAAATAGAACGGACACGATTTCCGCTGCGTCTGTTCCGACGATGCCACCTTCCATACCAGTGCTTCCGACATGTCTTCCTTTTTCCTCAACTGAGGATTCCCCTCTACCGTGGTTGACACAGCCCGTGACCGTGTCTGTTCTATTTCCCGCACTTCTGCTCTTACCCCTTCCCCTCCCTCCCAAAACCACGATAGGGTTCCCCTTGTCCTCACCTTTTGTGGTAAACCACTGTTGTTCACTATTGTTCACTTCACTGTTGTTCACTCTTGCCCATTGTTGTACCTGTCTGTGCATGCCTCAGCTGGCTCCGCCCCTGGCTCCACCCATATGCCCTGGTATAAAGGCGGCTGCTCTGCAGTTCCCCAGGCATTCAGGACCGGTCGACCACTAGAGGCATGCCTTCATTCTTTAACTAATAAAAGCCTGTTTGTTACTCACTTAACTTCCAGTCTTTCGCAGTAATTGATAGCGCATCAATTTTATTAGCTAAAGTTTTTTCGATGGAGCAAATCCTCAAACCAGCACGCCTGGAACTAGACCCTCAAGAGGCGGATTCATCTACCAAGTTCGCACACTGGCTGCGATGCTTTGAACTTTTCCTAGAAGCCTCCGTTGATTCTGTTCAAAACGATGGCGACAAACTAAAAATTCTGACCTCCAAGGTGAACCACCAAGCTTATTCGCTCATCCAAGATGCGACTACCTATGAGGGTGCCCTCGACCTCCTTAAAGAACAGTACGCACGCCCGGTAAATGAAGTTTACGCCAGACATCTCCTGGGGTCCCGCAAACAGCAACCCGGGGAATCGATGGAGGTATACCTACGGGCGCTGAAGGTGCTCGGCCGGGCCTGCAAATGTAAAGAGGTGTCGGCCGCGGTGTACATGGAGGAACTTGTCCGGGACGCCTTCGTCGCGGGCCTCAGGTCCAACTACACCCGGCAGAGACTGTTAGAGCAGGGCGAACTCGACCTGAAGAAGGCCACGGCCCTCGCACTTTCGCTAGATGTGGTCCAACGGAATATGGATGCCTACTCCCCTGACCGCGCGGCCGCATCGTGGATGGCGCGAGCACCGCCATCCTGGGACACGGTAGGACCGCCACCCGGCGCCGCGCCACCCCCGCCACATCCCGCCAACGGCCCAACTTCTGCAGCGATGTCCCGGGGCCCGAAGTGTTACTTCTGTGGCCAAGCCAAACACCCCAGAGCGCGCTGCCCGGCGAAAAACGCTACTTGCTCTGGCTGTGGGAAGAAAGGGCACTACGCCAGCGTCTGCAAGGCTAAACCTACCCCAAACTCCAGCAGCGCCGCGTGTGGGCCGAGCGGGCCGCCATCTTGGACGCCTCCAGCCACGTGTGGATCATGGGCGCCGCCATCTTCGACGCCATCTTCGACGCCTTCGACCATGGGTGATCCGTTCCGGCCGCCATTTTTGCAACGGGCCCCCGACTCACCCACCGCCTCACCTGATGACTACAGCGATGCGCCTGACCCTACGCTGGCCTCCGTTACACTGGACCAGTCTAGACCTCACCAACTAGCCAGGTCCATGATGGACATTAAGGTAAACAGCCGCGCCACGACCTGCCTTTTCGACTGCGGGAGCACGGAGAGCTTTATCCACCCCGACACGGTGCGGCGTTACTCTCTCCCAGTCCTGCCAGCGCGCCACCGGGTCTCTATGGCCTCCAAGTCCCATTCAGCGGACGTCGGCGGCTACTGCATGGTGACCCTTTCGGTGAGAGGCACAGAGTACAGAAACTTTAAACTGCTTGTCCTACCCGATCTCTGCGCTGCCGTTCTACTGGGGTTGGATTTTCAGTGCCACCTTAAGAGTGTCACGATGGTGTACGGTGCAACCAGCAGTTTTCAAATTGCCCGCCGTGCACCTTTTGCAGCCTCTCCACGCTTAAAGTCACCCCCCCCCCGTTGTTCGCCAACCTCGCCCCAGACTGTAAGCCAATTGCCACCAAAAGCAGGCGATACAGCGCTGGTGACAGAATTTTTATTAAATCTGAGGTGGAGCGGCTCCTGAAGGAGGGGATTATCGAAGCTAGCACCAGCCCTTGGCGAGCCCAGGTTGTAGTCGTCAAGACTGGCGAGAAGCAGCGCCTGGTCATTGACTACAGCCAAACAATAAATCGATATACCCAACTGGACGCATACCCCCTCCCCCGCATATCTGATATGGTCAATCAGATCGCGCAATACCGCGTATTCTCCACCATTGACCTTAAGTCAGCATATCACCAACTCCCTATCCGCTATGAGGCCTTCGAGGCAAACGGCCGCCTCTACCACTTCCTTCGGGTCCCCTTCGGCGTCACCAACGGGGTCTCCGTTTTCCAAAGGGAAATGGACCGGATGGTCGACCAAAATGCGTTGCAGGCCACTTTTCCCTACCTGGACAATGTGACCATCTGCGGCCATGACCTGCAGGACCATGACGCCAACCTCGACAAATTCCTCCGCACTGCCCAACTCCTAAACCTTACGTATAACAAGGAGAAGTGCATATTCCGCACGACCCGCCTCGCTATCCTTGGCTGTGTTGTGGAACACGGAGTCATCGGCCCCGACCTCGACCGGATGCGCCCCCTTATGGACCTTCCCCTGCCCCACTGCCTCAAGGCCCTGAAGAGATGCCTGGGGTTTTTCTCCTACTACGCCCAGTGGGTCCCTAATTATGCGGACAAAGCCCGTCCACTTATCAAGTCCACCTCTTTTCCCCTGGCGGCAGAGGCCGGCTTAGCCTTCCACCGTATCAAAGAGGACATCGCTAAAGCCACCATGCACGCGGTGGATGAGTCCATCCCCTTCCAGGTGGAGAGCGATGCGTCCGACTTTGCCCTGGCCGCTACCCTTAACCAGGCGGGAAGGCCCGTGGCCTTTTTTTCATGAACCCTCCAAGGCTCCGAAATCAGACACTCCTCTGTCGAAAAGGAGGCCCAGGCCATTGTGGAAGCTGTGAGACATTGGAGGCATTACCTGGCCGGAAAACGATTCACCCTACTCACTGACCAGCGTTCAGTTGCTTTTATGTTTAATAACAAGCAGAGGGGCAAAATCAAAAATGACAAGATTTTGAGGTGGAGAATTGAACTTTCCACCTACAATTACGATATCTTGTACCGGCCCGGGAAACTCAATGAGCCCCCGGATGCTCTATCGCGTGGCACCTGCGCCAACGCGCAGGTTGATAGACTGCGGGCCCTCCACAATGACCTCTGCCACCCGGGGGTCACCAGGTTCTTCCATTTTATCAAGGCCCGCAACCTGCCTTACTCCATTGAGGAGGTCAGGACCATGACCAGGAACTGCCAAGTCTGCGCTGAGTGCAAACTGCACTTTTATAGACCAGACAGGGCTCACCTGATAAAAGCCACTCGCCCCTTCGAGCGCCTGAGCGTTGATTTTAAAGGGCCTCTCCCCTCCTCCGACCGCAATGTGTACTTCCTCAACATTATTGATGGGTACTCCCGTTTCCTGTTCGCCATCCCCTGCCCGGACATGACCAGTGCCACGGTCATTAAATGTCTGAACGACTGCTTCACCCTGTTCGGTTTCCCCAGCTATATCCATAGCGACGGGGGCTCATCGTTTATGAGCGACGAACTCCATCAGTACCTGCTCGCTAGGGGTATTGCCACAAGCAGGACCACCAGTTACAACCCCCGGGGGAACGGACAGGTGGAAAGAGAGAATGCGACAGTTTGGAAGGCCGCCCTGCTAGCCTTAAAGTCTAGGGGCCTTCCGACCTCCCGCTGGCAGGATGTGCTCCCCGATGCGCTCCACTCTATTCGGTCACTGCTCTGCACTGCCACTAACTCCACCCCTCACGAGAAAATGTTTGTCTTCCCAAGGAAGTCCACATCGGGGACATCGCTACCACCATGGCTGACGTCCCCAGGGCCGGTCCTACTGAGAAGACACGTGAGGACCCATAAAACGGACCCCCTGGTCGAGAGGGTCGACCTCCTCCACGCCAACCCCCAGTATGCTTACATTGCGTACCCGGACGGGCGGGAGGACACAGTCTCCATACGAGACCTCGCACCCTCGGGGGCCCCTGAAACCAACATCACCGCTACCCACAATGTACCGGCGGCAACGGACCCATACCTAACCCCTGTAGACGGCACGCCGTGGCCCCGTGACCCACCATTGATCACCAACCAACTCAACACCCAGGAGGACGACACGCCAGTGCGCCGGCCCACGCGGGACTCGGCGTCGGAAGCTGCACCACCTCTGCCGTCACCACGACGGCATACAAGACCCCCAGAAAGACTCAATTATACGAACTTTTAATACACTTCACCCCGTCGGACTCATTTTTAAGCAAGGGGTGAATGTGGTAAACCACTGTTGTTCACGTCACTGTTGTTCACTCTTGCCCATTGTTGTACCTGTCTGTGCATGCCTCAGCTGGCTTCGCCCCTGGCTCCACCCATATGCCCTGGTATAAAGGCGGCTGCTCTGCAGTTCCCCAGGCATTCAGGACTGGTCGACCACTGGAGGCATGCCTTCGTTCTTTAGTTAATAAAAGCCTGTTTGTTACTGACTTAACTTCCAGTCTTTCGCAGTAATTGATAGCGCATCACCTTTCACCCCACCAGCCTCCACATTCAACGGATCATCCTCCGCCATTTCCGCCACCTCCAACGTGATCCCACCACCAAACACATCGTCCCCTCACCTCCCCTTTCAGCATTCCAAAGGGACCGCTCCCTCCGTGACACCCTGATCCACTCCTCAATCACCCCCAATCACCTTTCTGTGCAAGCGCAGGAGATGCAACACATGCCCTTTTACCTCCTCCCTTCCCACTGTCCGGGGCCCCAAACACCCCTTCCAGGTGAAACAGCGATTTACTTGTACTTGCAATTTAATATACTGTATTCACTGCTCACGATGCGGTCTCCTCTACATTGGGGAGACCAAACGCAGATTGGGCGACCGCTTTGCGGAACACCTCCGTTCAGTCCGTAAGGGTGACCCTGAGCTTCCGGTCGCCTGTCATTTTAATTCTCCACTTCACTCCCACTCTGATCTCTCTGTCCTCGGCCTAATACATTGTTCTAATGAAGCTCAACGTAAGCTCGAGGAACAGCACCTCATCTTTCGATTGGGCACTTTACAGCCTGCCGGACTCAACATTGAGTTCAACAATTTCAGATAATAATCCCATCCCCCATTTTTCATGCAGTATGATTTTGCCATTCCCATTTACAACATTTTCACAGCATGTTCTTTCAATTCCTTCCTCCCCTCCTAAACCCCTCCCCCCCTGTCTCTGTACCTGCTTAAAATTTGTTACATTTCCAGCTTTTTCCAGTTCTGATGAAGGGTCCCAGACCTGAAACGTTAACTCTGTTTCTCTCTCCACGGATGCTGCCTGGCCTGCTGAGTATTTCCAGCATTTTCTGCTGTTATTTCAGATTTCCAGCATCCGCAGTATTTTGCTATTATAAATACTTTTTGAAGTGTAGTCACTGTTGTAATGTAGGAAACACAGCAGCCAATTTGTGCACAGCACGCTCCCACAAACAGCAATGTGATGTTGGTTGAGGGATAAATATTGACCAGGACACTGGGGCTAACTCCCCTGCTCTTCTTCAAAATAGTGCCTTGGGATCTTTTACGCCCACCTGAGCGAGCAGACGGGGCCTCGGTTTAATGTCTCATCTGATAGACGGCACCTCGGACAGTGCAGCACTCCCTTGCCTAGATGATGTGCTGAAGTCTCTGGAGTGGGACTGCGAACTCACAGCTCTTTCTGACCCAGAGGCGAGTGAGCTAGCCCAGTTGACTGAGTTGAGTGCCTGGGAGGCACCACAGCAGCCAGCAGCCTCCTGCAGTGTTGCTGCAGCCGCTGCCTGACCTCCGCCGCCAGGGGGCAGAGGCGAGCCGGGCTGGGCTGCCGCTCTTGCTCCGCAACCATCTCCTTGACCGGAAGTTTTGGGGCTGGCGGCCGGAAGTTGCGGTCGTCAATGGCAAGGCGGAGGCCCGAGGCCTGCGGGTGGAGGTAGCGGCTTTCAGGATGAGCCCGGAGCGAGTGTTGCCTGAACCCGAGGACGAGCAGCAGCAGGAGCTGGGCCCGGGGCTGGGGCTGGGGCTGGGACCGGCGCTCTGGAGTAGCGAGGAGGAGGAGGAGGAAGAGGCGGCGGCGGCGGCGGGTAGTTACCAGGGCCCCGGGCCAGGCCCCGGCGGCGGCTATCAGTACCTGCCCCTCAATCAGGAGCCCGGCCAGGGGGCGGCCGACAGCGGGGCCGCCGAGCAAGACATTGGGGAGCGGCTGCAGGTGAGCAGGCGGCGGAGGCTGTGAGGAAAGGCCAGCGGCCTTAACCATTAACCCAAGTCTCTCAGGAGGAGGAGGCCCCTCAATCCCTGGAGCCCGTTCCACCATTCAGTGAGATCATGGCTGATCTGTGATTTAACTCCATACCCCTTAATACATTTGGTTAACAAAAAGCTATCAATCTCAGATTTTAAATTAACAATTGATCTAGCATCAATTGCCGTTTGAGGAAGAGAGTTCCAAACTTCTACCACCCTTTGTGTGTAGAAGTGTTTCCTAATTTCACTCCTGAAAGGTCTGGCTCTAATTTTTAGACACTGCCCCCTAGTCCTAGACTCCCCAACCAGCAGAGATAGTTTCTCTCTATCGACCCTATCTGTTCCCCTTAATATCCTGAAAACTTCGATCAGATCACCCCCTTTAACCTTCTAAATTCTAGGGCATACACCCCTAATTTGTGTAATCTCTCCTCGTAACTTAACCCCTGGAGTCCGGGTATCATTCTGGTAAACCTACGCTGCACTCCCTCCAAGGCCAATATCTCCTTCCTAAGGTGTGGTGCCCAGAACTGCTCACAGTGCTCCAGGTGTGGTCTAACCAGGGTTTTGTACAGCAGCAGCATAACTTCTACCCCCTTGTATTCTAGTCCTCGAGATATAAAGGCCAGCATCCCATTAGCCTTTTTAATTATTTTCTGGAGCGATCATCAGGAACAGGAGCGAGCACCAGGGGTGATGGGTGAATGGGACTTGGTGTGAGTTAGGATGCCGGCAGCAGAGTCTTGGATGCATTCAAGTTTATGGAGGGTGGAGGCTGGAGGCTGGGAGGTCGGCCAGGAGACTGTTGGAATAGTCAAGTCTAGAGGCAACAAAGACATGAATGAGGGTTCAGCAGCAAATGCGTTGAGGCGGGGCGGAGTCGCACGATGTTATGAAGGTGGAAGTAGGGGGTCTTGGTACTTTGGGGTCAGATCTCATCTCGGGGTTGTGAATGGCCTGGTCCGACCTCAGACAGTTGCCAGGGAGATGGATGGAGTTAGTGATTGGGGTTAGGGTAAGGGTTTGTGGCAGGGACTGAAGATATTTAGTTGGTGGAAATTTCTGCTCATCCAGGACTGGATGTTGGATAAGCCATGTGACAAATTAGAGACTTTGGAGGGGTCGAGAGAGGTGGTAGTGAGATAGAGCTGGGAAGAGATTGCAGTGGCACTATTATATATAAACATTCAATTCAATAGAAAATCAATAGTGCTTGAAGACTAGCTAATGTTATTCCTAATATTTAAAAACAGGAGATAGAAGTAGTCCAGGGAACTACAGACCATTCGCTTAATGTGGCAGGAAAGATAATGGAATCTTCACTCGAAGATGTAAAGATAGAAACTGCAAATATAATCAGAGTAGTCAGCACGGATTTCAAACGGGACGGCCATGGTTGACCAAATTTATTGAATTCTTTGAAGAAGTAACAGACATGGTAGACAAGGGTAATATATTTGGATTTTCAAAAGGCTTTTGATAAGGTACTGCATAATTGACAGATGGAGCCAAAAAATACAAAGGGCAGAAAACACTGGTGGGAGTAGTTTATAGGCCCCCTAACAGTAATTATAGTGTTGGACAGTGTATAAATCAGGAAATTAGAGGAGCATGTAACAAGGGTAACATAGTAATCATGGGTGACTTCAATCTTCATATAGACTGGGCAAACCAAATTGGTAAAAATAGCTTGGAGGATGAGTTGATGGAATGCATTCAAGACAGTTTTCTAGAACATATGTCGAGGAACCAACTAACGAACAGGTTATTTGAGATCTAGTATTGTGTAATGTGACAGGGTTAATGAGTAATATAGTAAAGGATCCTCTGGGGAAGAGTGATCATAATAGAATTTCATATTAAGTTTGAGTGTGACGAGGCCTTGGACAATGTGAACCACTTTCCATACCTCGGGAGCTTACTGTCAACAAGGGCAGCCGTCGATGACGAAGTTCAACACCGCCTTAAGTGTGCCAGTGCAGCCTTCGGTCGTTTGAGGAAGAGAGTGTTTGAAGACCAGGACCTCAAACCCGGCACCAAGCTGGTCGACAGAGCAGTAGTGATACCCGCCCTCCTGTATGCTTCAGAGACATTGACCATGTACAGCAGGCACCTCAAAGCGCTGGAGAGGTACCACTAACGCTGCCTCCGCAAGATCCTGCAAATCCACTGGCAGGATAGACGCACCAACGTCTGTGTTCTTGCTCAGGCCAACATCCCCAGCATCGAAGCTTTGACCACGTTCGATCAGCTCTGATGAACATGCCCGATACGAGACTCACAAAACAAGCGCTCTACTTGGAGCTCCGACACGGCAAGAGAGCCCCAGGTGGGCAGAGGAAATGCTTCAAGGACACCCTCAAAACCTCCTTGAAAAAGTGTAACATCCCCACCGGCACCTGTGAATTCCTGGCCCAAGACCGCACAAAGTGGAGGAGAAGCATCCGGGAAGGTGCCGAACACCTCGAGTCTCTTCGCCAGGAGCAAGCGGAAGCCAAGCGCAAACAGCGGAAGGAGCGCACGTCAACCCAAGCACCCCACCCCACCCATCCCTTCAACCACCGTCTGCCCCACCTGTGACAGAGACTGTAGGTCCCACATTGGACTCATCAGTCACCTGAGAACTCATTTTTAGTGTGGAAGCAAGTCCTCGGTTCCGAGGGACTGCCTAAGAAGAAAAGAGATGTGGTTAAGTCCAAATCTAGGGTTTTAAATTTAAACAAAGCCAATTACAGAGGCATGAGGGGCGAGTTGGCTGAGGTAGATTGGGGAATTAGATTAAAAGATATGATGGTAGATAAGAAATGGCAAACATTTAAAGAAATAATTCATAATTCTCAACAAATATACTTTCCCTTGAGGAATAAAAACTCCACTGGAAAAGTGGTACAGCCATGGCCAACTAGAGAAGTTAAGTATAGTATTAGATTAAAAGAAGCTTACAATGTTGCCAAAAAGAGGAGTAAGCCTGAGGATTGGGAGTGTTTTAAAATTCAGCAAAGGATGACCAAGAAATTGATGGAGAGAATATAGACGAAGAGTAAACTACGAAGAGCCATAAAAACAGATTGTAAGAGCTTTACAAGTATGTAAAAAGGAAGAGATTATTGACATTAAATGTGGGTCCCATGGAGGCAGAGGCAGGGGAAATTATAATGGGGAATAAGGAAATGGCAGCGACGTTAAACAAATAATTTGTATCTGTCATCACAGTAGAGGACACACAGAACATACTGGCAATTGTGGGGAACCAATGGTCTACTGAGAGTGAGGACATTAAAGTATTTAATATTAGTAAAGAAAAAGTACTGGAAAAATTAATGGGACTAAAAGCTGACAAATCCCCTGGACCTGATGGTCTACACACGAGAGATTTAAATGAGGTGGCGACAGAGATAGTGGATGCATTGGTTTTCATCTTCCAAAATTCCCTAGATTCTAGAACAGTCCCCATGGATTGGAAGGTAGAAAATGTCACCCCACTGTTCAAGAAAGGAGGGAGAGAGGAAACGGGGAACTATAGGCCAGTTAGCCTGACATCAGTAGTAAGGAAAATGCTAGAACATTATTATAGACGTGGTAACATGGCACTTAGAAAATCACAACATGATTAGGCAGTGTCAGCATGGTTTTATGAAATCGTGTTTGACATTTAAAAAAAATTAGTTAATGGTATGTGGGCGTCGCTGGCAAGGCCGGCATTTATTGCCCATCCCTAATTGCCCTTCAGAAGGTGGTGGTGAGCCGCCGCCTTGAACCGCTGCAGTCCGTGTGGTGAAGGTACTCCCACGGTGCTGTTAGGGAGGGAGTTCCAGGATTTTGACCCAGCGGCGATGAAGGAACGGCGATATATTTCCAAGTCAGGATGGCGGGTGTCTTGGAGGGGAACTTGGAGGTGGTGGTGTTCCCATGCGCCTGCTGCCCTTGTCCTTCTAGGTGGAAGAGGTCGCAGGTTTGGGAGGTGCTGCCAAAGAAGCCTTGGCGAGTTGCTACATTGCATCTTGTAGATGGTACATACTGCAACCATGGTACACCGGTGGTGGAGGGAGTGAATGTTTAAGGTGCTGGATGGGGTGTCAATCAAGCAGGCTGCTTTGTCCTGGATGGTGTTGAGCTTCTTGAGTGTTGTTGGAGCTGCACTCATCCAGGCAAGTGGAGAGTATTCCATCACACTCCTGACTTGTTCCATGTGGATGGTGGAAAGGCTTTGGGGAGTCAGGAGGTGAGACACTCGCCGCAGAATACCCAGCCTCTGACCTGCTCTTGTTGCCTCATTACAGCGATAGAGGGAAAATGGGATGCTGAGCAAAGCATCTTGGTTACTGGTGTCCCTCAGCATCTTGGGTGTTTTCAGGTTGGATGAGTACCTGACCTTCTCCATGGTCTTTTCAGGAATTGCGGCTTTACCTGCCTGAGGCACCAGTGGACAGTGACGAGGAGGAGGAGGAGGCTGCAGTGCAGAGCAGTCGGCAGTCTATACCCATGGACCCAGGTAAACAGCGAGAGAGAGGAGGGTGGAGAATGCACCCAGGTCACAGAGAGCGAGAGCGAGAAATGGACCCAGGTAATCAGAGAGAGGAATGGACCCAGGTAATCAGAGAGAGAGAGAGAGAGGGGAATGGACCCAGGTAATCACAGAGAGAGAGAGAGGAATGGACCCAGGTAATCACAGAGAGAGAGAGAGGAATGGACCCAGGTAATCACAGAGAGGAATGGACCCAGGTAATCACGGAGAGAGGAATGGACCCAGGTAATCACAGACAGAGAGAGAGAGAGGAATGGACCCAGGTAATCACAGAGAGAGAGAGAGGAATGGACCCAGGTAATCACAGAGAGGAATGGACCCAGGTAATCACAGAGAGAGAGAGAGAGAGAGGAATGGACCCAGGTAATCACAGAGAGAGGGGAATGGACCCAGGTA
>NC_140995.1:241767916-241850416 GCF_052327205.1 Somniosus microcephalus | reverse complement strand
TGGACCCGGGTAATCACAGAGAGAGAGGGAGGAATGGACCCAGGTAAATCACAGAGAGAGAGAGGAATGGACCCAGGTCATCACAGAGAGAGAGAGAGAGAGAGAGAGGAATGGACCCGGGTAATGAGAGAGAGACAGAGAGAGAGAGAGAGAGAGAGGAATGGACCCGGGTAATCACAGAGAGAGAGAGAGAGGAATGGACCCGGGTAATCACAGAGAGAGAGAGAGAGAGAGAGGAATGGACCCAGGTAATCACAGAGAGAGAGAGAGGAAGGGACCCGGGTAATCACAGAGAGAGAGAGAGAGAGGAATGGACCCGGGTAATCACAGAGAGAGAGAGAGAGAGAGAGGAATGGACCCAGGTAATCACAGAGGGAGAGAGGAATGGACCCGGGTAATCACAGAGAGAGAGGGGAATGGACTCAGGTAATCACAGAGAGAGAGAGGAATGGACCCGGGTAATCAGAGAGAGAGAGAGAGGAATGGACCCAGGTAATCTGAGAGAGAGAGAGAGAGAGAGAGGAATGGACCTAGGTAATCACAGAGAGAGAGAGAGGAATGGACCCGGGTAATCACAGAGAGCGAGAGAGAGAGGAATGGACCCAGGTAATCACAGAGAGAGTGAGAGAGAGAGAGGAATGGACCCAGGTAATCACAGAGAGAGAGAGAGAGAGAGACAGAGACACCAATCCGAGTGAACCAAATCATTAAACAATGCAAAGAAACCTACCTGGAACATTGGAACAAAATAACCGAAAGCCAAAGCAGATTAGAATGTTACCGGGCCCTAAAAAGAGAATATAAACTGGCAGACTACCTCACGACCATCAGAGACACAAAACAGAGACAGACCCTCACCAGGTACAGACTAAGCGACCACCAACTGGAAATTGAAAAAGGCAGATACAAGAAATCCTGGCAGCCTAGAGAGAATAGAATATGCGATCAATGTCTGGCCGGCGAGGTTGAAACAGAAATGCATTTCCTCCTAAAATGCGAAAAATTCAACACATCAAGAAACATATTATTCAACAAGCTAAGCCAAACAACCCCAGATTTCAAGGAATTGGATGACCTGTCAAAATTGAGATTAGTCCTGGGAGAAGGAGACAGACCATACCTTGGGGCCAAATATGTAACAACATGTCACAACCTGAGGACTGTTTAAAATTAAGACTGTTTAAAATTAATATTGAACGTACCAAATGAAGTAGAAAGACTGTTTAAAATTAATATTGTTTAAAAGTAATATTGTATGTACCCAACAAATGTCAAATCGATTGACACCTACAGAATGTTGGAAAACTGTACCTTTTTGCTATGTAAGCTTTGGCAATATGGTTCTCTGTAAACTTTCATGCCAATAAAGCATTTGAATTGGAATTGGAATTGGAGAGAGAGAGAGAGGAATGGACCCGGGTAATCACAGAGAGAGAGAGAGAGGAATGGACCCAGGTAATCACAGAGAGTGAGAGAGAGAGAGGAATGGACCCAGGTAATCACAGAGAGAGAGAGAGTGAGAGAGAGAGAGGAGTGGACCCAGGTAATCAGAGAGAGAGAGAGAGAGAGGAATGGACCCAGGTAATCACAGAGAGTGAGAGAGAGAGAGGAATGGACCCAGGTAATCACAGAGAGAGAGGAGTGGACCCAGGTAATCAGAGAGAGAGAGAGAGGAATGGACCCAGGTAATCACAGAGAGAGAGAGAGGAATGGACCCAGGTAATCACAGAGAGAGAGAGAGAGAGAGAGGGGAATGGACCCAGGTAATCACAGAGAGAGAGAGAGAGGAAGAGGAATGGACCCAGGTAATCGGAGAGAGAGAGAGGAATGGACCCAGGTAATCAGAGAGAGAGAGAGGAATGGACCCGGGTAATCACAGAGAGAGAGGAATGGACCCAGGTAATCACAGAGAGTGGCAATCTGTGTGTGGAGCCGGAAGATGTAGGAGGGGTTCTAAATGAATTTTTTGCATCTGTTTTCACTGGAGAAGGACGATGTAGACATAGAAATAGGGCGGGGGGACTGTGATATGCTCGAACATATTAACATCGAGAGGGAGGAGGTATTGGCGGTTTTAGCTGGCCTAAAAATGGATAAATCCCCAGGCCCGGATGAAATGTATCCCAGGCTGCTGTGTGAGGCAAAGGAGGAGATTGCGGGGGCTCTAACACATATATTCAGGACCTCTCTGGCCACAGGGGATGTGCCAGAGGACTGGAGAACCGCTAATGTAGTACCATTATTCAAGAAGGGTAGTAGGGAAAAACCGGGGAACTACAGGCCAGTGAGCCTAACATCAGTGGTAGGAAAATTATTGGAAAAAATCCTGAGGGACAAAATTTGTCTCCACTTGGAGAGGCAAGGATTAATCAGGGATAGTCAACATGGTTTTGTCAAGGGAAGATCATGTCTGAATAATTTGATTGAATTTTTTGAGGGGGTGACTAGGTGTGTGGATGAGGGTAACGCAGTGGATGTGGTATACATGGATTTCAGTAAGGCCTTCGATAAGGTCCCGCACAGGAGACTGGTCAAGAAGGTAAGAGCCCATGGAATCCAGGGTGCCTTGGCACATTGGATACAAAACTGACTTAGTGGCAGAAGGCAGAGGGTGATGGTCGAAGGTTGTTTTTGTGACTGGAAGCCTGTGGCCAGTGGGGTACCACAGGGATCGGTGCTGGGTCCCTTGCTGTTTGTGGTCTACATTAATGACTTGGATATGAATGTAAAAGGTATGATCAGTAAGTTCGCGGATGATACAAAAATTGGTAGGGTGGTAAATAGCGAGGAGGGTAGCCTCAGTCTGCAGGACGATATAGATGGGTTGGTCAGATGGGCGGAACAGTGGCAAATGGAATTTAACCCGGAAAAGTGCGAGGTGATGCACTTTGGGGGGACTAACAAGGCAAGGGAATACACAATGAATGGAAAGACCCTAGGCAAGACGGAGGGTCAGAGGGATCTGGGTGTGCAAGTACACAGATCCCTGAAGGCGGCGGAACAGGTGGATAAGGTGGTAAAAAAGGCATATGGGATACTTGCCTTCATTAGCCGAGGCATTGAATATAAGAGCAAGGAGGTTATGATGGAGCTGTATAAAACACTGGTTAGGCCACAGCTGGAATACTGTGTGCAGTTCTGGTCGCCACACTACAGGAAGGATGTGATCGCGTCAGAGAGGGTGCAGAGGAGGTTCACCAGGATGTTACCAGGGCTGGAGCGCTTCAGCTATGAAGAGAGACTGGGCAGATTGGGTTTGTTTTCCTTGGAGCAGAGGAGGCTGAGGGGGGACATGATTGAGGTGTACAAAATTATGAGGGGCATAGATAAGATGGATGCTGAGGAGCTTTTTCCCTTAGTAGAGGGGTCAATAACTAGGGGGCATAGATTCAAGGTAAAGGGCGGGAGGTTTAGAGGGGATTTGAGAAAGAACTTTTTCACCCAGAGGGTGGTTGGAGTCTGGAACTCACTGCCTGAATGGGTTGTGGAGGCAGAAACCCTCACAACATTTAAGAAGCATTTGGATGAGCACTTGAAATGCCATAGCATACAAAGCTACGGGCCAAATGCTGGAATATGGGATTAGATTAGACAGGGCTTGGTGGCCGGCGCGGACACGATGGGCCTCTATCCGTGCTGTATGACTCTGAGTGAGAGAGAGAGAGAGGAATGGACCCAGGTAATCACAGAGAGAGAGAGAGGAAGGAATGGACCCAGGTAATCACAGAGAGAGAGAGGAATGGACCCAGGTAATCACAGAGAGAGAGAGAGAGAGGAATGGACCCAGGTAATCACAGAGAGAGAGAGGAATGGACCTGGGTAATCACAGGGAGAGAGAGAGAGAGCGAGAGGAATGGACCCAGGTAATCACAGGGAGAGAGGAATGGACCCAGGTAATCACAGGGAGAGAGAGAGCGAGAGGAATGGACCCAGGTAATCACAGGGAGAGAGGAATGGACCCAGGTAATCACAGCGAGAGAGAGAGCGAGAGGAATGGACCCAGGTAATCACAGGGAGAGAGGAATGGACCCAGGTAATCACAGGGAGAGAGAGAGAGGAATGGACCCAGGTAATCACAGAGAGGGGAATGGACCCAGGTAATCACAGCGAGAGAGAGAGGAATGGACCCAGGTAATCACAGCGAGAGAGACAGAGGAATGGACCCAGGTAATCAGAGAAACAGAAACACAGAAGATAGGAGCAGGAGTAGGCCATTCGGCCCCTGGAGCCTGCTCTGCCATTCAATGAGATCATGGCTGATCATCCAAATTCAGTACCGTGTCCCTGCCTTCTCCCCATATCCCTTGATCCCTTTAGCCTTAAGAAATATATCTATTTAATGAACTGGCCTCCACCGCCCTCTGTGGCAGAGAATTCCACAGGTTCACCACTCTCTGGGTGAAGAAATTCCTCCTCATTTCAGTCCTAAATGGCTTACCCCTTATCCTTAGACTATGACCCCTGGTTCTGGACTCCCCGGCCATCAGAAACATCCTTCCTGCATCCAGTCTGTCCAGGCATGACAGAATTTTATAGGTTTTGATGAGATCCCCTCTCAATCTTCTAAACTCCAGTGAGTATAAGCCCAATTGACACAATCTCTCCTCATACGTCATTCCTGCCATCCCAGGTATCAGCCTGGTGAATCTTCGCTGCACTCCTTCCATGGCAAGAACGTCCTTCCTCAGGTAAGGCGACCAAAACTGCACACAATACTCAAGGTGTGGTCTCACCAAGGCCCTGTACAACTGTAGCAAGACATCCTTGTTCCTGTACTCGAACCCTCTTGCTACTAAGGCCAACATACCATTTGCCTTCTTAACTGCCTGCTGCACCTGCATGCTTACCTTCAGCGACTGGTGCACAAGAACACCCAGGTCTCTTTGCACTTCCCCTTCTCCCAATCTATTGCCATTCAAATAATCTGCCTTCCTGTTTTTGCCACCAAAGTGGATAACCTCACATTTATCTACATTATAGTGCATTTGCCATGTTTCTGCCCAATCACCCAACCTGTCCAAATCGTACTGGAGTTTCACAACATCCTCCTCACAGCTTACCCTTCCACCCAGCTTTGTGTCGTCTGCAAATTTGGAGATATTACATCCAATTCCGTCGTCCACATCATTAATATACATTGTGAACAGCTGGGGTCCTAGGACGATCCTTGCGGTACCCCACTAGTCACTGCCTGCCAGTCGGAAAACGACCCGTTTCTTCCAACTCTTTGCTTTCTGTCCGCCAACCAGTTCTCTATCCAAGTCAATACCTTGCCCCCAATCCCATGTGCCTTAATTTTGCATGCTAATCTCTTATGTGGGACCTTATGAAAAGCCTTCTGAAAGTCCAAATACACCACATCCTCTGGTTCTCCCTTATCTATTTTACCAGTTACATCCTCAAAATTCCAGTAGATTAGTCAAGCATGATTTACCTTTTGTAAATCCATGTTGATTTTGTCCAATCCTGTCACTGCTTTCCAAGTGCTCTGCTATTACATCTTTTATAATAGACTCTTGCATTTCCCCCACTACCGATGTCAGGCTTACCGGTCTATAATTCCCTGCTTTTTCTCTACCACCTTTTTTGAATAGTGGGGTAACATTAGCTACCCTCCAATCCATGGGTACTGTTCCAGAGTCTATCGAGTTCTGGAAGATGACCAGCAATGCATCTACTATTTCTAGGGCCACTTCCTTAAGTCCCCTGGGATGTAGATTATCAGGCCCTGGGGATTTATCGGCCTTCAGTCCCATCAATTTTCCTAACACCATTTCCCTACAAATACTGATTTCTTTCAGTTCCACCCTTTCATCAGACCTTATGTTCCCCGGCATCTCTGGGAGGTTATTTGTGTCCTCCTTTGTGAAGACAGAACCAAAATATGTATTTAGTTGGTCTGCCATTTCTTTGTTTCCCATTATAAATTCCCCTGATTCTGACTGCAAGGGACCTACGTTTGACTTTACCAATCTTTTTCTCTTCACATATCTATAAAAGCTTTTACAGTCAGTTTTTATGTTCCCTGCAAGCTTACTCTCATTCTATTTTCCCTTTCTTAATTAATCCCTTTGTCCTCCTTTGTTGAATCCTAAACTGCTCCCAATCCTCAGGATTATTGCTTTTTCTGGCCAATTTATATGTCCTCTCCTTGGATCTTATGCTATCCCTAATTTCCCTTGTTAGCCACGGTTAAGTCACCTTTTGTGTTTTATTTTTATGCCAAACTGGGATGAACAAATTCTGTAGCTCATCCATTCGGTCTTTGAATGTTTGCCATTGCCTATCCACCGTCAACCCTTTGAGTGCCATTCCCCAATCAATCCTACCCAACTCGCTCCTCAGACCATCGTAGTTTCCTTTATTTAAATTCAGGACCCTAGTCTCTGAGTCAACTACTTCATTCTCCATCTTAATGAAGAATTCGATCATATTATAATCGCTCCGACCCAAGGGGCCTCGTACAAGATTGCTAATTAATCCTTTCTCGTTACATAATACCCAGTCTAAGATGGCCTGATCTCTGGTTGGTTCCTCAACATATTGGTCCAGGAAACCATCCCGTAAACACTCCAGGAATTCCTCCTCCACAGTATTGTTACTAATTTGGTTGGCCCAATCTATATGTAGATTAAAGTCACCCATGATGACTGCTGTGCCCTTATTGCACGCTTCTTTAATTTCCCTTTTAATGCCATCCCCAACCTCCGCCTTACTGTTTGGAGGTCTATATACCACTCCCACGAATGTTTTTTCCCCCTTAGTATTTCTCAATTCTACCCATACAGATTCCACATCATCAGAGCTAATATCCTTCATTACAATTGTATTAATCCCTTCTTTAACCAGTAATGCTACCCCACCTCCCTTTCCTTTTTGCCTATCTTTCCTGAATATCAAATACCCCTGGATGTTGAGTTGCCAGTCTTGGCCATCCTTGAGCCACATTTCCGTAATCCCAACCAAATCATATTCGTTTACCTCTATTTGCGCAGCCAATTCGTCTACCTTATTACAAATGCTCCTCGCATTAAGACACAAAGCCTTCAGGCTTGTTTTTTTTAACGCTCTTAGACCTATTAGAATTATTATTTACTGTGGCCACGTTTGATTTAAACCGTTGATTTCTCTGATTGCCACTTTTGTTTTTCTCCTTCCTATCTTTTGCTTTTATCCCTGTTTTCCTTTCCTCTGTCTCCCTGCTCAGGTTCCCAACCCCCTGCCATTTTAGTTTAAACCCCACCGAACAGTGCTAGCAAACCTCCCCGCAAAGATATTTGTCCCGCTCTGGTTCAGGTGCAACCCGTCCGACTTGTACAAGTCCCACCTTCCCCAGAAGCAGGCCCAGTGATCCAGGAAACTAAAGCCCTCCCTCCTGCACCAACTCTTTAGCCACGCATTCATCTGCTCTATCCTCCTATTCCTATACTCACTAGCACGTGGCACCGGGAGTAATCCAGAGATTACAACCTTTGAGGTCCTGCTCTTTTAATCTGCTACCTAGCTCCCTAAATTTTTGCTGCAGGACCTCATCCCTCTTCCTACCCATGTCATTGGTCCCAATGTGAACCACGACCTCTGACTGTTCACCCTCCCCCTTAAGAATGCCCTGCAGCCGTTCAGTGACATCCTTGACCCTGGCACCAGGGAGGCAACAAACCATCCTGCAGTCACGTCTACGGCCACAGAAACGCCTATCTGTTCCCCTTACGATAGAATCCCCTACCACTATTGCTCTCCCACTCTTTTTCCTCCCTTCCTGAGCAGCAGAAGCAGGAGAGGAATGGACCCAGGTAATGAGAGAGAGAGGGGAATGGACCCAGGTAATCACAGAGAGAGAGAGAGAGAGGAATGGACCCAGGTAATGAGAGAAGAGAGGGGAATGGACCCAGGTAATCAGAGGGGGGGGGGGGGGGGGGGGGGGGAGAAAAGAGAGAGAGAGAGAGGGGATCAGTGTTTGAAATCTGGGGGGCCAGTGGCCGAACACCGGGGTGCGTGTACATTTTTCCTGTCTTGGTATCAGTTCCTCTTTCAATCCTTGTTTGGCCTTTCTCCTGTAGAACACGTGGAGTTGGTGAAGAGGACCATGGCTGCAATCAAGATCCCCAGCCTGGGGGTCCCCTCCTGGGCTCAAGAGATCTCCGATGAGCAGTGGCAGTCTGTCGTTCGACAGACAATAGAAACCAGGCAGTCGGCGGAGGTGGGACAGGAATAACCGTGGCTCCAATCTGCAGTCTCCATGGTGAGAAACCCACACTGCAGTAACCGCAGCAAACCATAGGCACCTGCAAAGTGGTCATCACTCTGCGGGGACTCTGTTAATGGTTATCACTGCGGAAGTTGTTTCCTGGCTCTGGGAGGTCCTGCATCTGGGGTGTTTCCTGGCTGTGGGAAGCCCTGTAGCCGGGGCGTTTCCTGGCTGTGGGAAGCCCTGTAGCCGGGGCGTTTCCTGGCTGTGGGAAGCCCTGTAGCCGGGGCGTTTCCTGGCTGTGGGAAGCCCTGTAGCCGGGGCGTTTCCTGGCTGTGGGAAGCCCTGTAGCCGGGGCGTTTCCTGGCTGTGGGAAGCCCTGTAGCCGGGGCGTTTCCTGGCGCTGGGAGGTCCTGCATCCGGGGCGTTTCCTGGCTGTGGGAAGCCCTGTAGCCGGGGCGTTTCCTGGCGCTGGGAGGTCCTGCATCCAGCGTGTTTCCTAGCTCTGGGAGGCTGTGTATCCGGGGTGTTTCCTGGCACGAGGCTGCTGATAAGTGGCAACAATCATGCGGCAAGTCCAGCAGGCTGTGATTTAAATACTGTGGCAAAAATGAACCATCGCAGTTAACCTGTAGCACCAACCACCCACCTCCCCCATTAGCAGGTTAATCCCACACCCTGCTGTTCAGACTGCTGATTGTGCCATTTTATAAAAATTAACAGTTAAAGAATCGTTTAATCAGCTGCTGTTTCAGGAGAGTTCACATTGACTTCACAGACTGATGGAGGCTAGGAGTTTCTAAACAAACATTGACAGCAAATGTACAGACATTCCAGAGCACAAGTCCACCTCTGGAAATGTGAGACACACCACAGGACAGCTGGTGCGGGAAAGAAAACAATTGTCGCACTGGTGCTAAAAGGGAGGGCCTCTGTATCTAATCTGTGCTGTACCTGCCCTGGGAGTGTTCGATGGGACAGTGTAGAGGGAGCTTTACTCTGTATCTAACCCGTGCTGTACCTGCCCTGGGAGTGTTTGATGGGGCAGTGTAGAGGGAGCTTTACTCTGTATCTAACCCGTGCTGTACCTGCCCTGGGAGTGTTTTGATGGGACAGTGTAGAGGGAGCTTTACTCTGTATCTAACCCACGCTGTACCTGCCCTGGGAGTGTTTGATGGGGACAGTGTAGAGGGAGCTTTACTCTGTATCTAACCCACACTGTACCTGCCCTGGGAGTGTTTGATGGGACAGTGTAGAGGGAGCTTTACTCTGTATCTAACCCGTGCTGTACCTGCCCTGGGAGTGTTTGATGGGGCAGTGTAGAGGGAGCTTTACTCTGTATCTAACCCGTGCTGTACCTGCCCTGGGAGTGTTTGATGGGGCAGTGTAGAGGGAGCTTTACTCTGTATCTAACCCGTGCTGTACCTGCCCTGGGAGTGTTCGATGGGACAGTGTAGAGGGAGCTTTACTCTATCTAACCCGTGCTGTACCTGCCCTGGGAGTGTTCGATGGGACAGTGTAGAGGGAGCTTTACTCTGTATCTAACCCGTGCTGTACCTGCCCTGGGAGTGTTTGATGGGACAGTGTAGAGGGAGCTTTACTCTGTATCTAACCCACGCTGTACCTGCCCTGGGAGTGTTTGATGGGACAGTGTAGAGGGAGCTTTACTCTGTATCTAACCCGTGCTGTACCTGCCCTGGGAGTGTTTGATGGGACAGTGTAGAGTGAGCGTTACTCTATCTAACCCACGCTGTACCTGCCCTGGGAGTGTTTGATGGGACAGTGTAGAGGGAGCTTTACTCTGTATCTAACCCGCGCTGTACCTGCCCTGGGAGTGTTTGATGGGACAGTGTAGAGGGAGCTTTACTCTGTATCTAACCCGTGCTGTACCTGCCCTGGGAGTGTTTGATGGGACAGTGTAGAGGGAGCTTTACGCTGTACCTGCCCTGGGAGTGTTTGATGGGACAGTGTAGAGTGAGCGTTACTCTATCTAACCCACGCTGTACCTGCCCTGGGAGTGTTTGATGGGACAGTGTAGAGGGAGCTTTACTCTGTATCTAACCCGTGCTGTACCTGCCCTGGGAGTGTTTGATGGGACAGTGTAGAGGGAGCTTTACTCTGTATCTAACCCGTGCTGTACCTGCCCTGGGAGTGTTTGATGGGGACAGTGTAGAGGGAGCTTTACTCTGTATCTAACCCACACTGTACCTGCCCTGGGAGTGTTTGATGGGACAGTGTAGAGGGAGCTTTACTCTGTATCTAACCCATGCTGTACCTGCCCTGGGAGTGTTTTGATGGGACAGTGTAGAGGGAGCTTTACTCTGTATCTAACCCACGCTGTACCTGCCCTGGGAGTGTTTGATGGGGACAGTGTAGAGGGAGCTTTACTCTGTATCTAACCCACACTGTACCTGCCCTGGGAGTGTTTGATGGGACAGTGTAGAGGGAGCTTTACTCTGTATCTAACCCGTGCTGTACCTGCCCTGGGAGTGTTTGATGGGGACAGTGTAGAGGGAGCTTTACTCTGTATCTAACCCCGTGCTGTACTTGCCCTGAGAGTGTTTGATGGGACAGTGTAGAGGGAGCTTCACTCTGTATCTAACCTACGCTGTACCTGCCCTGAGAGTGTTTGATGGGACACAGTGTAGAGGGAGCTTTACTCTGTATCTAACCCACGCTGTACCTGCCCTGGGAGTGTTTGATGGGACAGTGTAGAGGAAGCTTTACTCTGTATCTAACCCACGCTGTACCTGCCCTGGGAGTGTTTGATGGGGACAGTGTAGAGGGAGCTTTACTCTAACACGTGCTGTACCTGCTACTGAGTTTGCTACTGACATGGGAAGTGTTCTGTTCCCCACCACTAACATTCCTCACTTTGATGAGTTAATAAAATTGAACTAATTTAAATAAATGTTTGTGCCAGGAGAGCAGTAAATACAGCTGGCAACCTGACTCTCCCCACAGCTGGTCCCTTCCGTCAATGAGCCCGACTGCCTGCTGGTGTTTCTGGTTTTGCTACGAGGTTTAAATCCTGGTGTTAAGTGTCCTTGTGTTTCTCCCCCCCCCCCCACCCTTGACCATAATGCTGAATGACTAATACAGGCCTGTTTAATAAGCTGTGATTTCTTGGTGTTTGTGCCAAACTGGTCCTTGTCTGTATTTACCTGCTGTGTGAAGACAAAGAAACATTAAAACCACATTCTCTCTTCTGGCTGTTTAAGCAATTATGGTATCTGCCTCTGACACAGGCAAAAAGCTTCCCTCAGAGTTGGGGGTGGAGGAAATACCAGTGTTTTGAGGGTGGGTTGGATCAACGGGGCTTGTAGTCCCTCAAGTTTAGGAGATTAAGGGGTGCAGGAACTTGGGCCAATTGATTCCCTACTGACCCAAGGGTACAGAGGCAGAGTGGTTATGTTATTCAACTAGCAATCTAGATGCCTGGACTAATGATCAGGAGATAAGTTCAAATCCCACCACCACAGCTGGGGAATTTAAATTCAGTTAATTAAATAAATCTGGAATAAAAAGCTAGCATCAGTAATGGTGACTATGAAACTATTGGATTGTTGTAAAAACCCATCTGGTTCACTAATGTCCTTTAGGGAAGGAAATCTGCTGTCTTTAGCTGGTCTGGCCTATACGGGACTCCAGACCCACAGCATTGTGGGTTGACTGAACTGCCCTCTGAAATGGCCCAGCAAGCCACTCGGTTGTATTTAAAGAAAGCAGTGGCTCACCACCGCCTTTGAGGGCAATTAGGGATGGGTAATAAATGTTGGCCGTGTTGGTGACATCCTGTGAATTAAAAATAAATAAATTCAAAGACCAATTTTAGCCTCCCTTCTTCCAGCAAGAGACTGGGGAGGAAGCTTCCTCCCCTCCCCGTGGCTGACAACAGGAGAGGGTGCAAACCCCAACTGCTATTTTGATCGACTCACTGCAACCCAAGCTACATTCATATTTACAAAAACACAAACAAAACTATTCTTCTTTAAGCGACTTAGTTTATTTTTGTTCTGTACATACATGAACATCTGTACAAAATGACATTGATACTATAATGCTCTACCTAAAATAAAGTACAACATATGTACAAATATTAACTGTAAGCAGCTTAATAGTGTCAGTCAGAAAAGTGGAGACATTTCACTTTCACATAGCTCCCCCAATTCCTGTCAGGTTGAGAGAGAAAGCCAGCGGAAGAGTGGCGCTGCAGCTCTTTGGGACACCCTGGGAACCGTTTACTAATTTATATTAAACCCCCTGCCTTTAGTCTTGGGTGCTTACTCCACGATTGCCTCAGCAGAGTGGTCCCTGCCACAGGTTACTCCATGATCAGGCAGCAGGGGCATCGTCACTCCCACCCCACCCACCATCACCACAAGGTGCTTCATCTTAAAAGGGCTTGGCCAAGAGAATAAAAACTCACTGGATCAGGAGTGAATGATTGATAATTACATATAAAAGATATTCGCACAGAACTATCCCCCTTCAATGGGTCCAAGATGAGGAAAATTTGTGGTACAAAGTCCAACTTTAAACCTCCAAGTGTTCCAGCTCAGGCTAGTATCTCAGTACTGGGCCCCAGTGCTGTAGAATCAGTGGCAGAAAATGGACTCTGCTGTATTTGCATCTGCACCACAGGTTAGAGGGACCTCACTGGCACTTTCCAGCCAATGGTTAAAGACTGCCTTTCCCCAAAAGTAAAATCAGGTTTTGGATCCTAGAGATGGCTGTTGCTCTACTCTCACCAGTTGAATTCCAGAACCGATTGGTGAGTATTGCCACCACCTGTCTTGGTCCTGGGCTCTGTGTACAACTCACTAAATGGCACCATTTGTGCAACAGGTGGAAGTGGTATCTGTGGTTGGAGGGTCCAGGTAAGAAGCTCACTGCTTTAGTGGAACAGACTGAGCATGCCAAGGCACCAGTTAATTAGTCTGCATTGTCAGGATTTTGGTTCCTTTAAGTGAGAAGCCTGCCGTTAAGATCACACAATTTCACGACATCATAAACTGAAGGGGATTTGCAGCTTAAGCGATTACTTCAGTTCCTTACCCTTGTGTTTTCCTTTCCAGCGATGCACACTGCCCCCAATAGAGAAAGCAGGCACGTACCTCGCAGGCTTTCGCCAACACTGGTCTTGAAATGGCCTTTAGGATGTGAGGAGGGCAATGGGGTAAACTCCTTCAAGGTGCCAGGGAAGCAGCTTGCCTCTGCCATCGCCTCTCCAGGAAGCCAAGCAGAGACCAACCCTGGGCAGGGAAAGGCTCCAGCTCCACTCATCAAGACTAATGAGGTCACATGGAGAATAGCTGATCCAAGGAGGATCACTGCCCCCAGAAGGTCATTTGCCCAATACTGCTCTCACCCACACAGCACTAACAGAATATGGTCATTTTCATTGCTAATTGGTCAATGATGCTAAACTAGGAGGGCCAGCTGGTTCTGATGCAGAAGCTCAGAATTACAGAATGGGTTGGACAAAATATGCAAGTGGACAAAACAGCCGACAAGACATTCAAAGCATTCCTATTCCAATTTCTGGGAGCTGTCTGAGCTTAGGAGGTATAGTAAACAGTATGGAAAAGGCAAAACTACCCAACAGAAAGGAGGATATAGGTTCAACCTGAAGAGGCAAATTGAGTTAGTTTGTTCAAACATTTGGAACAAATTCTTGGGTAGAGCAGGAACCAAAACCCCTGGAATTATACAAGAACAAACACTGATGGTACAATGAGTTGGGGCAGTAGAGTCTTAAGTTAACCACAAAAAGGTCCAAATGACCCCTCTCCTCCATACCTCAAAGGGGTCACTCCTTGAATACAAGAAAATCATGTCTCTTCCCCTCACCATACTTCAGGGATCAAGATCAAAAATGTACAAGAAAAGGATCCCAGTGGTTGAAGTGTGCTGATTTTTGCTGTTAAAAATTAATTCTTCCAACCCTTTCCTGCACCAAATGTCTTGAGTGGAAACTAAAATGGGGACAAAGATACGTCAAAGGCCTGAAGCCAGCAGGTACCAGTCTAATGCACTTATATAAAAGACTGTCCACAGCCACCAACACCACGGTGCAGATGGATCCAAGAAACACAAAGATGACCCCATCCCACCCCTCGTCAGTCCATCAAAAAGCCCATCCAAGTCTGGAATGATTAAGCAGCATTTGAAATGAGAAAATGTCATACATCAGAAAGAGAGAGAAACGAACCGAATTCCCAGTGGGCTTTACATTTGTATTTGGTGGTGGGGTTGTGGTGAGGCGAGGGGGTTTTCTCTTTTACAGCCCTCAGTGGTACAACAGTATACAGATATGTGCAACATTGAACACAAGCTCCCTGAACAAGCCTGAATCTTAACATGTTTTAAGATGATAATCCGAGTGAGGAGGATTCATTGACATTCTGCCTAGGCTCCAAAGATATTTGATAACATATTGCTTAGTTTTCCATTGTACTTGGACAAGTCGAGCATAAAATTACATCAAGGTGAAGTGAGAGACTGGCAACCTCCAGCTGTGGCCACTCCCTCTACATGACTGGAGTCAGAGGCAGGCTGACTGACTGACAGTTCCTCTCCCAGCTTCTCAGATTGGAGTGAAATGGGGGAGGGCTGGAATGTTCACTTCACTCCCAATTGGAATCGCAGGTTTGAAAGGCAGCGCCAGAATCTCTTGTGCGGGTGCTGCTTTGTGCCAGAGTGCCCGGTTCGGGGAAGGGGAAGCGACGTTAAGTTTACTGCAGGCCGGGTTCATTGCTCTTTCAAAGCTGTACTCCCACAAAACGGACCCTGCAATCATTCCACAGTGGAGGTGGGTTAAAAATATCCACCATTTATCTGATAAAAAGCTCGGTTACATGGTGGTTCATTCTGGGCTGCGAGGATCACAACTGCTGCCTCAATCGCTTTTATTGTTTGATTTTGGCTTTGTTAAAGTAGCTGCCAATCGGTGACATCGCTCCAGGAGTGTAATACTGGTGATTAATGCCCGCCTGCTGTTTACTTCGGGCTCTTCTGGATGGGTTTTCTTTGGCCTGGGGGGTGAAGAGTTGGTTTACTCAGTGACGCCCAGTGTCTCACACCCGGTAACATTCTGACCCATCAGCAGCTAAACTGTCATAACCACACATACCATTTCCCAACCCCAACACCTCACCATGGTCAGCTTTACCAGCAGAATCCAAAGCTCTTTAAAGCAATGGTTACAAGCTCACTACTTCAATTAAAACCAGTTCCCTGTTCATTTTATGTCCCAATTTAAATACCCTGCTCCGATAGCTCAGTCAGTGTGAACCACTTCACAACCGATGAACTTCCTGCTCCTGGATAAGACTGTAACAAGATTCTATGATTCTAAGATCCCTTGCCAATACCCTGCCGGTCCTGGTAACTCTGCACTGAGGGCTGCCCTCTGGGGTGGGGTTGAATTCCCATCGGCCTGTTCCGGAGGTGCAGGAGATGATCATGTGCTCAGAGGGCAGCCCTTCTCATCAGTACAGATTTACCAGGTAGAGAGATCTTCTTGTAGGTTTATCGGAAACCTAGGAAATTCAGACCACCCTAGAGTCCAGTCAATGCTTAAAGCACATTCCAAAAAGACAAAGTGGACTTCACGAGAACAGGTTGATGCCATTACAGATGTCCTTCCACAGGGTGAAGCGCTGAGAGTGCTGAAAATGTGGAGCAGAGCACGAGGCCTGCACATCCACATACCCGCCTATCTGAGCTCATGCTCAAGGAATGGTGAGGTACCAAAGGGACATTGCTGCCCAGAGAACTGTGCCCCAGCAAGGAGCTGCCACATTCAGGAGAGGAGGAAATGGGAAAGGAAAAGCACACATTTTACCAGTGAAGATGGACTTGGTTTCCAATTCCTGTACAGTGGGCTTTGCCAAACACCAATGAGTAAGTGGCAGTTGGAGGTAGGAACAAGCTGCACAATCTGTGGGGGGAAACACGGCTACCCTGCTCCCAACAGGAAGAGGTGGTGTAACTGGAGCATGTGGCTGAAAGGTACAAGCAGTCCGAGCAGTTGGGGAAGGGTTTTTGTCGGTTCCATTGCAGACACCATCACGGTACCACAAGTTCTTGCATTGGTCATTCAGTGACAAGTGTGGTCATGCCCCTTTTAAATAACAAAAATTTTATGTCGGACAAAAAAACCATTTAATTGCTTTATTGCCAAACCCCTCTTCCCCGCAACAGCAGCATAAACCTCGTGTGACCCCCACAGGATTGCTGAATGAGGACAGCGCAAGTATAGGCTGGTAAACTAATGTACGACTCTGCAACAATGATCTAACCATCGGTGCAGACTGGGGACTGCGGTGAGCTAGGACGCAGCCATGAGTTCACTGTACTAGCTCGACCACTTCAACACACTGTACACCCTCAAATCAGGATTGGATAACAGAGCCAGTTCTGACCTGTACACCCACAATTCTTCTTACTTTTACCAGACTTGGATCCTTATCTCACCCGACCAGAGATTTCAAAATCATGATAGTAGCATTTTAAACCTGTCAACTTGTCTATGTGCAGAGTCGATTTTATTCTAGTGAATAAAGTCCTTCTGCACCAGTCGCTGAAGGTAAGCATGCAGGTGCAGCAGGCGGTTAAGAAGGCAAATGGTATGTTGGCCTTCATAGCGAGAGGGTTTGAGTACAGGAACAAGGATGTCTTGCTGCAGTTGTACAGGGCCTTGGTGAGGCCACACCTTGAATATTGCGCGCAGTTTTGGTCGCCTTATCTGAGGAAGGATGTTCTTGCCATGGAGGGAGTGCAGTGAAGATTCACCAGACTGATACCTGGGATGGCAGGAATGACGTATGAGGAGAGATTGGGTCGATTGGGCTTGTACTCACTGGAGTTTAGAAAAATGAGAGGGGATTTCATTGAAACTTACCAAATTCTAACAGGACTAGACACAGGAAGGATGTTCCCGATGGCCGGGGAGTCCAGAACCAGGGGTCACAGTCTAAGGATAAGGGGTAAGCCATTTACATAGAAACATAGAAGATAGGAGCAGGAGTAGGCCATTCGGCCCTTCGAGCCTGCTCCGCCATTCAACGAGATCATGGCTGATCATCCAAACCCTAGCACCCGGTCCCTACACCGACAGCCATCCCACCCAAGCCCTAACCCCGTAACCCCACGTATTTAATCCCCCCTAACACTAAGGGTCAATTTTTTTTATCATGGCCAATGACCTTCATTAGGACTGAGATGAGGAGGAATTTCTTCACCCAGAGAGTGGTGAACCTGTGGAATTCTCTACCACACAAGGCAGTAGAGGCCAGTTCATTAAATATATTCAAGAAGGAGTTAGATATATTTCTTAAGGCTAAAGGGATCAAGGGATATGGGGAGAAGGCAGGGACAGGGTACTGAATTTGAATGATCAGCCATGATCTCATTAAATGGCAGAGCAGGCTTGAGGGGCCGAATGGCCTACTCCTGCTCCTATCTTCTATGTTTCTATGGCCTCTACCCCAGGTCAGTAAAACTACACCATCAGACTGGCCTCTACCCCAGGTCAGTAAAACTACCCCGGGTCAGTAAAACTACACCATCAGACTGGCCTCTACCCCAGGTCAGTAAAGCTACACCATCAGACTGCAGGCTGGCCTCTACCCCAGACTCCCTTGGGTTGGTACAGGTACTGTTGGCACCTGTCTTACGCATTAGCCCCAAGCAGTGGCTGGCATCAGAGCTGCTCAAGAACGGTCCAACTGGTGCATCATGGAACAGCAGGCAGGCTGCTGAGAGGCTCTTCCACTTGTGGAAGCTGGGATCGCCTCTGCCTGTAAATGGTCCTGGAGAGGAAGGAGCAGCATCACACCCCAGCGTAGCCAACAGTGAACCTCCACCATACCCTTTGCCTCCAATATCCTTCCTGTAATGGGTGCCCAGACCAGCACACAATCACTGTGACCTAACCAATGTCTTTTACAAATTCAGCATCACTTTCTTTTACATTCAGAGCCAATGTATAAAACCCAGAAATAAACACAGAAAATGCTGGACATGCTCAGCAGGTCAGGCAACATCTGTGGAGAGAGAAACCAAGTTAACGTTTCAGGTCGATGACCCTTCGTCAGAACTGTTCTTACCATTTAGGCTGTATTTCTGGTCAATGCCATTTACCTAAATTTACAACTTCACATTTTTCTGCCTCTGCCACCTGTCTACCCGCTCTGCTAGCCTGTATTCACATCTGCCACCTCTGCTAGCCTGTGTTATCTGTATTCACATCTGCCACCTGTCTGCCCTCTCTGCTAGCCTGTATTCACATCTGCCACCTCTGCTAGCCTGTGTTATCTGTATTCACATCTGCCACCTGTCTGCTAGCCTGTGTCTGCCTGTATTCACATCTGCCACCTGTCTACCCACTCTGCTAGCCTGTATTCACATCTGCCACCTCTGCTAGCCTGTGTTATCTGTATTCACATCTGCCACCTGTCTGCCCTCTCTGCTAGCCTGTGTCTGCCTGTATTCACATCTGCCACCTGTCTACCCACTCTGCTAGCCTGTATTCACATCTGCCACCTCTGCTAGCCTGTTATCTGTATTCACATCTGCCACCTGTCTGCTAGCCTGTGTCTGCCTGTATTCACATCTGCCACCTGTCTGCCCACTCTGCCACCCTGTATTCTTGCCCTCAATTTGCCAGGCCTCTAATTTGGCAACAGCAATCTTGGAGATCATTCTTCCTTTGCTCATTTTCAAACCATTTATGTAAAGCTAAACAGAGGCCCCAGCATAGATCCCTAGGACACACTACTACTACTACTACATTCCAGGCAGACAGGGCCTGAGTTTAACATCATATCCAAATGATAGCATCTCCGACAGTGCATTATTCCCCCGGCGCCGTGCCCGCCCACCTCTTCACTGCAAAGAGCACCACCCCCCCCCCCGCCTGTCACCGCTACGAGTACCCCCCTACCACCCCCCCCCGTCACCGCTACGAGTTCCCCCTACCCTCCCCCGCTACAAACACCCCCAGGGTAACAAGCTCCCAGTACTGCAATGAAACGTCAGCTTCAATTACATGCTCTAGTCCGAAGTAGACCTTGAAACCACAACCTTCTACTCAGAAGATAGCGCTACCAACGAAGTCAAGCAGCCACTAATGTTCAGTGGTTGCTGGGGCAGTGTAGACTCCTATATCCAATATACACAACAGATACTGGGATCAAAATGGAGAACATTTGGCATTTGTAGATTTGATGCAGTATTTAATAAACACCTTTTTGGGTACTGAATACCGTATGCATGACCTAAAGCAACCAAGGTCAAGGAAGGAGCCCATTACCACTCTGGCCTAGGGGATCAGCATCTCACACGGCAGTACACTGACCCCTCGAATAAACTTAAACAACTTATCTTTTCAGTTGGTTCTAATAAAGAATGTATTAATCTTACTGGGGTTGAATGTACCACCTGATGTGAAACCATCACTGGCTTGTGCTGTAGGCTTATGAGTTACAGAAAAGGGATGAAAGATATGAGAAAAGTGCGTGACAGCTGGACTCCATGACCATGGCAGGGTTTTGGGAAGAAACCAGATAGGGTTCCCACTACTGTCTGCAATCAGACCCCACCATCCACCCGCCCCTCCACATTGGAACAGTGTGTCTAGTTTCACATCTCATGATGCTCTCGGAAAGCAAGTGGACAGAACCTTGGCGCCTAGGCGGGAGGGAAATTAAAGTGTTGTGTGCGGGACTTGGATGCAAACTGGACAGACCCTACCTCCAAACACAAACCCAGGCCTCCCATACAGTTTCAACAGCTGAAATGCATGCGCCACACGTAGAAACAGCAATGAGCTCTGGAAACCATATTCCTGCACACAAACGTGCAAATGGCCTTTCTTCCCATTATACATGGAAGCTCAGATCTTCAAGCTGGTTGATAAGGACAATACCCCTCTCCGTGGCATCACGGCAGTCTCTGTACCTGCATTGTCCCAACCTGCCCGGGGCGTCTGCACCAGATTGGATGTCTTCAGCCTCTGCTCCAGCCTGGGGTAAATATGAAGTTACTTAATGAAACGGTCTTTCTCACTCCACTCAATACTTTACATGATTCTGTTAAAGAGGGAGAAAAAAAAATAATCGGATAATACCAAGTGCTATTTATCTTTTTGTGTTAGCGGGAAAGGAAGCTGGCAGCCTGCCAGTTCAGTCGAGAGCCACTCACACCTGCAGCGTGCCAGGGTACAATCCTCGTGATCACAATTGCTCATTAAAACATGACATTTACAAAAACCCCACAAAGGCGATTCACTTCCGGCAAGTGTCGCCGCAGGGGTCCACCTGGCCATGATTGTACAGCACTTCAGAAAGGAAAATACTGGTGTGCTATCAAGGATGATTACTGCCACGCACTGAAGTATGTGAACGTTATATTCGTAGATCCATCATTCATTGAATGTTACATAGCTGTTGATTGCACAAAAAGGGTTAAAAAAAATTAACAGCAGGGAAAGCCACAAATTACAGGGCAACGAAGCCAACTTTATGCCAAAAGAGAGGCACCTTGACAAACAGAACCACCCTCTGTTCAGACAGGTTGATCACAGACTAGCTGCACTGCCTGGTGTGGTGTTGAGACGTACATACCAGTTTCAATTCCCTCTGCGCTGGGTAAGCGGATCTTAGCTGGGGCTGTGGTTGGGCAGAAACAATTGGCTTCAGCTCCCCTGGGTTATGAAGAGGAATATCAGCTATGCTTCTCCTGCTCGCTATCCCAGAAAGTGCAGCTGTGAACAGGGGCAGACTGCAATGCATCCCAGTCGGATAGCCCAACCGCTCTAAATGGCTGGCTTCGCACTTGGCGAGTGACCAGAGCACAGCAGACACCTGTAGAATAATACCACAGCATCAGGCAAAACAGTCAGGAGAGAAAGGGGGAAACCTGGGGAAGGTACAACAGAAAACAAAGAGCACCGGGCACTGCCAGGCACTCTAGGCCAGCCCTGCAAATCTACATTCAGTCTTTACAGTGATTCCAAGTTGTACAAAACTGTTCAATTCTCAACGGACAACTGGCTACCAAGCCCGCAATAAAGGTCGGACAGTGCGAGCTGACCGTAGGCTGAACCCAGCCCCTTGGGACAGTGCGAGCTGACCGTAGGCTGGACCCAGTCCCTCGGGACAGTGCGGGCTGACCGTAGGCTGGACCCAGCCCCTCGGGACAGTGCGGGCTGACCGTAGGCTGGACCCAGCCCCTCGGGACAGTGCGGGCTGACCGTAGGCTGGACCCAGCCCCTTGGGACAGTGCGGGCTGACCGTAGGCTGGACCCAGCCCCTCGGGACAGTGCGGGCTGACCGTAGGCTGGACCCAGCCCCTCGGGGCAGTGCGGGCTGACCGCAGGCTAGACCCAGCCCCTCGGGACAGTGCGGGCTGACCGAAGGCTGGACCCAGCCCCTCGGGACAGTGCGGGCTGACCGTAGGCTGGACCCAGCCCCTCGGGACAGTGCGGGCTGACCGTAGGCTGGACCCAGCCCCTCGGGGCAGTGCGGGCTGACCGCAGGCTAGACCCAGCCCCTCGGGACAGTGCGGGCTGACCGTAGGCTGGACCCAGCCCCTCGGGGCAGTGCGGGCTGACCGCAGGCTAGACCCAGCCCCTCGGGACAGTGCGGGCTGACCGTAGGCTGGACCCAGCCCCTCGGGACAGCGCAAGGTGGACGCAGCATCATCTCAGGGCACTTGCAGCTGTTCCCCTTCCTGCTGCCTCTGGATATTTTAGGTTTGCCGTCAGACACTGCATTTTTCTTCCACTATAGTGAAACTTAAACCACTCCAATGGACAGACAGGAACAGACTGGGGGAAGGTGGGGGGGGGGGGGGGTCGGGGAGAGAAACAACAGCAAATGGGAAAAACTTAAAAAGAAGCAGGTTACAAAAAGAATGGACGCAGCTTTACATAAACACTGATCAACAGTTCATTCTATGCTTTACACTGAGAGAGCAACTCTGCTAACATCCTGGGACCACGGCCAGGGGTGGGGCAGGCGCTGCCCGTCAGAGGGCCTCCTGGTTCGAGCTGAGGTACTCCTCCGGCCGCTTGTGTGCTTCGAGGGCCTTTATAGTGTACACATCCTGAGGCAGGTCTGACTTCCGGCGCAGCAATGTCTTCTCTTTCTTCATCTCCTTCTTCACCTGGAGAAACAGGGTTTACCGTCAGCATAAACAGGACCGGGATTAACCGAGTGCCCCATCATTCTGCTGCGACTCAGCCCAGCAATGTGACGGGATATTTCTGGTCGTCAGGAAAAGGGGACAACTGATTCCCACTTCAACATGTAGAACACAAAAAATTTCTAGACTGAACTACTGATCAGAATCATTTGAAACAACCCAATTAAAGGACAACCCATCTTCATAGTTTACATGGATGCATGTGTGAAACCCAGTAAAAAGCAACACGTGACTGAGCTCTCCTCTGTGCCATCCTGAAGGCACTGACCTGCACCTCCCCAATTGACCCTTCTTTGTGAGCGAGCGTTGGCAGCCCGTTCCTTGGCGGAGTCCTCAATGGACGTCGGCAACAGGATTGCGTGTGATTCCCTCCCCCCATCTAACCTAGGATAGTAATCAGCTAATGCAGCACCGACTAGGGATCAAATCTGGGACCTTCCTGCACTCTAGCTGCGTATACTAACAGCCACCCAGGGAGTGTAACCCAACAGCGCCACGTTACAGCTTCTACGCTCTATACGTTACCCTGCCAGCTGTTGTCGCAGCTTCTACGCGTTACCCTGCCAGCTGTTGTCGCAGCTTCTATGCTCTATACGTTACCCTGCCAGCTGTTGTCGCAGCTTCTACGCTCTATACGTTACCCTGCCAGCTGTTGTCGCAGCTTCTACGCTCTATACGTTACCCTGCCAGCTGTTGTCGCAGCTTCTACGCTCTATACGTTACCCTGCCAGCTGTTGTCGCAGCTTCTACGCTCTATACGTTACCCTGCCAGCTGTTGTCGCAGCTTCTACGCTCTATACGTTACCCTGCCAGCTGTTGTCGCAGCTTCTACGCTCTATACGTTACCCTGCCAGCTGTTGTCGCAGCTTCTACGCTCTATTACCTGAACAGCCTCAGTCTCCACTGCCTTCTTCAGCAGCTGGATGTCCTCAGTAGTGGGGGTCTCCGTCTCCATGGAGAACACGGGGCTGACAGCCGAGGGCTCAATGTATGCGTTGGACTGAAAGGGATTAAAACAAACGTGAAACCGCACTCAAATCAAAACCAGAACCATCATTTATATAAAATCAAAGCAAACCGTTCCGCAAGCAGAGCTCCAGTGTGCAAAGTTTCTACATTATACCTTTCATATGAAAGCAAATACCTTGAATTAATTTAAAAGAGAGGTCACCGAGCCATATTCTTCAAGGCCCTTTGTGCAGGGGAAACAGATCATACACAAATACTGCCAGAGATAGGCAGTAGTTTCAAGGGCAGGCTAAAACCAAATCAGATCAAATCTGGTGGTCAGTTACTTGGGCTGTTGAAACAATCATGTATTCAAGGGTCGAATACGAAAGAAAGCACTGGTATTTATACAGTGCCTTTCAAGTCCTCAGGACTTGAAGCTGAGGAGCACCGCGTAAACTGAACAAGGTGGTCATTTAATGGCTCATTCAGGGAACAGGAGGGTCCAGCTCCATGGAAGGGAGAACTTTCTCTTCACCATGTGTGGTAAACCACTGTTTGTATTCCTGTTTGTATTCCACTGTGTACATGCCTGGACATGCCTCGGCTGACTCCTCCCACAGGTCCTAGTATAAAGGTGACTGCTCCCCAGCCCTTGGTATCCTGGACCGGTCGACCACTCGAGGCAGACCTCCATTCTGTTGTTAATAAAAGCCTTTAGTTACTCTTCTAACTCTCAGTCTTTTATGAGTAATTGATAGCGCATCACCATGGTCCTAGCTGCACGACCCAGCCCCACATCCGTTAGCCATGCTGGTGACTGAATAGCTGCAGCACCTCAGAGCTTAGCCCAGGTAAGGTGCTTTAGACTGGGCACAGCGTGCACATGGTCCGTGTAGAGGTGTTGGATGGAAAAGCTGCCTCACTGAAGCAGCACACATGCCAGGTAGTAGTGTAGGCTAGGCGAGTGACCATTCCAAAGGGGTTGAACATTGACAGTGGGCAGACTACTTCACTGCGGAAGGCAGCACAACTGAGCCCATGTCTTCACCCAACACCCACACGTGCACTTTTCAACTTAAATCACTGGATAGTGATTAGGAGCAGGAACCCTGGCTTATTCCTCACCTCCCCCCTCTTTAGCTGGCTCAACATCCTGGAACTCCTTACCCAACAATGCTATGCGAGTACCTTCACCACACTGACTGCAGCGGTTCAAGAAGGCTCACCACCGCCACCTTCAAAGGAAACTAGGGATGGGTAATAAATACCAGCCCTGAAAGCGATGCCCATATCCCAAGAATGAATTTTTATAAAGCTTGGGGCAAAAAGACCCAATTCCACTGCCCCACAATGCCGCCCAGCTAACTCCACCCGAACCAGTGACTGAAGCTGGGGTCGTCTTACTCTGTAAGGCTCAGTTCTACATGTGGGCAACCAATTCCAGTGCCTAAACCCACCCTGACTCACTCAGCAGAGGCTTTAAAGAAAGAAGCTGACTGTTAGATCAATTAGTGCTTGTCTTGTGCTTTCTCTGGACTACACTAATCTTACAATGCTTCCTGTGTGAAAACCACCCCAACAACAAACAGAAGCAGCACCAGAAGATGCAACCGACACTTCAGCGAGTCAGATTATTCACTTACTGAATGATTGGGGGGTGAAGAATGGCGATTTGATACCTGAGGATTATGTTGGGCCAAATCCTCGATCTTTTGCCAGATCTCCTCGCGCTCCTTAAGTTTGAATTTCTCCCTGAAATATAAAAACGAACACTATTGTTGGGCTCTGTAACTGAGGACCCAGGTTGGAGATCCCGCAGCTCTACAGTGGCCCATAACATGCTTTTTAACACAGACAAATGTAACATCTAAAAGTACAAATTAAACTGTGTTCAAATTGCTACGGTTGAATACTTTAACTACAGCATGTCCAAGCTTCTGGTCTCTGTACTGTGAAGACTGAGGCCAGGTGTCGAGTTAAATCCATGTTCAGGTTAATTTGCATCGACTGGACGCTGGCCATACTACCAGATGTTTGACCTCTCATTCGGATTTGCCCAATAATGAGACAACAGTAAGAACGGACTTTCCAAACCTCCAGGCCCACGAAATTCAAAGAGGACAAGTTGAATAAGAAATGCCCGCACTGACCCTCCTTTGCCCGCACCAATCTGCACGTCCACATTGACCCTCCTACACCCACACCGACCTGCCCAACTAGACAGAGATGGTCTTATTTAACAAATTAACAGTACCGTTTATAATGACTGTTGAAGTCCCCCCCCAACAAAACTTGGGAGTATAGTGAACACCGAGAAGGATAGTGAGAGACTTCAAGAGGATATAGACAGGCTGGTGAAATGGGCAGACACGTGACAGATGAAATTTAACGCAGAAAAGTGCGAAGTGATACATTTTGGTAGGAAGAACGAGGAGAGGCAATATAAACTAAAGGGTACAATTCTATAGGGGGTGCAAGAACAGAGACACCCAGGGGTGCTTGTGCGCAAATCTTTGAAGGTGGCAGGACAGGTTAACAAAGCAGTTAATAAAGCTTATGGGATCCTGGGCTTTATACACAGAGGTATAGAGTGCAATAGCCAGGAAGTTATGCTAAAACTGTATAAAACACTAGTTCAGCCCCAGCTGGAGTATTGTGTCCAATTCTGGGCACCACACTTTAGGAAGGGCCGAACCCCTCCAGTCAGGTTTCCGCTCCTGCCACACTACCAAAACAGCTCTTATCAAAAAGTCATAAATGACATCCCGTGTGATGGTCAAAGGTAAACTATCCCTCTTCGTCCTTCTCGACCTGTCTACAGCCTTTGACACACTCCATCCTCCTTCAACGCCTCATCATTCAGCTGGGTGGGACTGCACTCGCCTAGTTCCATTCTTAGCCAGAGAATCACCTGCAACGGCTTCTCTTCCCGCTCCCGCATCATTACCTCCCAGATCTATCCTTGGCCCCCTCCTATTTCTAATCTATATGCTGCCCCCTCGGCGACATCATCCCAAAACACAGCGTCAGTTTCTACATGTACGCCGACGACACCCAGCTCCACCTCACCACCACTTCTCTCGACCCCTCCAGTGTCTCAATACTGGATGAGCAGAAATTTCCTCCAACTAAATATTGTAAAGCCTGAAGCCATTGTCTTCGGTCCCCGCCACCAAATCCATCTCTCCCTGGCACCTGTCTGAGGTTATATTTGACCCCGAAATAAGCTTCCAACCACATATCCGCGCCATCACTAAGACCGCCTATTTCCACTTCCGGAACATCAGCCGACTCCATCCCCGCCTCAGCTCATCTGCTGCCGAAACCCTCATCCATGCCTTTGTTACCTCGAGACTTGACTGTTCCAAAGCACTTCTGGCTGGCCTCTCGCTTTCTACCTGATGTAAATTTGAGGTCATCAAAAACTTGGTTCGCGCATCAAGTCCCATTCACCCATCATCAGTGCTCGCGGACCTATATCGGCTCCTGGTTAAGTAACGCCTCGATTTTAAAATTCTCATCCTGGTTTTCAAATCCCTCCATGGCCTTGCCCCTCCCCATCTCCAATCTCCTCCAGACCCCCCCCCCCCCATCTCCAATCTCCTCCAGACCGCACCAGCAACCCCCCCCCCCCACCAATCGAGATAGCTGCGCTCCTCTAATTTTGCCCTCTTGAGCATCCCCAATTACAATCGCTACACCATTGGTGGCCGTGCCTTCTGTTGCCTGGGTCCTAAGCTCTGGAATTCCCTCCCTAAACCGCTCCGCCTCGCTACTTCTCTTTCCTCCTTTAAGATGCTCCTTAAAACCTACCTCTTTCACCTGCCTCAACATCTGCTTATGTGGCTCTGTCAAATTTTGTTTTATAACACTCCTGTGAAGCACCTTGGGACATTTTCCTATGCTAAAGGCGCTATATAAATGCAAGTTGTTGTTGTTGGGGGTACAGAAGAGATTTACTAGAATGGTTCCAGGGATGAGGGACTTCAGTTACATGGATAGATTGCAGAAGCTGGGGTTGTTCTCCTTGGAGCAGAGAAGGCTAAGAGGAGATTTGACAGAGGTGTTTAAAATCATGAAGGATTTTGATAGAGTAAATAAAGAGAAACTGTTTGCAATGGCTGAAGGGCGATAACCAGAAGGCACAGATTTAAGGTGATTGGAAAAGAACCAGAGGTGACATGAGGAAAAACGTTAGTGGTTAGGATTTGTAATGCACTGCCTGGTCGGGTGGTGGAGAGAGATTCAATAGTGGCCTTCAAAAGGGAATTGGATAAATACTTGAAGGAAAAATAATTGCAGGGATATGGGGAAAGAGTTGGGGGAGTGGGACTAACTGGATTGCTCTTCGAAAGAACCGGCATAGATTCAATGGGCCAAATGGTCTCCTTCTGTGCTATTCTATGATTACACACGTTGATCAATCTGTGTGGAAGAACTCTGACACCAGCCCACAATTTGCCATTAACCAGTTCCAGATCCTATTCACAATTTCATTAAATGAATTTGCTCGATTTACCTGATCAGTACTGCCTACAATCTTACGTCCCTCAACAGATCACTCCTTGGACGTCAACTTCCAAAGGGGAAACATCCAAGTTTCTTCGGTCTTTCCTCATAACTCAGACTTCTGATACTAGTGATCATCTTTGCACTGCCTCGGTGACCAGAGACTCCATACTCAAGGTGTGATCTAAGGACGTCACCATATGCGATGATCATGACTGGTGTTCCACTGCTTTGGCTGGAGTCGAGTATCCTATCTGCTTTGTTGATTGCTGCTCTGCAGTGTTCGGATACATTAAGCACAGAGCCCCACCAAGACCCGTGGATCTCCTTAGCTAGCTCCTCACACATTCTTCCTTCTCCTGTGGAGTATCTTACACTTCTCCATATTAAATTTCATTTCCCCAGTTCTGACGAAGGGTCCACATCTGAAACATGAACATCTCTCCACAGATGCTGCCTGACATGCAAACTGTTTCCAGCATCTGCAGTGCTCTGCCCTTCATTTAAATTTCAGCTGCCTTTGTTTCACCATCTTAGACATTTTATCCAACTTATTTTGTCGTTCCCAAGCTGCCTTCTTCAAATCCACTGCCCTTCCTAGTTTAGTATTATCTGTAAATGAGATGAATTTTTACTGAGATTCTGAATCTAACCCATTGATACAAACTAGAAACAGTACCGGTCCCAGTACTGATCCCGGGGGCATCCCACCCAACTCTCGCATAACTTCTCGAACGAGTACTCTTCGTCTCCTATCCTTCAGCCAGTTTTGTATCCAGTTCCAAGTTTCCCCCTGAAACCCCACTGTTTCAAAGCTTGACCAGCAGCCTTTCATGTGGAACTTGGTTGAACACTGGGAAATATACCACATCGTCAGTCCGCCCACAGTCCACTTGGGAAGTCACATCCTCAAAGAAGGCAAGGAGGTTGGTCAGGCCGGATTTATTTACTTTTTAAAATTTATTTTTAATGGGATGTGGGCGTTGCTGGCAGGGCCCGCATTTATTGCCCATCCCTAATTGCCCTCGAGAAGGTGGTGTTGAGCCGCCTTCTTGAACCGCTGCAGTCCGTGTGGTGAAGGTACTCCCACAGTGCTGTTAGGTAGGGGAGTTCCAGGATTTTGACCCAGCGACGATATACTTCTAAGTCAGGATGATGTGTGACTTGGAGGTGGTGGTGTTCCCATGTGTCTGCTGCCCTATTTTGATCTGAAGTTACTAACTTTCTGCTTCTTGGTTTCGACGGATGAACAAGTTAGAAGAATTTATCCCCACGACAGCTAACCAACGCTTAAGAGATTCTTTTTTTTAAAACCAAGATGGACCTAAAATTTCTCCATTAGAAATGAAAATGTGGCTCCCCTAATAGCCAATGGGGGAAGGCACCTCCTGATGTATCCAGCCGCACTGGGTCATGCTCTCAATTACTATCCAGTGATCGCTACTGGCAAATACATCACATCAGCAGTCCCTGTGAGGGCAAGTCCCTTCCTATCCCCTGAACAAAAATCCAATGAAATGTCCTTACTTCTGTTTCTCTGCCTTGTACTGCTGAGTACAATCATCAAATAGCTTCTGATTCATCTCCATAAACAGCTTCAATGCATTATAAATCAATCCATGGATTGTCCTGAACAGGGGGAAGACATTTCACCATTAGGACAGCTTGCTGCAACTTTACTACAATTCACTTCTCTTCAACGCACATTCATCTACATTTTACAAATATTCAAACCACCGATAACATTTACTATGGAGGGGACATGCACCAGGATACGAGAGAAAATGACAAACGGCCATTGTACTCGGTTACTAACTCTCCCAAAGTTGCACATCCTGTGCCATGTGGGAACTCCAGGATGCTTCCAGTGTCCTGGACAACCACATGTGCAGGAAGTGTCATCAGCTGGAGGAGCTCAAGCTCCAGGTTTCAGAGCTTGAGTAGCAGCTGGCGTCACTGTGAGGCTGAGAGCTACGTGGATAGCATATTTCAGGTGGTGGTCACCCCGCAGCGTAAGAGTGTGCAGGCAGACAGGGAATGGGTGACTGCCAGACAGACAAGGAGGACCAGGCAAGTAGTGCAGGAGTCCCAAGTGCATCTCTCTCCAATAGGTATGCTGGCGAGGGCAATGGTTCCTCTAGGGAGTACCAGCCAGAGCCACATCCACAGGTGGCTCAGTTGTACTTGGGGGGGGGGGGGGGGGGGGGGGGGGGGGGTAGAAACAGGAGAGGAGGAAGACCGGGAAAGCAATAATGGTAGGTGATTTGATAGTTAGAGGAACAGACAGGCGTTCCTGCAGCTGCAGACGTGACTCCAGGATGGTATGTTGCCTCCCTGGTGCCAGGGTCAAGGAGATCACTAAGCAGCTGTCACCGAGGGGGGAGGGGGCGGGTGAACACCCAGAGGTCATGGGTGGTATCAACGACATAGGTAGAAAGAGGGATGAGGTCCAGCAGACAGAATTTAGGGAGCTAGGAAGGAAATTAAAAAGCATGACCTCAAAAGGTAGTAATCTCCAGATTACTCCGGGTGCCACCAGCTAGTGAGAATAGAAACAGGAGGATAGAGCAGATGAATGCGTGGCTGAAGAGATGGTGCAGGAGGGAGGGCTTTAGATTCCTGTGACATTGGGAACTGGTTCTGGGGGAGGCGAGACCTGTACAGGCCGGACGGGTTGCACCTTAACAGGGTCGGAACCAATATCCTCACAGGAGGGGGGGGGGGGGGGGGGAAGAGAGATGCTGGGGCTTGCTAGTGCTGTTGGGGAGACTATAAACTAATTAAAGGGGGGGGGGGGGGGGATGGGCACCAGAATGTAGCATTAGAAAGGAGAAACAAAGTGCAACAAGGATTGGGAGCGACAGATAGTAAGTTATTAGATGGGGTCAGACTTAGAGAATACAAGGTCTAAGACAGGATTACAGTGCATGTGTGTAAACACACGAAGCGTGGTAAATAAGGCTGGTGAGCTGCAGGTGTAAACAGCCACAAGGGAACATGATGTCGTGGCGATAACGGAGACCTGGCTCAAAAAAGGGCAGGATTGGGTGGTAAATATTCCTGGATTTAAGGTGTTCAGGAAAGAAAGGAGGTGGGGTGGCAGTATTGGTTAAGGAGATTGTTACAGTGCTGGAGAGGGAGGATGTCCTGGAGGGGTCAAGGACAGAATCTATTTGGTTAGCGTTGAGAAACAATAAAGGTGCCATGACACTACTAGGTGTATTCTATAGGCCACCAATTAGTGGAAAGGATATAGAGGAGAACATTAGCAGGGAAATTATAGAGAGATGCAAGAACTATAGAGTAGTGATAATGGGGGACTTCAACTATCCTAATATAGACTGGGACAGTAATAGTGTAAAGGGCAGAGAGGGGGAAGAATTTCTGAAGTGTGATCAGCAGAACTTTTTTAATCAATGTGTTTCCAGCCTGATGAGGAAGGAGGCATTGCTGGATCTGGTTCTGGGGAATGAGGTGGGTCAAGTGGAGCAAGTGTCAGTCGGGGAACATTTAGGGAACAGTGATCACAGTATCATAAGGTTTAGATTAGCTATGGAAAAGGACAGGGAGCAATCTAGAGTAAACATACTTAATTGGAGGAGGGCCAATTTCAGTGGGTTGAGAACGGATCTGGCTCAGGTAAATAGGAATCAAAGATTGGCAGGCAAAACTGTAATCGAATAATGGGCTGCCTTTAAAAGAGGAGATGGTTCGGGTACAGTCGAGGTACAATCCCACAACGAGGAAAGGTAGGGCAGCCAAAGTCAGAGCTCCCTGGATGATGAAAGAGCTAGAGAGCAAGATCAAGCAGAAAAAGAGTACACATGACAGATGTCAGGTTGAGAATACAAGTGAGAATCAGGCTGAATGTAGAAAGTTCAGAGGTAAAGTTAAAAAGAAAATAAGAGGGGCAAAGAGAGAGTATGAGAATACATTGGCAGCCAACATAAAAGGGAATTCAAGTCTTCTATAGGCATATAAATAGGAAACGGGTAGCAAGAGGAGGGGTGGGGCCGATTAGGGACCAAAATGGAGACCTATGCATGGAGGCAGAGGGCATGGCTGAGGTACTAAACAAGTACTTTCCATCTGTCTTCAAGGAAGATGATGTTGTCAAAGTCTAGTGAAAGAGGAGGTAGTGGAGATACTGAACAGGATAAATATTGATAAAGAGGAGGTGCTAGAAAGGCTGGCTGTACTTAAAGTAGATAAGTCACCAGGACCGGATGCAATTCATCCTAGGATGCTGAGGGAAGTTAAAGGTGGAAATTGCAGAGGTACTGGCCATAATCTTCCAATCCTCCTTAGATATGGGGGCGGTGCCAGAACAATTGCAAATGGTACACCCTTGTTCAAAAAAGGGTGCAAGGATAAACCCAGCAACTACAGGCCAGTCAGTTCAACCTCGGTAGTGGGGAAACTTTTAGAAATGATAGTCAGGGACAAAATTAACAGTCACTTGGACAAGTGTGGATTTGTTAAAGGTAAATCATGTTTAACTAACTTGGATCGAGTTTTTTGATGAGGTAACAGAGAGGGTGGATGAGGGCAATGTGGTTGACGTGGTGTACATGGACTTCCAAAAGGCGTTTGATAAATTGCCACTTAATAGGCTTGCTAGAAAAGTTGAAGCCCATGGAATAAAAGGGACAGTGGCAGCATGGATATGAAATTGGCTAAGTGACAGGAAACAGAGTAGTGGTGAACAGTTGTTTTTCGGACTGGAGGAAGGTGTTCCCCAGGGGTCGGTACTGGGACCACTGCTTTTCTTGATATATATTGACTTGGACTTGGGTGTACAGGGCACAATTTCAAAGTTTGCAGATGACACAAAACTTGGAAGTATAGTGAACAGTGAGGAGGATAGTGATAGACTGGGCTGAAGAGAAACTTGGAGTGGGAGGGGGAGGATCCAGTTGTCGTGGTCCATGTTGGTACCAACGACGTTGATAGGACAAGAAGGCTCTGTTAAAGGAGTATGAGCAGCTAGGGGTCAAATTAAAAAACAGAACCTCAAGGGTAATAATCTCTGGATTATTACCTGAGCGACGAGCGAATTTGGCTAGGATAAATAAAATTAGAGAGTTAAATGCGTGGCTCAAAGACTGGTGTGGGAAAAATGGGTTTTGCTTCTTGGGATACTGGCACCAGTACTGGGACAGGAGAGAGCTGTTCCATTGGGACAGACTTCACTTGGCCAGTGCTGGGGCTAGAATCCTGGTGAATCATATAACTAGGGCTGTAGAGAGGGCTTTAAACTAATCAGTGGGGGGGAGGTTTCTAGAGAGCAAATAATAAAAATAACAACGGAGAAGGTCATAGACCTAGGTAGCAGTGGGGGAATTAAAAACCAGAGTGTGTCAGGAAGGGACAGTGTGTATGGAGTAAAAGGTAAAGTAGTAAAAGGGGAAAAAGCAGGAACTAAGTGTCACAAAACATATTTGAAAGTTCTTTATCTGAATGCATGTAGCATTCGTAACAAAATAGACGAGTTGACGGCACAAATAACTACATATGGGTATGATCTTGTGGCCATTACAGAAATATGGCTGCAGGGTGACCATGACTGGGAATTAAACATACGAGGGTATTTAACAATCAGGAAGGACAGGCAGGAAGGAAGGGGAGGTGGGGTGGCTATGTTAATAAAGGAAGGAATCACTGCAATAGAGAAATGATATTGGGTCAAAGGATCAGGATAATGAAACAGTTTGGGTGGAGATAAGGAATAATAAGGGGAAAAAACACTAGTGGGCGTAGTCTATAGGCTTCCTAACAGTTGCAACTCTGTTGGACGGAGTATTAATCAGGAAATAGTTGGGGCTTGTAATAAGGGAACAGCTATAATTATGGGGAATTTTAACTTTCATATTAACTGGACAAATCAAATTGGGCAGGGCAGCCTTGAGGAAGAGTTCACCGAGTGTATTAGGGATGGGTTTCTTGAGCAGTATGTAACTGAACCGACCAGGGGGCAAGCAACCTTAGATTTGGTCCTGTGTAATGAGACAGGATTAATTAAAAATGTCCTAGTAAAGGATCCCCTTGGAACGAGTGACCATAACATGGTTGAATTCCATATTCAATTAGAGGGTGAGAAGGTTGGATCTCAAACAAACGTACTGAGCTTGAATAAAGGAGACTATGAAGGTATGAGAGCAGAATTGATTAGAGTGGACTGGGAAAATAGATTAAAAGGGCAAGACTGTACATGATCAGTGGTGTACATTCAAGGAATTATTTTACAACTTTCAAAAAATATATATTCCACTGAGGAAAAAAAGGGTGTAAAAGAAAAGACAGCCATCTGTGGCTAAGTAAAGTAATAAAGGATAGTATCCGACTAAAAACAAGAGCATATAAGGTAGCCAAATCTAGTGGGAGGAAAGAAGATTGGGAAGTCTTTAAAAGACAGCAAAAAATAACTAAAAGATTGATTAAGGGAAGATAGATTATGAAAGTAAATTAGCAAAAAATATAAAAACAGATAGCAAGAGTTTCTATAGTTATATAAAAAGAAAAAGGGTGGCTAAAGTAAATGTTGGTCCCTTAGAGGATGAGACCAGGAAATTAATGGTGGGAAACATGGAGATGGCAAAAACGCTGAACAAATATTTTGTATCAGTCTTTACAGTAGAGGACACTAAGAATATCCCAACACTGGACAAATAGGGGGCTCTAGGGGGGGGGGGGGGGGGGGGGAGCTAAATACGATTAAAATCACTAAGGAAGTGGTACTCGGTAAAATAATGGGACTTAAGGCGGATAAATCCCCTGGACCTGATGGTTTACATCCTAGGGTCTTGAGGGAAGTGGCGGTAGGGATTGTGGATGCATTGGTAATAATTTTCCAAAACTCCCTGGACTCGGCAAAGGTCCCGGCAGATTGGAAAACTGCTAATGTAACACCCTTATTTAAAAAGGGTAGTAGACAGAAGGCTGGAAACTATAGACCAGATAGCCTAACATCTGTGGTTGGTAAAATTTGAGAGTCCATTATTAAGGAGACAGTAACGGGACATTTGGATAAACATAATTTAATAGGACAAAGTCAGCATGGTTTTACGAAGGGGAAGTCACTTTTGACAAATTTGCTTGAGTTCTTTGAGGACGTAACATACAGGGTGGATAAAGGGGAACTAGTGGACGGAGTGTATTTAGACTTCCAAAAGGCATTTGACAAGGTGCCACACAAAAGGTTATTGCTCAAGATAAAAAATCACGGGATTGGGGGTAATATTCTGGCATGGGTGGAGGATTGGGATAAATGGTTCATTCTCAGACTGGCAATCAGTAACTAGTGGTGTTCCACAGGGGTCAGTGCTGGGACCCCAACTCTTTACAATCTATATCAACAATTTGGAGGAAGGGACCGAGTGTAACATATCAAAGTTTGCAGATGATACAAAGATGGGAGGGAAAGTAGTGAGTGAGGAGAACATAAAAAACCTGCAAAGGGACATAGACAGGCTAAGTAAGTGGGGAGAGATTTGGCAGATGGAATATAATACTGGAAAGTGTGAGGTTATGCACTTTGGCAGGAAAAAATCATAGAGCAAGTTATTATCTTAATGGCAAGAAACTGGAAAGTACTGCAGTACAAAGGGATCTGGGAGTCCTGGTGCACGAAACACAAAAAGTTAGTATGCAGGTGCAGCAGGTGATCAAGAAGGCCAATGGAATGTTGGCTTTTATTGCTAGGGGGATAGAATATAAAAACAGGGAGGTATTGCTGCAGTTGTACAAGGTATTGGTGAGACCACACCTGGAATACTGCATACAGTTCTGGTGTCCATACTTAAGAAAAGACATACTTGCTCTCGAGGCAGTACAAAGAAGGTTCACTCGGTTAATCCCGGGGATGAGGGGGTTGACATATGAGGAGAGGTTGAGTAGATTGGGACTCTACTCATTGGAGTTCAGAAGAATGAGAGGCGATCTTATTGAAACATAAGATTGTGAAGGGGCTTGATCGGGTGGATGCGGTGAGGATGTTCCCAATGATGGGTGAAACTAGAACTAGGGGGCATAATCTTAGAATATGGGGCTGCTCTTTCAAAACTGAGATGAGGAGAAACTTCTTCACAGAGGGTGGTAGGTCTGTGAAATCTGCTGCCCCAGAGAGCTGTGGAAGCTACATCATTAAATAAATTTAAAACAGAAATAGACAGTTTCCTAGAAGTAAGGGGAATTAGGGGTTACGGGGAGCGGGTAGCAAATCGGACATGAGGCTAGGTTAGGATCCGTCATGGCCCTGTGGGCGGCGGAGCGGGCCCAAGGGCCTTGTAGCCTGGTCCTGCTCCTACTTCTTGTGTTCTAATTCTGTGTTAGATTTCAGGAGATGGTTTTATTCACAGGGATTAGTGGAGACCTCAGGAACAGGCTGCCAGCTAGGAGTCCTTCAAGAGTAAATTGGGCCTGTTCCTGGCTGGGGTGGAGATCACCTCTTACAGAAGTAAGTACTGCAGGAAATACAGGGACAGAGTGATCTCCTGAACGAGTTTCGATCGCCTAGATAGGTCGGAGAGTAATTTCCCAGTTTTTTTTCTCCCAAATTGGCCATTGGGTTTTTTAACTGGTTTTTCGCCTCTCCCGGGAGATCACATGGGTTCGGGTGGGATGGAGAGTGAAAGTAGATTTGAGGTTAGGATCAGATCAGCCATGATCTTATTGAATGGCGGAGCAGGCTCGAGGGGCCGATTGGCCTACTCCTGCTCCTATTTCTTATGTTCTTAGACTTCAAGAAGACAGACAGGCTGGTGAAATGGGCGGACATGTGGGAGATGAAATTTAACGCAGAAAAGTGCGAAGTGATACATTTAGGTAGGATGAGGAGCGCCCATATAAACTAAAGGGTACAATCCTAAAGGGGGTGCATGAACAGAGAGACCTGGGGTTAAATGTGCACAAATTGTTGAAGGTGGCAGGGCAGGTTGAGAAAGCAATTAACAAAGCATACGGGATCCTGGGCTTCATAAATAGAGGCATAGAGTACAAAAGCAAGGAAGCTATGATGAATCTTTATAAAACACTGGTTCGGCCTCAACTTTGTGTCCAATTCTGGGCACCGCACTTTAGGAAGGATATGAAGGCCTTAGAGAGGGTGCAGAAAAGATCTCTGAGAATGGTTCCAGGGATGAGGGACTTCAGTTACATGGATAGACTGGAGAAGTTGGGGCTGTTCTCCTTAGAGCAGAGAAGGTTGAGAGGAATATTGAGGTGTGTTCAAAATCATGATGGGTTGAGACAGAGCAGAGAGAGAGAAACTGTTCCCATTGGCGGAAGGGTCAAGAACCAGAGGACACAGATTTAAGGTGATTGGCAAAAGAACCAAAGGCGACATGAAGAAAAACATTTTTACACTGCGAGTGGTTAGGATCTGGAATGCACTGCCTGAAAGGGTGGTGCAAGCACACTCAATCGTGGCTTTCAAAAGGGAATTGGATAAGTACCCGAAGGAAAAAAGAAATTGCAGGGCTACAGGGAAAAGGCGGGAGAGTGGGACTAACTGAAGTACTCTTAGAGAGCCGGCATGGGCTCGACGGGCCGAATGTAACCATTCTATGATTAATTCTCAGAAGCCCCAACTCACTAGCACGGGTTCAGAAGTGAGCACTGAAGGACTATAACAACGGGACAGTTTCTCCTCTTTCCCCCAAAGCAATCACCCCGCCACCCCACTTTCTGGTCTCTTCAGCCTGTGTACCAACTGTGGCTAAAAGTCAGGTATCCTCCTGAATGACTTTCCACTTTAGCCCACACATGAAACCACGGACCCTGGCACGGAACGGGTAAATGAAGACATACTTACTTGTTCCAGTGACTTTTGGAGTTTTTGTAGAGTGCAGGGAACATTATAGGAAGGATCTTGGCAGCATTGTCGCTGATCAAACTCATGATATACTCGTTGTTCCAATAATACAGAGCTCGCTCTGCCACCTGAAACAGGACAACCACCATCAGTACAATTGATGCGCTATCAATTACTCATAAAAGACAGAGTTAAGAGAGTAACTAAAGGCTTTTATTAACAAAAGAATGAAGGTCTGCCTCGAGTGGTCGACTGGTCCAGAAATACAAAGGGCTGGGGAGCAGTCACCTTTATACGAGGACTTGTGGGAGGAGTCAGCCGAGGCATGTCCAGGCATGTACACAGTGGAATACAAACAGTGGTTTACCACATTCACCCCTTGTTTAAAATTGAGTCCGGCGGGGTGAAGTGTATTAAAAGTTAGTGTATTGGAGTCTCTCCGGAGGTCTTGTCTGCCGCTGTGATCGGCGTGGCGACGGCAGGGGTAGTGGAGCTTCCGGCGTCGAGTCCTGCGTGGGCTGTGGCACAGGCGTGTCGTCCTTGTAGATGTCGAGCGGGTCGCGGGGCCCAGGCCTGCCGTCTGCTGGGGCTGGATATCGGATCGTGGGGGGGGGGGGGGGGGGGTGGGGGGGTGGTGGTAGCGAGTAGTGGGTTACTGCGGCCCCCGAGGGTGCAAGGTCTCTTATGGAGACTGTGTCCTCCCGCCCGTCCGGGTATGCAATGTAAGCATACTGGGGGTTGGCGTGGAGGAGGTCGACCCTCTCGACCAGGGGGTCCGTTTTATGGGTCCTCACGTGCCTTCTCAGTAGGACCGGCCCTGGGGACGTCAGCCATGGCGGGTAGCGATGTCCCCGATGTGGACTTCCTTGGGAAGACAAACATTTTCTCATGAGGGGTGGCGTTAGTGGCAGTGCAGAGCAGTGACCGAATAGAGTGGAGCGCATCGGGGAGCACATCCTGCCAGCGGGAGGTTGGAAGACCCCTAGACTTTAAGGCTAGCAGGGCGGCCTTCCAAACTGTCGCATTTTCTCTTTCCACCTGTCCGTTCCCCCGGGGGTTGTAACTGGTGGTCCTGCTTGTGGCAATACCCCTAGTTAGCAGGTACTGACGGAGTTCGTCGCTCATAAACGATGAGCCCCGGTCGCTATGGATATAGCTGGGGAAACCGAACAGGGTGAAGAGGTCGTTCAGACATTTAATGACCGTGGCACTGGTCATGTCCGGGCAGGGGATGGCGAACGGGAAACGGGAGTACTCATCAATAATATTGAGGAAGTACACATTGCGGTCGGAGGAGGGGAGAGGCCCTTTAAAATCGACGCTCAGGCGCTCGAAGGGGCGAGTGGCTTTTATCAGGTGGGCCCTGTCTGGTCTATAAAAGTGCGGTTTGCACTCAGCGCAGACTTGGCAGTTCCTGGTCATGGTCCTGACCTCCTCAATAGAGTAAGGCAGGTTGCGGGCCTTGATGAAGTGGAAGAACCTGGTGACCCCCGGGTGGCAGAGGTCATTGTGGAGGGCCCGCAGTCTATCGATCTGCGCGCTGGCGCAGGTGCCACGCGATAGCGCATCCGGGGGTTCATTGAGCTTCCCGGGCCGGTACAAGATCTCGTAATTGTAGGTGGAAAGTTCGATTCTCCACCTCAAGATCTTGTCATTTTTGATTTTGCCCCTCTGCTTGTTGTTAAACATGAAAGCAACTGAACGTTGGTCAGTGAGCAGGGTAAATCGTTTTCCGGCCAGGTAGTGCCTCCAATGACGCACAGCCTCCACAATCGCCTGGGCCTCCTTCTCAACAGCGGAGTGTCTGGTCTCCGGGCCTTGGAGGGTTCGTGAAAAGGCGGCCACGGGTCTCCCCGCCTGATTGAGGGTAGCGGCCAGGGCAAAGTCGGACGCGTCGCTTTCCACCTGGAAGGGGATGGATTCGTCCACTGCGTGCATGGTGGCTTTGGCAATGTCTTCCTTGATACGGTGGAAGGCTAAGCGGGCCTCTGCCGTCAAGGGAAAAGAGGTGGACTTGATCAGCGGATGGGCCTTGTCCGCATAGTAGGGGACCCACTGGGCATAATAGGAGAAAAACCCTAGGCACCTCTTCAGGGACTTGAGGCAGTGGGAGTTCCATAAGGGGACGCATCCGGTCGGGGTCGGGGCCGATGACTCAGTGTTCCACAACACAGCCAAGGATGGCGAGGCGGTTTGTGCGGAATATGCACTTCTCCTTGTTATATGTCAGGTTCAGGAGTTGGGCGGTGCGGAGGAATTTTTCGAGGTTTGCGTCATGGTCCTACAAGTCACGGCCGCAGATGGTCACATTGTCCAGATATAGGAAAGTGGCCTGCAACGCATTTTGATCTACCATCCGGTCCATCTCCCTTTGGAAGACGGAGACCCCGTTGGTGACGCCAAAGGGAACCCTAAGGAAGTGATAGAGGCGGCCGTTTGCCTCAAAGGCAGTATACTGGCGGTCCTCAGGGCGGATAGGGAGCTGGTGGTACGCTGATTTCAGGTCAATGGTCGAGAAGACGCGGTACTGCGCGATCTGGTTGACCATATCAGCTATGCGGGGGAGTGGGTAGGCGTCCAGCAGGGTGTAGCGATTTATTGTCTGGCTGTAGTCGATGACCAGGCGCTGCTTCTCGCCGGTCTTAACGACCACAACCTGGGCTCGCCAGGGGCTGCCCTCAATAATCCCTTCCTTCAGGAGCCGCTCCACTTCGGTTTTAATGAAAACCCTGTCCCCGGCACTGTATCGCCTGCTCTTTGTGGCGATGGGCTTACAGTCGGGGGTGAGGTTAGCAAACAGTGGGGGGGGGGGGGGTGACTGAGTGTGGAGAGGTTGCACCTGGTGCGCGGCGGGCAATTTGGGAGCTGCTGGCTGCGGACTGTGAGTGGGGGTAGGGGTCCACCGTACGCCATCGTAACACTTTTAAGGTGGCACTGAAAATCTAACCCCAGCAGGACAGCAGCGCAGAGGTCGGGCAGGACCGGAAGTTTAAAATGATCGTACACGGTCCCGTCTACTACGAGTGCCACTACGCAGTAGCCGATGTCCGCCGACTGGGACTCGGAGGCCATAGAAATCCGCTGGTGCGCAGGCAGGACTGGGAGAGAGCAACGCCGCACCGTGTCGGGGTGGATGAAGCTCTCCGTGCTCCCAGAGTCAAAAAGGCAGATTGTATCGTGGCCATTTACCTTAATGTCCATTGTGGAACTGGCCAGCTGGTGCGGTCTCGCTTGGTCCAGTGTAACGGATGCCAGCGTAGGGGTCGGTGTGTCGCTGCGGGTATCAGATGAGGCGGTGTTGGGGGCCTGCTGCGTTCCGGCTGTCGTCCAAGATGGTGGCGTCCATGATCCCCATGTGGCTGGAGGCGTCCAAAATGGCTGCTGTACCGGTGGTTCGCACATGGCCGGGGAGGCCCAAGATGGCGGCCCGCATGGCCCACACGCGGCGCTGCTGGGGTTCGGGGTGGCTTTGGCCCTGCAGACGTTAGCGTAGTGTCCCTTCTTCCCGCAGCCCGAGCAGATCGCGTTTTTCGCCGGGCAGCGCGCTCTGGGGTGTTTTGCCTGGCCACAGAAGTAGCATTTCTGGCCTTGGGGCACTGCTGTCTGGCCTTGGGACACTGCTGCGGTAGTTGGGCCGTTGCTGGGGTGGCACGGCGCTATGAGGCGGTCCTACCGTGTCCCAGGCTGTCATTCCCCGCGGCGTCCACGGTGCAGAGGAGTAGGCATCCATGCCCCGGTAGGCTGCATCCAATGATAGTGCGAGTTCAGAGGCCTTGTTGAGGTCGAGGTCACTCTGCTCCAACAGTCGCTGTCGGGTGTAATTGGATCTGTGGCCCGCTACAAAAGCGTCCTGGATAAGTTCCTCTGTGTACACGGCGGCCTTTACATCCTTACAACCACAGGCCCGGCCAAGCACGGACAGTGCCTGAAGGTATTCCACGGTCGATTCCCCAGGTTGTTGTTTACGACTCCCCAGAAGGTGCCTGGCGTACACTTCGTTCACTGGGCGCGTGTACTGGTCCTTGAGGAGCTTGATAGCGTCCGCGTACGAGGTCGCGTCTTGGATGACCGAGTACACTCGGTGGTTCACTTTGGAGGTCAGGACATCCAGTTTGTCCTCGTCCGATTTGATTGCTGCGGAGGCGGTCAGGAATTTTTCGAAACACTTAAGCCAGTGAGTAAACTTGGTGGATGAGTCCGCCTCCCGATGATCTAAGTCCAGGCATGCTGGTGTGAGGATCTTCTCCATTATAAAAATTGTGTTAATAAAATTGATGCGCTATCAATTACTCATAAAAGACTGAGAGTTAAGAGAGTAACTAAAGGCTTTTATTAACAAAAGAATGAAGGTCTGCCTCGAGTGGTCGACCGGTCCAGAAATACAAAGGGCTGGGGAGCAGTCACCTTTATGCTAGGACTTGTGGGAGGAGTCAGCCGAGGCATGTCCAGGCATGTACACAGTGGAATACAAACAGTGGTTTACCACAACAATAAAAGGACTTACTTACTCCAAACATTTATTGCACAGTACCCCACACACAGGGCTTCTCTCAACAAGGAGGGATACTGAGATTTCTACATCAAGCATTTCAGCTGAACAAAGGTCAGGCAATGGGGAACGATAAAGAAAGGGTCAGGCTGCAGGATGGTGTAATGGGTGCTGGATCAGACCAACAATCCCCACACACTGTACTCTGGATACTCTCCTGTGTGGGGTGGGAGGGAGCTGCAGAATCATCATTGCACACTCAAATACTCACCAGTGCCTGGTTTCACAGCAACAAATGGACGGACACTCGATCAGGCAGAGTTGGAAAGAGAGAGAGGGGAGTACAACCATCTTGAGCCAGAAGTGCCGAGTGGACGATCTATCTCAGCCTACTCCGGAGGTCCCCACCATCACAGAAGCCAGTCTTCAGCCAATTCGATTCACTCCACGCGATATCAAGAAACGGCTGAGCGCACTGGATACAGCAAAGGCTATGGGCCCTGACAACATCTCGGCTATCGTGCTGAAGGCTTGTGCTCTAGAACAAGCCACGCCTCGAGCCAAGCTGTTCCAGTACAGCTACAACACTGACATCTATCCGACAAATGTGGAAAACTGCCCAGTTATGTCCTGTCCACAAAAAGCAGGACAAATCCAACCCGGCCAATTACCACCCCATCAGTCTGCTCTCAATCATCAGCAAAGTGATGGAAGGTGTCATCGAAAGTGCCATCAAGCGGCACTTACTCACCAATAACCTGCTCACGGATGCCCAGCTTGGGTTCCGCCAGGACTACTCGGCTCCAGATCTCATTACAGCCGTGGTCCAAACATGGACAAAAGAGCTGAATTCTAGAGGTGAGGTGAGAGTGACTACCCTTGACATCAAGCAGCCCGAGTAAAACTCAAGTCAATGGGAATCGGGGGGAAAACGCTCCACTGGCTAGAGTCATACCAAGCACAAAGGAAGATGGTTGTGGTGATTGAAGGTCAATCATCACAGCCCCAGGACATCGCTTAAGGAGTTCCTCAGGGCAGTGTCTTAGGCCCAGCCATCTTCAGCTGCTTCATCAATGACCTTCCCTCCATCATAAGGTCAGAAGTTGGGGATGTTCGCTGATGACTGCAGTGTCCAGCGCCATTCACAACTCCTCAGATAATGAAGCAGTCCATGCCTGCATGCAACAAGACCTGGATGACGTTCAGGCTTGGGCCGATAAGTGGCAGGTAATATTTGCGCCACACAAGTGCCAGGCAATGACTATCTCCAACAACCGAGAGTCTAACTACCTCCCCATGAACATATTACCATTGCCAAAACCCCCACCATCAACATCCTGGGGGTCACCATTGACCAGAAACTTAACTGGACCAGCCACATAAATACTGTGGCAACAAGAGGTCAGAGGCTAGGTATTCTGCAGCGACTGTCTCACCTCCTGACTCCCCAAAGCCTTTCCACCATCGACAAGGCACAAGTCAGGAGTGCGATGGAATATTCTCCACTTGCCTGGATGAGTGCAGCTCCAACAACACTCAAGAAGCTCGACACCATCCAGGACAAAGCAGCCAGCTTTATTGGCACTCCATCCATCACCTTAAACATTCACTCCCTCCACCACCAGCGTACCGTGGCTGCAGTTTGTACCATCTACAAGATGCACTGCAGCAACTCCCAAACCCGTGACCTCTTCCACCTAGAAGGACAAGGGCAGCAGGCGCATGGGAATACCACACCCTCCAAGTCACACACCATCCTGACTTAGGAGTATTTCACCGATCCTTCATCGTTGCCGGCTCAAATTCCTGGAACTCCCTCCCTAACAGCACTGTGGGAGTACCTTCACCACACCGACTGCAGCGGTTCAAGGCGGCGGCTCACCAACAACTTCTCAAGGGCAATTAGGGATGGGCAATAAATGCTGGCCTTGCCAGTGACGTCCACATCCCATAAACAAATAAAAAAAGCGTGCAGTAGAGGGGCCATTTCATCCTCATCAAAAAGGAAAACCAAGAGCAAGAGAGTCCCTGGGAATGCTGGCAGTTTACCTGAAAGTGCGGACTGGAAACACATTTAGCGAGCTGTCGGAAAAGTGGCTCCATTACTTTCACAAACTCCGAGGGCTCGATGACGTCGAGAATTTCTTCCAGTTCATTCAGAAACATCACTTCCTTTGGACTGTGTGTTTTAGGCCAAAACTTGAGCAAACCTACAATCACCTGGAACAGAAACACAGCAGATATAAGCCATCTCTGGACATGAGAGACAACAGACTGGAAACCGGAGATAAGAGAGTGTGCAGAAAATAAACAGCAGGTGGCTCAGCAACGGGCAGGAGAGCAGCCCTTTACCACAACTCTCAACACTTCAACACAGCCCGTGCCGTTCTGGCACATTGTTTCTATTCTCGCTCTAAACTGTTAGTGTTTGAGTTGAGTTTTGTTTTGAATGCATGCGGATTGGACAGGAATTACTCTTCAAACTAATTCACCCAACTGTGAAGTTAGTCACCTTGATAGCACAGGCAGGGGACGAGGAGCGGAGGCAGGACACTTGGTGCCTGATCAGGAACAGAATGGTACCTGCAAGTTCAGGAAGGTTAAGTTTTCGAGAAGTGAGGTCAATGGATATTCTACAGAATTTGTATTCAACACTGGAAGGCAAGATGTATGCCTCACAGTCAGAACCGGATCAACAGGACCCGCCATCAGTAACCCCCCCATCACAGAGCATCAACAGGACCCGCCATCAGTGACCCCCCCATCACAGAGCATCAACAGGACTCGCCGTCAGTGACCCCCCCATCACAGAGCATCAACAGGACCCGCCGTCAGTGACCCCCCAATCACAGGGCATCAACAGGACCCGCCGTCAGTGACCCCCCCATCACAGAGCATCAACAGGACCCGCCATCAGTGTCCCCCCCATCACAGAGCATCAACAGGACCTGCCGTCAGTGACCCCCCATCACAGTCAGAACCACATCAACAGGACCCGCCATCAGTGACCCCCCCATCACAGAGCATCAACAGGACCCGCCATCAGTGACCCCCCATCACAGAGCATCAACAGGACCCGCCATCAGTGACCCCCCCATCACGGTCAGAACATCAACAGGACCCGCCATCAGTGACACCAGACCCCTCCTTCCCCCCCCCCCCATCAGAGTTTGATGATTATAAATCAATCCTCCCCCCCGCTCTCCCCCCATACAGCACCTGACGTCCCCAATAAGGTGGATTCAAGTGGCACCTTTATGCACCACTAAAGTTACAACTGTGCTGATGGTAATTACAGGGATGTGGAGAAGCGAGGCTGCTGTCTCTCCACTCCCCACACCAACCTTCAGTTTGGGCTTCTGCATTAACCATTAGGCCGAGATACAAGGGTGACACTCGTCAAATCAACTGAGCGGGAAGAGAGAATATTGGTAAACGGTTCTCTGAATGGTCAGCAACATGGTGTTCACAAAACTCAGAATCCCAAGGGTGCAAGCGGTCTCATGTGGGAGGGGAAATGGAGAAACAGGTTCCTTCAGATCTCAACATGCAAGACATAAGAACTTAAGAACATAAGTAAGAACAGGAGTAGGCCATACGGCCCCTCCAGCCTGCTCCACCATTCAATAAGATCATGGCTGATCATCCACCTCAACTCCACTTTCCTGCCCGATCTCCATAGCCCTCGATTCCCCTAGAGTCCAAAAATCTATCGATCTCAGCCTTGAATATACAGAGAATTCCGAAGATTCACAACCCTGAGTGAAGAAATTCCTCCTCATCTCAGTCTTAAATGGCCGACCCCTTATCCTGAGACTATGCCCCCTAGTTCTAGACACTCCAGCCAGGGGAAACAACCTCAGCATCTACCCTGTCAATCCCCTTCAGAATCTTGTATGTTTCAATGAGATCACCTCCCATTCTTCTAAACTCCAGAGAGTATAGGCCCATTCTACACAATCTCTCATCATAGGACAGCCCTCTCATCCCAGGGATCAATCGAGTAAACCTTTGTTGCACCGCCTCTAAGGCAAGTATGTCCTTTCTCAGATAAGGAGACCAGAACTGTGCACAGGTCTCACCAAGGCCCTGTACAATTGTCACAAGACTTCCTTACTCTAATACTCCAACCCCCTTGCAATAAAGGCCAACATGCCATTTGCCTTCCTTATTGCTTGCTGTACCTGCATGTTAACTTTGTGTTTCTTGCACGAGGACACCTGGATCTCTCTGAACACCAACATTTGAAAGTTTCTCACCATTTAAAAAATATTCTGTTTTTCTATTCTTCCTACCAAACTAATAACCTCACATTTCCCAACATTATACTTTATCTGCCACCTTACTGCCCACTCAGTCTATCTATATCCCTTTGCAGACTCTGTTCTCACAGCTTACTGTCCCACCTAGCTTTGTATCATCAGAAAACTGTGACAGGATCAGACAAAGTCAACATGGATTTACAAAAGGTAAATCATGCTTGACTAATCTACTGGAATTTTTTGAGGATGTAACTGGTAGAATAGATAAGGGAGAACCAGTGGATGTGGTGTATTTGGACTTTCAGAAGGCTTTTGATAAGGTCCCGCATAAGAGACTAGCGTGCAAAGTTAAAGCACATGGGATTGGGGGTAAGGTACTGACTTGGATAGAGAACTGGTTGGCAGACAGGAAGCAAAGAGTTGGAATAAACGGGTCTTTTTCCAAGTGGAAGGCAGTGACTAGTCTCTCTCTCGCTCATATATATATATAAATATATATAAAAATAAATAAATGATCTAGACGAGGGAACTACATGTAATATCTCCAAGTTTGCAGACGACACAAAGCTGGGTGGGCGTGTGTGCTGTGAGGAGGATGCTGAGAAACTCCAGTATGATTTGGACAGGTTGGGTGATTGGGCAGATGCAGTATAATGTGGATAAACGCAAGGTTATCCACTTTGGTGGCAAAAGCAGGAAGACAGATTATCTGAATGGCAATAGATTGGGAGAAGGGGAAGTGCAGAGACCTGGGTGTCCTTGTGCACCTGTCACTGAAGGTAAGCATGCAGGTGCAGCAGGCAGTTTAGGCGGAAAATGGTATGTTGGCCTTCGTAGTGAGGGGGTTCGAGTACAGGAACAAGGATGTCTTGCTGCAGTTGTACAGGGCCTTGGTGAGACCACATCTTGAGTACTGTGTGCAGTTTTGGTCGCCTTATCTGAGGAAGGATGTTCTTGCCATGGAAGGAGTGCAGCGAAGATTCACCAGGCTGATACCTGGGATGGCAGGAATGACGTATGAGGAGAGATTGGGTCGATTAGGCTTATGTTCGCTAGCGTTTAGAAGAATGAGAGGGGATCTCATTGAAACTTATAAAATTCTAACAGGACTAGACAGACTAGATGCAGGATGTTCCTGATGGCCAGGGAGTCCAGAACCAGGGGTCACAGTCTAAGGATAAGCCATTTAGGACTGAGATGAGGAGGAATTTCTTCACCCAGAGAGTGGTGAACCTGTGGAATTCTCTGCCACACAGGGCAGTTGAGGCCAATTCATTAAATATATCCAAGGAGTTGGATATATTTCTTGAGGCTAAAGGGATTCAGGGAGAAAGCAGGGACAGGGTACTGAATTTGGATGATCAGCCATGATCTCATTAAATGGCGGAGCGGGCTCAAAGGGCCGAATGGCCTACTCCTGCTCCTATCTTTCATGTTTCTATACATTACACTCAGTCCCTTGATCTAGGTCATTAATATAGATTGTAAATAGCTGAGGCCCCAACACTGATCCTTGCAGCACCCCACTAGTTACAGCCTGCCAACCTGAAAAAGATCTGTTTATCCCTACTCTCTGTTTTCTGTATGTTAACCAATCCTCTATCCATGCTACTATATTACCCCCAACCCAATGAGCCCTAATCTTGTGTAATAATCTTTTATGTGGCACCTTATCGAATGCTTTTTGGAAATCCAGATATACTACATCCACTGGTTCACCTTTATCTACCCTGCTAGTTACATCCTCAAAAAACTCAAATTTGTCAAACACGATTTCCCTTTCATAAAACCATGTTGACTCTGCCTAATCATGTTATGATTTTCCAAGTGCCCTGATACCACTTCCTTAACAATGGATTCCAGTATTTTCCAGACGACGGATGTCAAGCTAACTGGCCTGTAGTTCCCTATTTTTTCTCTCCCTCCTTTCTTGAATAGCAGTGTTATATTTGCGACCTTCCAATCCGCTGGGACCTCTCCAGAATTTAGGGAATTTTGGAAGATCAAAACCAATGCATCCACCATCTCTTCAGCCACCTCTTTTAGAACCCTAGGATGTAGGCCTGTCGGCTTTTAGTCCCATTAGTTTCTCCAGTACTTTTTCCTCTACTTCTATTAATTACATTAAGTTCTTCACCCTCATTAGACCCTTGGTTCCCCACCATTTTTGGAATGCTTTGTGTCTTCTACTGTGAAGACAGATACAATATATGTTTAACCTTTCTGCCATTTCCTTATTCCCCATAATAATTTCTCCTGTCTCAGCCTCTAAGGGACCAATGTTTACTTTTGCTACTCTTTTCCTTTTTAAAAACATACTTGTCAAAACTCTTACAATCTGCTTTTATATTTGCTAGTTTTCTCTCATTCTATTTTTTCCAGACAAGATCACCCAGTGAAAAATATTTAATAAAAAAGAAAACCAGCAAGTTTAAGAACAGTCACATGAGGACTTGAAGATGGCACTGATGGCTCAGTACTCACCGGCTCTGTAAGGCTGCTGTCTTTCTCGAGGAACTGCACCACACAGTAGGCCAGCTGTAGAGACAGAAAGGAGACCGTGGTCCTTAAGTACACACATTTCCCACCTCGCAAGTGAAACCTACAACAAACAACTTGAAGGCCGAGTAGTGCAGCACATTAGTCACTGGCCTTTCACTTCACGGAACAAGCTTCAAATCCAGTTCAGACTGATGGGATGAAACAGCTGCTTGCATTTATACGGTGCTTTTAATGTAGTAAAACATCCCAAAGCGCTTCACAGGAGTGTATCAAACAAATTTTGACCGAGCCACATAAGGAGACATTAAGACAGTTGACCAAAAACTTGGTCAAAGAGGTAGGTTTTAAGGAGCATCTTAAAAAAGGAGGCAGAGGGGCTTAGGGAGGGAATTCCAGAGCTTAGAGCCTCAGCAGCTGAAGGCACGGCTGCCAATGGTGGAGCGCAAGAGGCTAGAATCGGAGGAACGCAGATATGAGGGTTTTAGGGCTGGAGGAGGTGCGAGAGTCGGGAAGGGCCGAGGCCACGGAGGGATTTGAAAACAAGGAGGTGAATTTTAATATCGAGGCGTTGCTGGACTGAAGACAATATAGGTCAGCGAGCACAGGGGTGCTAGGTGAACTTAGTATACAGGTACCGGACTTTTGGGTGGGCTGACGTTTATGTAAGTTAGAACTTGGGAGGCTGGCCAGGAGAGCAATGGAAAAAGTCAAGTCTAGAGGTAACAAAGGCATGGTGGAGAGTTTCAACAGCAGATGGGCTGAGGCAGGGGCGGAGACGGGCGATGTTATGAAGGAGGAAGTAAGTTGTCTTGGTGATGGAGCGGATATCGAGTCAGAACTCATCTCAAAGAAAGACTTGCACCCTCGCTGTCTGATATACCATGTCCCAACTCCAGCAAGAGATTTAGCTGGCATTAAGAGTTATGCGATTGACACCAAACTTATGGAAACAGGGCTTGTTGCAGGATTTTCAGAACTTGCCCACAACCATTTCTTAGTAATGGAGAAGCAGGGCAACAAAGTAGACTGACAGCTGACAAAATGTGAGACAGTCACTCTCCCTTCTCCCTACCCAAGAGCTGACTTTCCACGACAAGTACTGAAGGCACGAGAGGACAGAGTGTTTGAGCAAAACTGAAGCAGGCCATGGAGAAAAACTAAACCAGACAGGAAATGCTGGAAATACACAGCAGGTCCGACTGGCAGCACCTGGAAGGAGAAAAAAGCCAATGCTTTGGGTCAAGGTCCCTCGGAAGGATGACGCCTTGCAACACTGACCCCTCCCACTCTTCACATCTCAACACTTGCTGTTTATTTCCAACATTCTAGATGTTTAAAAAAAAAGAACTGAACGGCATTTTCACTGGTAGAGTCAGTTCCATTCCCTGTGAGCGGATTAGACTGCCCAGTTATTTTTTGCAGCCAGTTTTATAAAAGTAACTAAAAGCAGAACCCAGCCTCCGACATATACATGCAGGGACAGACGTGTAAAACTCAGCTAGTTAATAAGGAACAGTGCAAAATCGAGGTGAGGCGCTAAACCAAAACGAGAGGACATTCTCTCAGGATCTCATAGCAACTAGAAGATCAATGGGGGTCCAGACTGTTCAGTACTGCTGCACAAGGAAAAACCAGGAGTGTGGCAAACAAGATGTTGCTTGGGTTCCAGTGAAAGTCTGCAAACCAATTGCAGCGAGTTCAATATTCCCTTTATATTACCTGGCTGGCTGCAACAACAAAATCCTGTGGAGGATCCCACACTTGCTGCTCAAGGTATCAAAACCCTCTTTGCACAAAGGGTTTTTTGTATCCGTGTGTTAATAGAGACACGGAATGCAGGAGTTGGTTTCACAGGTGTTTACTGAACTAAGTCTGGAGGGGAACTAACTGATACAACACAATATACAGGCTTATATAGCCAGAGTGGCCATTACCGGCAATACAGTACACAGGGGGCTCTTAAAGGCACATACACTACAATTCCTCCCCTTTTAGCCAACCAGTACATAATATTTTAAGTAATCATTAATTACATGTTACAAGAAAAATAATCTACACATTGCTGCAGTTAATTAATTGTAAGTCAGTCTCTCTGGAGGCTTCCTGACTCGGTCCGGATAACGCCTCGGTGGCGTAGTAGTTTCTGGTGGTGTAGTAGGTTCTTTTGGCAAGGCTGATTCGGCTTGAATGCCAGTGTCGGGTTCATCGGGTTCCAGTATCACCGGATCGGAGGTAGATACTATGGTATGGGTATCTCTACTTCATCATTAGGCGTATAGAGTTGTGGTGTAGGTTGTCCCTTTTCGGATGACTCTATGATCTGGTCAGCATGGCGCCTTATTATGCTTTCTCCAATGTCCACGGTATACATCAGCGGTCCTAGTCGTGCGCAGATAGTTCCAGGCTGCCATTTCTCGGTACGGTAGTCCCGGGCCAAAACTTGTTGACCTATCTGGAAGGTTCTAGTTGGCCTTTCATTCATGCCTTGAAATTGCCGGTTCTCCACGTCCCTTCTGATGTTTGGCTTGATCAAATCCAGCTGGCATCTTAGGCTTCTATTGAAGAACATCATGGCGGGAGTTTGGTTTGTAACCATATGTGTTGCATTCCTGCATGCCAACAAGAAGTTATCCACCTTATGCTGAAGTTTTATGTCTTCATTACCCATGGCCTTCTTGAAGGTCTGGACAAACCTTTCAGCCAATCCATTGGTGGCGGGATGGTATGGGGCGGACGTGTCGTGCTTAACCCCATTGTTTTTTTAAGAACTTCCTGAATTCTTCGGACACAAATTGCGGTCCATTATCAGAACAGATCTGTTCAGGCAGCCCATTCCTGGCAAATATGGTCCTTAATACTGTGATGGTTTTTTCCGTGGTGGTGGAGGACATCTTTATTACCTCCGGTCACTTGGAGTGTGCATCAACCGCGATTAAGAACATTGAGTCCATAAATGGACCAGCAAAGTCGATGTGTACCCTTTGCCATGGAGATGAGGGCCACTCCCATTGATGTAGAGGGGCTTGTGGTGGGGCGTTTTGAACCTTCTGGCATCCTAGGCAGCTCTTGGTCATTTCTTCGATGTCGCCATCGATACCTGGCCACCATACAAACGCCCTGGCTAGGTTCTTCATTTTCACTCCACCCAGATGCCCCTCGTGAAGCTCCTTCAGCACTTTATCCTGGAGTTTGGGTGGAATCACCACTCTGGATCCACACATCAAGGTTCCTCGGCACACTGACAGCTGTTCTCTTCTTTGCGAGAATGCTGGCAGTGGTTCGCCATGTGCTGGCCATCCCTTCACTGTTAAATCGTAGACTCGAGAGAGAGTCGGGTCATTTCTAGTTTCCCTTTCAATGGCAGAATTTGTTACTGGTAGACATTCGACTATGGTAGAGTGGAAAATCTCCACTGGGTCTACGGTAGGTGCTTCTTCTACCGTTGGCAACGGTAGGCGCGATAAACCGTCAGAATACAAAGGATCAAAACAGCATGGGAATGCTATGTTATATTGGTGTGCCCCTAGAAAAAGGGACCACCTCTGTAGCCTTTGCGCTGTCATAATGGGAACACCCTTTTTAGGGTTGAATATGGAGATGAGGGGTTGATGGTCAGTCAACAAGGTAAATTTTTGTCCGTGTAGGTAATGGTTGAATTTCTTCACTCCCCATACCAGGCCGAGTGCTTCCCTGTCGATTTGGGCATAGTTACGCTCAGCTGAGTTCAATGAGCGTGACGCAAAAGCTATCGGCCGTTCCGAGCCATCAGGGAATTTATGTGATAATACTGCTCCTACGCCGTAAGGGGATGCATCGCACGCCAGTCTGATTGGCAGTGATGGGTTGTAATAAGCCAAAACATCTTTGGATGTGATTAAGTCTTTGCATTTTTGAAAGGCACGTTTACAGTCTTCGCTCCATTTCCAAATTACTCCTGTTTGTAGCAGTTCATTAAGAGGGTGCAGAAGAGTTGATAAGTTCGGTAAAAATTTATGATAGTAATTTATTAATCCCAGGAACGACCTTAATTGTGAAACATTTTCAGGTGCTGGTGCTTTTATGACCGCTTCAATTTTTTCAGGTGACTTATGCAACCCTTCCTTATTAATTATGTGGCCACAATATGATATTTGATTCTGGAAAAATTCGCACTTGGGGCGATTTGCTCGTAGGCCCCGTTCTCTCAGCCTAGTGAGCACCTGCTCCAAATTAGCAAGGTGCTCGTTGTCGTTTTCTCCTGTTACAAGGATGTTGTCTAGGTAGCATTGAGTCCCCGGAATCCCTTGGAGGACTTGCTCCATAGCTCTTTGCCAGATAGCTGGAGCGGATGCTACTCCGAAAACCAGTCGATTGTACTGGTACAGGCCTTTGTGTGTATTTATCGTGAGATACTTTTTAGAGGTCTCTTCAACCTCCATCTGTAGATATGCCTGTGCCAAGTCAATTTTGGTGAAACGTTTCCCTCCGGATAGTGAGGCGAAAATATCTTCTATCCTCGGAAGAGGATACTGTACCGTGTGAAGGACCGGGTTTACAGTCACCTTGAAGTCTCCACAGATGCGAATTTTTCTCTGTTCTTCAGATTTATCATTATTCAACGTTTTCTTCATGACTGGATGATGGGTGTTGCCCACTCGCTCCAATCTATTTTGGATAATACGCCTGCCTTTTCCAAATTCTCCAGCTCTGCCTCGACTGCTGGACGAATTGCGTATGGCACCGGTCTTGCCTTAAAAAACTTGGGAATTGCCGCATCTTCCACTTTTATTGAGGCGGTGATGCCTTTCAAGGTTCCTAGTTTCTCTTGAAACACTTCTTTGGCGTTGGCCAAGATGTCTTTTAATCGTTCAGGTATGACGTCATCATCGTTTTTTTCCTTACTGGTCACCGTCAGTGCCCGAATGGAGTGCCAGTCTAAACGTATTTTCCTGATCCATTCACGTCCCAACAGCGGTGGACCACCATCTTGTAGAACGTATAAATACAACTTTTGTATTTCCTTGCCGTTGTATACAACAGGCACCCTTATTTTTCCTTTGGGGTATACTTTCTGCCCCGTATATGTTTTCAAGATAATGGATGTGTCTTTTAAAAGGTATATGCGGAAATAGCCGCTCGTAATCCTGTCGATTTATGACGGTCAGAGCTGATCCTGTATCTAGCTCCATTTTAACTGGGGACCCTGCTATCGTGAGGGTAACCCAAATGGTCTGGTAATCTTCTTTGGCAATTACATTATGTAATTTGAGACAGCTTAGTCTCTTGTTTTCGGAGTCGCTATCGCTCTTCTGGTCTTCGGAGCTACTGTCCGTCATCATTTGTACCTTTCTGTACTTTTCTTTAGTGATTTTTTTTCCCCTGTCCGTGGATTTTTTTTGTCCAGATCGGCATACCCGTGCAATGTGTCCAATCTTTCCGCATTGCCTGCATGCTTTGTCCTTGAACCAGCAGTCCCTCTGGTCATGGGTGGATCTGCCGCAGCGATAACATCTCTCGAAACCCTGTGTCATTTCATGGGTGCCGAAGTCCTGTGTCTTTTGTTGTATCTCTGCAGCTCCTCTTGCGGCTGCTTCGTATGATACAGCCATACTGAAAGCCTTGTCCAGTGTTAAATCTTTCTCAGAAAGCAGCCTTTTCTGTGTTCCTTCACTTAGGAGACCGCAGACAAATTTGTCTCGAAGATAATCTGCTAGTCCTGCCCCGAATTGGCAGTGCTTTGATAGCTTTCTTAATTTGGTGAGGTAATCAGCGTTACTTTCATTCTTGTGTTGATTCCTCTTGAAGAATTTGAATCGTTCCGCTATCAGCAGCGGTGTTGGGTTTAAGTGCTCTTGTAGGGTATCAACAATTTCTTTAAAATTCTTGTCCTTTGGTTTGGCTGGAGTGATTAAGTTTCGTAACAGCCCGTATGTCTTTGCGCCCATTAGATTTAGAAGTACTGACGCTTTTTTTTCATTTTCTATTCCATTTGCGGTGCAATATACCTCCACTCTTTCCACATATGTGGTCCAATCCTCTATATCGTTATCAAAAGCATCAATATTGCCAGACTTAAGCATCCTGGAAAAAAAATGGCGCTTCCCGCGCTTTTCTTTCTTTTCTGCAGAAAAGATATGGCGCTTCCCGCGCTTCTGCCGATGACAACGCTGTTTTCCGCGGGTTTCCCTTCTTCTTATTTATTTATAGGTGGAGACTCGTTCCCGCCGGACTCTCTCTGCTAGGTCTGAACGCCGACCTGCTTGCAGCGCCGGCCGTCTCCCGAGTGCTCCCTCCCCGTCTGTTACTGCTTGCCTCCGCTGCTTGGCCTAGCTGCAGAGCCAGCCGCTGGAGTCCCAGCCCGACGCCCAGGAAGGATTATTGCAATACCTGCCACCAGCTCGGCCAGCTGGTGAAACCACAGCTTTTTCTTTTTCTTGCTTTTCCTCGACTTTGGACGCCAGAGGAATCGATGTCCTTGAGGTGCTGCTGAATTGCAGGTAAGTCAGTTTCCAATTCGTCGCCACTGTTGTATCCGTGTGTTAATAGAGACACTGAAGACAGGAGTTGGTTTCACAGGTGTTTACTGAACAAAGTCTGGAGGGGAACTAACTGATACAACACAATATACAGGCTTATATAGCCCGAGTGGCCATTACCGGCATTACAGTACACAGGGGGCTCTTAAAGGCACATACACTACAGGTTTCGCCAGCATTTCCAGCTGCATGGACCCCCCCCCCCCACCCCCCCCCCCACCCCAATCAACCCAAAGTCACAAACCAGTGCTTGGAAGCAGATCCAGAATATTGAAGCATGTGCTGCAGGATTGAGTCCCGACTGGCAGTGAGTGTAAAGGTGAAATATTCCTTACCTGTGGGTGGTAGACACTTAGACTCTTCACCTTGTGCAATGGCAGTAATACTCTGATCAGGAACATTTTATGCTCTTCTTTCAAAGGTAATGCAAACCCATTGATTATGCTGGACAAGGAAAGAGGAGAGTGCAGAGAAATTAAACCCTTGACAATTAACTGGAGTATTCAAAATTGCGCTGCCTATAAATTATTCACTTTTGAGTTTGACACTGCAGTAATATTCTGAGATCTTTTACAGAGCATAGGGATCGCTAAGCGAAAAGTGACCAAGGTCAATCTAGTTCACCTTCCACTGTTCTGGTAGTGGCATGATACAACGATAATGAAGTTGTGGACTAATAATAATAATTCATCGCTATCAGTCTACAACAGACCCAGAAATGATGCATGGAAAACCCGAGTGACGGAGAGCTTTGGGAACCATAGGTCCAAAGTCACCTGTTCCTTCTAGGCTCGCTACACTTACCACATCATATCAATATATAAACTTGGCACTGAACACAGATTAAAGACCTCACAAATAACCAGGTAAAGGAGTTTAAACTTTCCTTTTGGTGTTCCACATGGTAACTTCCCTATTTCTCCTGAAGGTGCTGACTCTCATTCACGATTGCCAACAGCCCTCTACTACTTCACGTGAGCCCAGCAAGCGTCAGTAGGATATTCATAACCAACCCGATCTCGTCTTTACTTCTGCACATTCCAGAGGCAGGAATCCTGACCAATTTCTCCTCCCACCTCCACATCCACCAGCTCAGCAAGGATGGAACCTGGGAGATTTCTGCCCTGTACAGCTCAGCATAACACAGCTGTATACACTTAGTCAACAGCAAACCTACACATGGACCTTGGTTTACGCACTACATTTTCCCTAAGCGGACGAAAGGAAATCTCCCCCAAACAGAACCAAAACATTTCCATTAAATGGACTTGGTACAAATGCTTACAGTAATGACAGACCGCAGACACCCTGTGTCCAAGTGAATGGAGTCCACCAGTTCCTCAAATTATTTGAGCACGTAATCTAGGCTGATAAGTTTTGAGGGCATACTGCACGGTCAAAGGTCAATCATCTCAGCCCCAGGACATCGCTGTAGGAGTGCCTCAGGGGAGTGTCCTAGGCCGAACCATCTTCAGCTGCTTCATCAATGACCTTCCATCTAACAGAAGGTCAGAAATGGGGATGTTCGCTGACAGCGTTCAGTGCCATTCGCAACTCCTCAGATAATGAAGCAGTTCATGCCCGCATGCAGCAAGACCTGGACAACATCCAGGCTTGGGCTGATAAGTGGCAAGTAACATTCGCACCAGACAAGGACCAAGGCAGAGCAGCTAACCACCTCCCCATGATATTCAATGGCATTACTATCGTGAATCCCCTTCCATCAACCAGAACCATAACTGGACCAGTCACATAACTACTGTGACTACAAGAGACATAGATTTAAAATAATTGGTAGAAGGATTAGAGGGGAGATGAGGAAAAACAAATTCACCCAGAGGGTGGTGGGGGTCTGGAACTCACTGCCCAAAAGGGTGGTAGAGGCAGAAACCCTCATCACATTTAAAAAGTACTTGGATGTGCACTTGAAGAGCCGTAACCTACAGAGCTACGGACCTGGTGCTGGAAGGTGGGATTAGGCTGGGTAGCTCTTGTCCGACCGGCACAGACATGATGGGCCGAATGGCCTCCTCCTGTGTTGTAATTTTTCTATGATTCTAGGAGTAGGTCAGAGGCTGGGTATTCTGTGGCACGTGACTCAACCTCCTGACTCTCTAAAGCATTTCCACCACCTACAAGGCACAAGTAAGGAGTGTGATGGAATACTCTCCACTTGCCTGATTGTTGTTGGAGCTGCACTCACTCAAGAAGCTCGACACCATCTAGGACAAAGCAGTTCACTTGATCAGCACCCCTTCCACCACCTTAAACATTTACTCCCTCCACCACTGGTAGCATAGTAGCTATATTACTGGACTACCAAGCCAGAGACCTGGACTAATGATCTGGAGACATGAGTTCAAGTCCCACCACAGCAGCTGGGGAATTTCAATTCCGTTAATTAAATAAATCTAGAATAAAAAGTAATGACCACAAAACTACCAGATTGTCATAAAAACCCATCTGGTTCATGAACGTCCTTTGCCAGTCTGGCCTATAAGTGACTCTTAACTGCCCTGTGAAATGGCCTAGCAAGACACTCAGTTGTTCAAGGTCAATTAGGGATGGGCAATAAATGCTGGCCTTGCCAGCAACATCCACATCCAGAGAATTAATAAATGCAATTTTTACATTTTTTAAAAATTAAAAATGGTGCAGTCTTTCAGATGACTGCCTATAAAAGTGTATATAAAAATTCATGGCACTATTCGAAGAGCAAGAAAGTTCTCAGCGTTCTGGCCAACATTTATCCCTCAATCAATACTACTAAAAACAGCTTATCGCAAATATTTATGGGACCGCAGCGTGTGCAAAATGGCTGCAGCATTTGCCAACAAAACAACAGTGGCTCCAATTTTAAAAAGTTATTTGTTGTCTGTGAAATTTTTGTGATGGTCCGAGGACATGAAAGGCACTATATGACTGCAAGTTCTTGCTTTTACAAGGCAAGAACCAGTCTCAACTGTGCAATCAGGAGAATGCATGGATCTGTGCAGAGTTAACTGGTCTCACCTGGGACAGCATTTGGTTGCAGCGCACCAAAGTTAGACTGAGGAAAATAACCATCCAGGATTCCTGCCCCGATTAAGACCTAGTGCCCCCTCCTCCCCACCATTACTGGAAAGCACTTGTGTGAACAGGATCGAACTCAGCTAGGATATCCCATCCCATGGTTGAATAACCTACTCACTTGACTAGACTTTTGGCACTTGGGTGCAGTACCAAAGAGCAACCACTGAACCATACCCACCCCACTTCTCCAGGTCGAGGAGGAGGAGGAAACCAGCTGGGACGGCAACAAGCCACCCCACAGTTTTATCCTCTAGTAGCAGACTTAGAAGTGCCAATGGCAGAGGCCTCTCAATGGGTTGCCTGCCTCAACCCGAATGGCTTTAATGTCTAGGGGACAGCTGTAAAAAAAAAAAAAAACACTTCAAGATACTGTTGTACCCTCTACCAATGCCAGGCAAGAACATGCATGGGGAATACCCTCCTTCACCAACACCATCAGCATTTGCAAAGTCCACACTAAAAAAGCCTAATACAATAAAGTAAAAAAAAGACCAAGGTCAAAGCACTTCAATTATAGAATCATAGACTTACACAGCACAGAAAGAGGCCATTCAGCCAATCATGCCTGTGCCAGCTCTTTGAAACAGCTATCCGATTAATCCCACTCCCCCTGCGGTTTCCCCACAGCCTTGTAATTTTTTCCCCTTCTAGTATTTATCCAATTCTCTATCAAAACCCTTCAAAATTTTGAACACCTCTATCAAATCTACCCTTCATCTTCTCTGCTCCAAGGAGAACAACCCCAGTCTCTCCACATAACTGAGTCCCTCCTCCCTGGTACCATTCTCGCAAATCTCTTCTGCACCCTCGCAAAGGCCTCGACACCTTCCTAAAGTGTGGTTCCCACAATACTCCAGCTGGGGCCTAACCAGTGTTTTATAAAGGTTCAGCATAATTTCCTTGCTTTTGTATTATATGCCTTTATTAACAAAGTCAAGGATCCTGTATGCCTTTAACAACTTTCGCAACTTGTCCTGCCACCGTCAACGATTTGTGTACATACACCATCAGGTCACTCTGTTCCTGCACCCCCCCCCTCATTCTTCGCACCAAAATGAATCATTTCACACTTCTGTGTTAAATTTCATCTGCCATGTGTCTGCCCATTCCACCAATGTCCTCCATCCTCCTCACTGTTAACAACATTTCAGAGTTTTGCATCATCTGCAAACTTCGAAATTAGTCCAGGTCATGAATAAATATCAGAAAGAGCAACGGTCCCAATATCAGCCCGAGGAACACCACTGTATACTTCCCTCCAGTCTGAAAACAACTGTTCACCACTACTCTCTGCTTTCTGTTTCTTAGCCAATTTTGTATCCATGCTGCCACTGCCCCTTTAATCCCACGGGCTTCAATTTTGCCAACAAGTCCATTATGTGGTACTTTTTGTCAAACATCTTTTGAAAGTCCATATACACAACATCAACCGCACTACCCTCATCCACCATCTTTGTTATTCATCAGAGAACTTCTTTAACCCATCAACACGGCACGGACCGGAGCAGAGGCAGCGGCTTAAAGGGAGCTGAGCGGAGACTTAAACAAGGAGTGACGTCACAGGACAGCAAGTAGGTGATTGGTTGGTGAGTTTTACAGCTCTTTTGCTCTCTAGGTTAGGTAAGTGGATTAAGTTCAGACCTGGGAGAGTTATTAACTATGATAGTTTTAAGCTATTAATTCAATAAAGTTAACTAATTAAAACTAAAAATCAACAGTAAAAATTATTTGAATACTGTAACTAATTATATAAATAAAATAAGGTTGATAGAGATGGCAGTGCAGGTGGTGTATCATAACTGCAGCATGTGGGAGTTGGTGGAGACTAATGAGATCCCAAGCAACCACATCTGTGGTAAGTGCCTAATGCTCGAGGAACTTCAGCTCAGAGTTGTCGAGCTAGAGTCCAAGCTGCAGACATTGCGATGCATCAGGGAAGGGGAGAGTTACCTGGGAACTTTGTTCCAGGAGGCAGTCACACCCCTTAGGTTAAGCAGTACTTTAGAAATAGTCAATGGTCAGGGACAGGAGAGTGTGATTGCGAGTAAAGAAGGTACGAGGACCCAGGATGAAGTGATGGAGGAGCCTCAGCCCTTGACCTTGTCCAACAGGTACAAGGTACTTGCTGCCTGTATGGCTGAGAACAAGGACTGCAGGGAGGATGGGCAAATTGACCACAGTACCATGGTACAGGAGGCCATTTAAGTTTGGGGGGGGGGGGGGGGGGGTGGGGAGGTAAAAAGGAACATGGTTGTGGTAGGGGACAGTATAGTCAGGGGGAAAGATACTATTCTTTGCAGCCACGACCAGGAGTTCCAAAGGTTGTGTTGCAGTAATAACGTGGAGGACGAATTCATGGATAGTTTTCTAGATCAGTATGTTGAGGAACCAACTAGGGAACAGGCTATTTTAGATCTAGTATTGTGCAATGAGAAAGGATTGATTAATAACCTTGTAGTAAAGGGGCCTTTAGGGAAGAGAGTGATCATAATATGATAGAATTTTATACTGAGTTTGAAAGTGATTGTTAAATCCGAAACCAGAGTCTTAAATCTAAACAAAGCTAACTACGTAGGAATGAGGAGCGAGTTGGTCAAGGTAGATTGGGAAACTACATTAAAAAAGGTATGACGGTAGACAAGCAATGGCGAGCATTTAAAGAATTTACATAATTTGCAACAAATATACATTCCTTTAAAGGCACAAAAACCCCACAGGAAAAGTGGTCCAACCGTGGCTAACAAGAGAAGTTAAAGATAGTATTAGATCAAAGGAAGAGGCTTCTAATGTTGCCAGAGTAGTAAGCCTGAGGGTGGGAGAATTTTAGAATTTAAGCAAAGGAGGACCAAGAAATTGATAAAGAAAGGGAAAATAGAATGAGTAAACTAGCAAGAGACATAAAAACAGACTGTAAAAGCTTCGATAAGTATGTAAAAAGAAAAAGATTAGCAAAAGTAAATGTGGGTCCCTTACAGGCGGAGACGGGAGAAATTATAATGGGGAATAACAAAATGGCAGAGAAATTAAACAAATGCTTTGCGTCTGTCTTCACGGAAGAAGACACAAAAAACCTCCTGCAAATAGTGGAGAACTAAGGGTCTAGCGAGAATGAGGAACTGAAAGAAATTAGTAAAAAAGTACCGGAGAAATTAATGGAACTGCAAGCTGATAAATCCCCTGGACCTGATGGCCTACATCCCAGGGTTTTGAAAGAGGTGGCTATAGAGATAGTGGATGCATTGGTTGTCATCTTCCAAAATTCCATAGATTCTAGAGCAGTTCCCGCAGATTGGGAGGTAGCAAATATAACACCGCTATTTAAGAAAGGAGGGAAGAGAGAAAATGGGGAACTACAGACCAGTTAGCCTGACATCAGTAGTAGGGAAAATGTTAGAATCTATTATTAAAAATGTGATAACAGGGCATTTAGAAAATAATAATAGGACTGGCAGAGTCAACACTGATGTATGAAAGGGAATCATGTTTGACAAATCGGTTTTTTGAGGTTGTAACTAGCAGAATAGATAAAGGGGGAACCAGTGGATGTGGTGTATTTGGATTTTCAGAAGGCTTTCGATAAGGTGTCACACAAGAGGTTATTAAACAAAATTAGGGCTCATGGGATTGGGGGTAATATACTAGCATGGATTGAAGATTGGTTAATGGACAGAAAACCGAGTAGGAATAAATGGGTCATTTCCAGGTTGGCAGGCTGTAACTAGTGGGGTACCGCAAGGATCAGTGCTTGGGCCTCAGCTATTCACAATATATATCTATGATGATTTGGAGGAGGGGACCAAATGTAATATATCCAAGCTTGCGGATGATACAAAGCTGGGTGGGAATGTAAGTTGTGAGGAGGATGCAAAGAGGCTTCAAGTTGATATAGACAGGCTAAGTGAGTGAGCAAGAACATGGCAAATGGAATATAATGTGGAGTTATCGACTGATCGGAAAAATAGAAAAGCAGAGTATTTTTTAAATGGTGAGAGATTGGAAAATGTTCAGAGGGACCTGGTTGTCCTTGTACACAAATCACTGAAAGTTAACATGCACGTACAGCAAGGGGCACAGGGAATGTCTGGGGTCCAGACGAGGGCACATGGAACGTCTGGCTGTGGTCTGGGGTCCAGACGGGGGCACATGGAACGTCTGGCTGTGGTCTGGGGTCAGTCAGGGGCACAGGGAACGTTCAGTCTTCCAAAATCCACAAAAGACATTGGGGAGGCACCACAGCCTGAGGAAGGGCCAGCATGGGCTGCTTCTAGTGGTCAGTTTCAAAGCAATATAGAGGGGCCAAAGAGGAGAAGAGGTCAACTGTTAATCCCTGGGCTCAGGATAATGAGAGCCAATGAGAGCGAGAAATGGGAGAAACATTTTAAAATGGGCAGGCAAGGGACTGAAGATGTCAAAAAAAAAAAGTGTAGTGCCCAAACCGCTGCAAATAAAACTGCTCATCTTCTCCCAAGCACAAACTACTTGAATATTTACTGAACTCGGGTCCCCCACAAAGCCTGTTAATGACAGTGCTGAGATGTCCCATATCTATACACAATGTGCACATCAGCAGGTTAACAACCAACCTCGGTCAAGAATTCCCCTTCAGAGGCTTCTCACATGAATTAAAAGTCTGACTCCTCCGCTACCTATTGCTGCCAACGAGGTTTGGCAAGAACCCACACACATTCCGCATTTACTTCACACGCTTTTGTCTAGTTGCATTATGTAGGGGGAACTTGGCGAGAATTAACTCGAACTAACCAGCTTTACAACAACAACGTGTATTTATATAGCGTCTTTAACGCAGTAAAACGTCCCAAAGCGCTTCACAGGAGTGTTGCAAGACAAAAAAGGACACACAAGGAGAAATTAGGGCCGGTGACCAAAAGCTTGGTCAGAGGTAGAATTTAAGGAGCGTCTTAAAAGAGAAGAGGTGTCGAGAGGCAGAGAATTCCAGAGCTTGGGGCCCAGGCAACAGAAGGCACAGTGATTATAATCAGGGATGCTCAGGAGGGCAGAATTAGAGGAGCACAGATATCTCGGGGGGGGGGGGGCTGAAGGAGATTACAGAGATTGGGAGGGGCAAGGCCATTGCGGGATTTGAAAACAAGGATGAGAATTTTGAAATCGAGGCGCTGCTTAACCGAGAGCCAATGGAGGTCAGCGAGCATGGGAGCGATGGGTGAACGGGACTTGGTGCGAGTTAGGACACAAGCAGCCGAGTTTCGGATGACCTGAAGTTTACGTAGAGTAGAATGTAGGAGGTCAGCCAGCAGTGCGTTGTGTATTGGAATAGTCAAGTCTAGAGATAACAAAGGCATGGATGACGGTTTCAGCAGCGGATGAGCTAAGGCAAGGGTGGAGACGGGCGATGTTGGGGAGGTGGAAATAGGCGGTCTTAGTTATGCTGCGGATGAGTGGTCGGAAGTTCATTTCAGGGTCAAATATGACACCAAGGTTGCAAACAGCCCATTATGCACCAGCCACTTCAGCCAAGCAGGCTCATACACCAGGTTACTTATGGTGTCCCAACAAGTGCCATCACAATTTGAAATTCATTTATTACACATGTACAGTTCTTAAAGAAATCTCCCGAGAATCATTGTTTTCCTCATGTTTCTGCGAAGCTTCTTAGGACCTTCTTCTAGGTGACCAGTTCTACATAGATGCAAAACAACTCAGTGCACTGGACACCGCCCCCGGACATCACTGCAGGAGTTCCTCAGGGCAGTGTCCTGGGCTCAACCATCTTCTACACTCTACTGAACCAGGCTTGGTCCCCTGGCTTGATGGTAAAGTGAGGGATATGCCAGGCCATGAGGTTACAGATTGTGGTGGAATACAATTCTTCTGCTGCTGCTGCTGGCACATGGCGTCTCACGGATGCTCAGCTTTGAGCTGCTATTCTGAATCTAATCAACACGATGGAGGGTGTCCTCAATGTGAAGACAGGACTTCGTCTCCACAATGACTGTGCGGTGGTCACTGTCATGGACAGATGCATCTGCAACATGTCGACTGGGGAGGACGAGGTCGAGTAGGTTTTCCCTCGTGTCGGTTCTCTCACCACTTGCTGCAGGCCCAGTCTGGCAGTTATGTCCTTCAGGACTCAGCCAGCTCGGTCGGTAGTGGTGCTACCGAGCCACACTCTGTGATGGACATTGCAGTCCCCCACCCAGAATACATTCTGTGCCCTTGCTACTCTCAGTGCTTCTTCCAAGTGGTGTTAAACACGGAGGAGTACTGATTCATCAGCTGAGGGAGGACGGTAGGTGGTAATCAGCAGGAGGTTTCCTTGCCCATGCTTGACCTGAAGCCATGAGACTTCATGGGGTCCGGAGTCAATGTTGAGAACTCCCAGGGCCACTCCCTCCCAACTGTATACCATTGTGCCGCCAGTGGGATAGGAGATACCCAGGGATAGTGATGGAGGAGTTTGGGACATTACCATAAGCCCATGGTTCTACCGCCCCAGGAGTCGTCCAACCCTTGGGCCACAGTTCCACCACCCGAATTCAACCTGCTGCCATGCACACATGACATGACATCAGCTGGACAAATCAGCACACCAGGCAACCACCATCCATTCAAAGGAAGGTTACATAGTGGGTTGCTTGTGTTTATCAAATGTCATTTTTATTTTATTTTTTTATTTTTTATAAATGTCCCCAGGTGTAACCGTTTGGGGAGCTTTGCATTGGAACCGGAGGCGATGTGTGGGAGGGGAGAGTCAGAAGTCCTTGGTCTTTTTAACAGTATCACAGTTATGCAACAACAGGTTAGTATATACAGCAATAACCCAAGTGAAGATAAATGGCAACCAGAAAGTGCAAAGAAATTGAGCAATTTTATTTGAGCAACTTTGCAATACTTGTGGGTTTGAGAGCGATGACTTAAGAAAATAACAAATTGACGGTTTGGTTGCTCTGTTTTCCCATTGGTTACCCTTTTTTTTTGCTGCTTTTGATATGTTTCTATTTAGTTAATTGGATTGTGGGGGGGCCGGCGGAGCGAGGAGAGCGGGGGCCGGCGGAGCGAGGAGAGCGGGGGCCGGCGGAGCGACGATTTGAGGCAATCACAATTTTTTTTTAAACCTACAAGCATATGATGCTTTGCAAAGTGGAACGCCACATTCCTACACTGGGTGCGACTTTCAATATACAGATTGATTTGGCTGGAAAACATTCCCAAAACACCTTTTAAGCAGACACCAGTGGTATGGTTGTCTTTACAAAGGGTAATCTTCTGAATAATTGAACTTCCCCCGTAGTCTCTGATACCAGTAACTTTGTTCAGACACAGCCAGCAATAATCTACAATGGATGTAGATACAGGTAGACTACCTTTTACCCGAACTTCCGAAAACCAAAATACCACTCACCTGCCCAAAATCTCTAGAAGCTCTGCAATCCCATTATGGTGCTCAGTTTCATATATAAATCTAAATAAAAAGGATAAGTAAATTTTTTTTTAGCAACAATCATTGAATCAAAGAATCACAGCATAGGAGGAGGCCATTCACCCATCGTGCCTGTGCCAGCTTTGAAAGAGCTAGCCTATTAATCCCACTCCCTTGCTCTTTCCTGGTAGCCCTGCAAATTTCTCCTTTTCAAATATATCTCACATTCTCTTTTCAAGTATATAATCAATCCAATCATCCAAGAAAAACAGTCATTCAACCATTCACAGCTGAATTAATACAACATGAGGTATTGCAATCTTCTCCAGGGCTAGAACTGCAAAACAACCGTAGCAAGCATTCATCCTGCCAAGAAATTCGTTGGAACAAAGTACGGTGTAAATCAATGGTACAATCCACAAAAATAGAAGGCCATCACAGTTGATTCTCCTGTGCAGTGTGTAGTCAGGATAACCAGAATTAAAAATAAAATTCCTTTACCAGAGGGCAGAAGCAAGATACAGACTCAGCCGGGAAGGGAAATCAGCCAGGCTTGCATACTTCAATATCCAGTGACAATACACACACACACACCAGAGTTTGATAGGGTGGAACTGTGACAAAGGCATAGTCTGAGCGAGAAGCCAGAGAGGGAGATGCAGTCAGTGACCAAGCTTCAAGGTTTCTGGTGGGAGCTGAACAGGATGATGCTGAAGAAAATAACCAAACATTTCATATTTCCTTTTAGAATTTAATTAAAAAAAAATATAAATGGATCTTTGCCAAAGACACATACTTTTACTGAAAATTATTGGATTAATCTGTAGAAAATCTGACTGCCTTCTGTCCTGAAATCTTCATTGATGTAAGTACTTACATCAGGACACAGGAGTCATCAGGTACAGCTTTTCGCAGATGTGGAAACACAGTCTGGGCCTGTTAACTCATCCCAATCACTGGGAACACAACCGAGCTCACTTAGAGAGTGGCCAAGGACCAAAAGCCAACGTCACCGATCGGCAGGTCTAACATTCACTTGAATACACCGTTCTCCCTGGAGAACTGGGCACTCGTCCACTCATTATGTGGGTATGCTGCACTAGATATTTCTGAACAGGAGGTGATGATTGAGGAAGTGTCAGCACACTCCATTTCAAGATTTAATGGCAAGACGAAACAAGAAACCGCGAATGCTGGTAATCAGATAAAAACAAAATGCTGGGGCAACTGGTCCTCCAACATTCAGGGGGAAATCAGTTTTGGAAAGAAAATGAAGAATCTCCAAATTTAGTGCAGCCACTTGGACATCACATCCCATCATTAACCCCTCCTCTCCTGAAGATGGCGCTCCAGGACCCGTCGCAGCCAGGCTGATCCTGTCCATACTCAAATTCCTAGAAAGTGAACAGGAGCCTTAGTCTGGGTGGGCAGGAGGCCTAAAGCCAATTGTAGTACCCCAACTGCTACCATAGCCGAGATTAGTTGACTTGGCACAGGCCAAAAACAGGAACTAACCCTGGGACCGCTCCGGTCTGTGGACCTCAGTACCATGCTGGGTGATGCATTTAATCCATTAAACCGTCAGGTAGGGAAGACGACTCAACTCACAGACTTAGAGAAAGTTATTTATTCAGGGCACAACATTTGACACAAGATAATCAAATTATATAAACTATTAATAAGGCACTATCCATTGATATGGAAGTGCTTCAACACACACCTACACACATCTGGACTTGTACTTTCATTCAAAAATATTCGTTTAAATTGTGTACAGATTCTGATCAATTTGTACGCTGAATGTTAGACAAGGGAGAGAGCGCTATTTACTTCAAGCAGAATAGATTGCAATTTAAATTGGCTTTTCATTGGAAACTGGTGCCATTAAAGGAGGGAACCTACCAGAAGAATAAGCTGCAGCACCGATAATAAATTTCACAACAAGATACAGAGCCGACACTAAGCTCGGTGTCAATATAATCGAATATCCAAAGAATACAAGCAGCATGTGGGATGGGGTTGACTGAGCTCACTAATCTTACGCTGGCCCATTGTTTCTGAAGCCCGTAAGGGGCTTTTACCTGGTGAGCAGGACATATTCCATCAAATATACGTAGAGGGGGGGGAAGTGTGAAATGGTCACTTGTATCTGGAGTTCGGAAAAGTTTAGCCTGCCAACCACAGGAAGCATGTTGGGAACTACAACAGCGAGCACAGGAGGCCATTCAGCCCATCGTGTCTGTGCCAGCCCTTTGAAAGAGCTCTCCAATTAGTCCCACTCCCCTGCTCATTTCCCATAAATTTTTCCAGTTCCATTTTCCAATTGCCTTTTGAAAGTTATGATTGAATCTGCTTCCACCGCCCTTTCAGGCAGCATATTCAGGACTCAGAACTCTCCCTACAAGGGTCCAGGTGGATGTGCTTCCTTTGGTTTAAAAAAGTCAGAAAACGACAGCATTTTACAAGTGTCAAACATACTCATAGCTGATTTACTACTTTCCACACCAACCCCTCTCGGTTCCCCTCCAAATGAACTCGTTAGACACAATTACCTGTAAAAGATATTATTGATTTGTCTCCGGATGTACGCCCTCAAGCCCAGGAACTTGCCATAGATTCTATGAAGAATTGTCTTGAGGAAATCTCTCTCCCTTGGATCCTCGCTATCAAACAATTCCAATAGCTGGGAGAAGGAAGAAACACACACGAAAGCTGCTGTGATTGTTTGACTTGTACTCTTTTACACAGTACGTGTGCTAGGACAGCATTAGTCTGTATCTTCAGAGGCAATGTCATTTTGTGCATAGTGTCATTTTACAAAGTGCCAGTTCCACTAATATTTCCATTTAGAATGCATTTTTTTTCACCATTTTTAGCCACTGGCTCGGAGTCTTGATCCAAAATAAAAGATTTGAGAGACTCCTCTGCAGTTCCAATGCTGAAGCTAGTTAGTAGAAAGTGCATATTTATGAAGGACAGTACATGTCAAAACAACAACATTTTTGTTCAGTCTGGAAACATTCCAAGGGCCAAGGCTGAAACAGCAAGTTGCTCAGTGATGGAGTGTTGGTCTGAGCACACCGACAGTCTCGGACCACGGTCGATTTACACACTGGCGGAACATTTATTACCAATTGTATGAGCATATAATATTTGGAGCGAATTCTTTTCATGTTCAACATTTTTAATGCCACACTGAGCGTGGGCCTTTGGATTGGGCAAGCGCCTCACTCCCAAGGCTCGGCTGAAACCACGCCATGGTCAGCTATCAGGTGGACCAGTGACCCTTCCTTTCACTGCATGGTGAAAAAGCCTGGCTGCAGCTCCACACCTCCCAACAGTATGGTCCAGTCTAGCATTGCACCGCTTGCTAAAGTTAGAGGCACCAGAAACCACATCCTACCACACAATCACACAATCACCCAACACCACCCTGCTACCCAGCTGAAGTCTTTACTCTTTCATGTCCAGCAATAGTGGGCTACTCACCGATAGGACAAATTTCTGGTCAACGTACTTCTTGGCTACATTTGGTTGAAAATCGGCACACTCGAGGAATCTCAGGAAAAATTCGTAGACAAGCTGGAAGGAGATGGGGCAGGAATGAATACAAAATTGGCCTTCCCTTGATTTGACCGAAATAAAATTGTGTGTGTTTTTTTTTTTAAATGACTGGCAATTTATACACAAAGTTCGTCTTTGTGCCAAAATAACCTTCAGCCTACATAGGAAGTGCCAATTAGTGAAACTGGGCTGTCTCCAGCTTGTGCAGCCTGTGACTTGCCTGCTGTAGAATGCCAGTGCCCAAGACACACCACCTTGTAAAATTCCTATTCCCTTACACTGAGGAAGGTGAAGATTGGCCAGGCCCAGGAACAGAACACTTTCTCCACTCATGCCATCCAGCTCTGGCACAGAGTACTTCCAGGTGTGGTAGACCAAGGGTTAGACAGACAATGAGGCTCACTAGTCTATACCCTAATCTGAGGCATAAGAAATAGGAGCAGGAGTAGGCCATGCGGCCCCTCACGCCTGCTCCGCCATTCAATAAGATCATGGCTGATTTCTACCTCAACTCCACGTTCCCGCCCGATCTCCATAGCCTTCGATTCCCCTAGTCCAAAAATCTATCTATCTCAGCCTTGAATATACTCAAAGACTCAGCATTCACAGCCCTCTGGGGCAGAGAATTCCAAAAATTCACAACCCTGAGTGAAGAAATTCCTCATCCTGGTCTTAAATGGACTACCCCTTATCTTGAGACTATGCCCCCTAGTTCTAGACACTCCAGGAAGGGGAAACAACTTCTCAGCATCTACCTTCAGAATCTTGTATGTTTCTAGGAGATCACCTCTCATTCCTCTGAACCCCAGAGAGTATAGGCCCATTCTACACAATCTCTCATCATCAGACAGCCCTCTAATCCCAGGAATCAAACCAGTGAACCTTCGTTGCACCGCCTCCAAGGCAAGTATATCCTTCATTAGATAAGGAGACCAGAACTATGCACAGTACTCCAGGTGTGGTCTCACCAAGGCCCTGTACAATTGTAGTAAAACTTCCTTACTCTTATACTCCAACCCCCTTGCAATAAAGGCCAACATGTCATTTGCCTTCCTTATTGCTTGCTGTACCTACATGCTAGCTTTCTGGTTTCTTGCACGAGGACACCCAAATCTCTCTGAACACCAACATTTAAAACTTTCTCACCAGATAAAAATATTGTTTTTCTATTCTTCCTACCAAAGTGAATAACCTCACATTTCCCTACATTATACTCCATTGAGAACATGGCAGATGGAATATAATGTGGATAAATGTGAAGTTATCCACTTTGGCAGAAAAAAAAGGCAGAGTATTTCCTAAATGGTGAAAGATTGGGGAATGCAGATGCTTAAAAGGGACCTGGGTGCCCTTGTACAGGAGTCATTGAAAGTGAATGTGCAGGTGCAGCAAGCCATTAGGAAGGCAAATGGTATGCTGGCCTTCATTACATGAGGATTTGAGTACAGGAGTAAAGAAGTCTTACTCCAATTATACAGGGCCTTGGTGAGACCACACCTGAAGTACTGTGCACAATTTTGGTCTCCTTACCTAAGGAAGGATATACTTGCCATAGAGGGATTGCAACAAAGGTTCACAAGATTGATTCCTGGGATGGCGGGACTGTCGTATGAGAAGAGATTGAGTAAACTAGGCCTGTATTCTTTTGAATTCAGAAGAATGATAGGGGATCTCATTGGAGCATACAAAATTATTACAGGGCTTGATAGGGTGGATGCTGGGAGAATGTTTCCCTTGGCTGGGGAGTCTAGAACCAGGGGCCACAGCTTCAGGATAAAGGGTAGGCCATTCAGGACTGAGATGAGAAGACATTTCTTCACAGAGGGTGGTGAATCTTTGGAATTCTCTACCCCAGAGGGCTGTGGAGGCTCAGTCATTGGGTATATTCAAAACAGAAGTCGATAGATTTCTGACTAGTAAGGGCATCAAGGGATATGGCGATAGGGCTGGTGAATGGAGTTGAGGCAGAAGATCAGCCATGATCTCATTGAATGGCGGAGCAGGCTCGAAGGGCCTATTCCTGCTCCTATTTCTTATGTTCTTATGTCAGCTGCCACCTTACTGCCCACTTCGTCGATCTATATCCCTTTGCAGACTCTGTTCTCCTCACAGCTTACTTTCCCACCTAGCTTTGTATCGTCAGCAAACTTGGATACATTACACTCGGTCCCTTCATCTAGGTCATGAATATAGATTGTAAACAGCTGAGGCCCCAACACTGATCCTTGCGGCACCCCACTAGTTACAGCCTGCCAACCTGAAAAAGAGCCGTTTATCCCTACTCTGTTTTCTGTCCGTTAACCAATCCTCTATCCATGCTACTATATTACTTCCTCAAAAATCTCAAATAAAATTTGTCAAACACTTTCTCTTTCATAAAACCATGTTGACTCTGCCTAATCACGTTATGATTTTCTAAGTGCCCTGATACCACTTCCTTAATAATGGATTCCAGCATTTCCCTGACGACTGATGTCAGGCTAACTGGCCTGTAGTTCCCAGTTTTCTCTCTCCCTCCTTTCATGATTAGCAGTGTTACATTTGCTACCTTCCAATCTGCTGGGACTGTTTTAGAATCTAGGGGATTTTGGAAGATCAAAACCCCACTATCTCTGCAGCCACCTCTTTTAGAAGCCGAGGATGTAGTCCATCAGTTCCAGGGGTTTGGCGGCTTTTAGTCCCATTAGTTTCTCTAGTACTTTTTCCTCTACTTCTATTAATTACGTTAAGTTCCTCACCCTCATTAGACCCATGGTTCCCCAGCTTTGTGTGTCTTCTGCCATTTCCTTATCCCCCATAATAATTTCTCTTGTCTCAGCCTCTCTCCTTCTTCGGCAGTCCCGCGGAGTCGAGGATGACTTGCTCCCACTCCAATAATGTGGGTTCTAAGGTAACTAATGAGTCCTATGCGGGATCGGCAGACTCTGCCATAGGTGGGGCAGGTAATGGTTAAAAGGGACAAGTGGGTGGAGTGCTTGGTTTGTCATATGCTCCTTCTGCTGTTTGTACTTGGCCTCCGCATGCTCCCAGCTAAGAAACTCAGTATTCGGTGCCTTCTCGAATGCTTCTCCTCCAATTTGAGCAGTCTTGGGCCAGGATATCCCAACAATCGATGAGGATGTTATTTTTTTCAAGGTAGCTTTGAGGACGTCCTTGAAGAGTTTTCTCTGCCCTCTTGGAAATCGCTTGCTATTACGGAGCTCAGAGTAGAGTGCTTGTTTCAGGAGTTTTGTATCAGGCATGCGGACAATGTGTCCTATCCATCAGAGCTGATGGAGTGTGATCAATGCTGGAGATGCTGGCCTGAGAGAGAACACCGACATTGGTACGCCTATCCTGCCAATGGATTTGCAGGATTTTGGGGAGGCAGCGTTGGCGATACTTCTCCAATGCTTTGAGGTGCCTACTATACGTTGTCCATGTCTCTGAAGCATACAGGAGGGCGAATATCACTGCTGCTCTGTAGACCATGAGCTCGGTGCTGGGTTTGAGGTCTTGGTCTTCAAGCACTCTTTTCCTCAGGTGGCCGAAGGCTGCACTGGCACACTGAAGGCGGTGTTGAATTTCGTCATTGATATCCGTCCTTGGTAACAGAAGGCTCCCAAGGTATGGAAAGTGGTCCACGCTATCCAAGGTCTAGTCATGGATCTTGATAGTCGGGGGGCAGTGTTGTGCAGCAGGGGCGGGTTGGTAAAGAACCTTTGTCTTTTGGATGTTTAATGCAAGGCCCGGTCTCTCGTACGCTTCAGTGAAAGTGTCAATGTTGGTTTGTGTAGTGTCCGTGTGTAGATAAAGACACTGAAGACAGGAGTTGGTTCATAGGTATTTACTAAGCAAGTCTGGGGGGGGTTTCTAAAGGATATACACAATACACAGGCTTATATAGCCCAAGTGGCAATTACCGGCATTACGCACACCTGGGGCTCTTGAAGGCACATACACCATAATTCCTCCCCTTCTAGCTAACTAGTACATCATATTTTAAGTAATTATTAATTACATGTTATATGCAAAATAATATACATTGCTGTATTAATTAATTATAAGTTAGTCTCTCAGGAGGCTTCCTGACTCGGTCCGGATAACGCCTCGGGGGTGTAGTAGTTTCTGGTGGTGTAGTAGGTTCTTCTGGCAAGGCTGATTCGGCTTGAAGGCCAGTGTCAGGTTCATCGGGCTCCAGTATCACCGGATCGGAGGTAGATATGGGTATCTCTACTTCATCGTTAGATGTATAGAGTGGTGGTGTAGGTTGTCCCTTTTCGGATGACTTGATGATTTGGTCAGCATGGCGCCTTATTATGCTTTCTCTGATGTCCACGGTATACATCAGTGGTCCTAATCGTGTGCAGATAGTTCCAGGCTGCCATTTCTCGGTACGGTAGTCCCGGGCCAAAACCGGTTGGCCTATCTGGAAGGCCCTAGTTGGCCTTTCATTCATGCCCTGAAACTGCCGGTTCTCCACGTCCCTTCGGATGTTGGGCTTGACCAAATCCAGCCGGCATCTTAGGTTTCTATTGTAGAACATCATGGCGGGAGTTTGGTTAGTAACCATATGCGTTGCATTCCTATATGCAAATAAGAAGTTATCCACCTTGTGCTGAAGTTTTATGTCTTCATTACCCATGGCCTTGATGGCCTTCTTGAAGGTCTGGACAAACCTTTCAGCCAATCCATTGGTGGCGGGATGGTATGGGGCAGACGTGTAGTGCTTTACCCCATTGTTCTTTAAGAACTTTCTGAATTCTTCGGACACAAATTGCGGTTCATTATCAGGACATATCTGCTCCGGCAGCCCATTCCTGGCAAATATGGTCCTTAATACTGTGATGGTTTTTTCCGTGGTGGTGGAGGACATCTTTATTACCTCCGGCCGCTTGGAGTGTGCATCAACTGCGATTAAGAACATTGAGTCCATAAATGGACCAGCAAAGTCGATGTGCACCCTTTGCCAGGGAGATGAGGGCCACTCCCATGGATGTAGAGGGGCCTGTGGCGGAGCATTTTGGACCTTCTGGCATCCTAGGCAGCTCTTGGTCATGTCTTCGATGTCTCCATCGATACCTGGCCACCATACAAACGCCCTAGCTAGGTTCTTCATTTTCACTCCACCCAGATGCCCCTCGTGAAGCTCCTTTAGCACTTTATCCTGGAGTTTGGGTGGAATCACCACTCTGGATCCACACATCAAGGTTCCTCGGCACACTGACAGCTGTTCTCTTCTTTGCGAGAATGCTGGCAACAGTGGTTCGCCATGTGCTGGCCATCCCTTCACTGTTAAATCGTAGACCCGTGAGTGTGTGTAGGGTCATTTCTTGTCTCCCTTTCAATGGCAGAATTTGTTACTGGTAGACATTCCACTATGGTAGAGTGGAATATCTCTACTGGGTCTACTGTCGGTGCCTCTTCTATCGTTGGCAACGGTAGGCGTGATAAACCGTCAGCATTCCCATGCTGTTTTGACCCTTTGTATTCAATGTTGTATTGGTGTGCCCCTAGAAAAAGGGACCACCTCTGTAGTCTTTGTGCCGTCATAATGGGGACACCTTTTTTAGGGTTGAATATGGAGATGAGGGGTTGATGGTCAGTCAGCAAGGTAAATTTTTGTCCGTGTAGGTAATGGTTGAATTTCTTCACTCCCCATACCAGGCTGAGTGCTTCCCTGTCTATCTGGGCATAGTTACGCTCAGCTGAGTTCAATGAGCGTGACGCAAAAGCTATCGGCCGTTCCGAGCCATCAGGGAATCTATGGGACAATACCGCTCCTATGCTGTAAGGGGATGCATCGCATGCCAGTCTGATTGGTAGTGATGGGTTGTAATGAGCCAAAATTTTCTCGGATGTGATTAAGTCTTTACATTTATGGAAGGCACGTTTACAGTCATCGTTCCATTTCCAAATCACTCCTGTCTGTAGAAGATCATTAAGAGGGTGTAGAATAGTTGATAAGTTCGGTAAAAATTTATGATAGTAATTTATTAATCCCAGGAATGACCTTGTGAAACATTCAGGTGCTGGGGCTTTTATAACTGCTTCAATTTTTTCAGGTGACTTATGCAACCCTTCCTTATTAATTATGTGGCCACAATATGATATCTGATTTTGGAAAAATTCGCACTTGGGGCGATTTGCTCGTAGGCCCCGTTCTTTCAGCCTAGTGAGCACCTGCTCCAAATTGGCAAGGTGCTCGTTGTCGTTTTCTCCTGTTATAAGGATGTCGTCTAGGTAGCATTGAGTCCCCGGAATCCCTTGCAGGACTTGCTCCATAGCTCTTTGCCAGATAGCTGGAGCGGATGCTATTCCAAAAACCAGTCGATTGTACTGGTACAGGCCTTTGTGTGTGTTTATTGTGAGATACTTTTTAGAGGTCTCCTCAACCTCCATCTGTAGATATGCCTGTGCCAAGTCAATTTTGGTGAAACGTTTCCCTCCGGATAGTGAGGCGAAAATATCTTCTATCCTCGGAAGAGGATACTGTACCGTGTGAAGGACCGGGTTTACAGTCACCTTGAAGTCCCCACAGATGCAAATTTTTTTCTGTTCCTCAGTTATTTTTCAATGTTTTTTTCATGACTGGAACGATGGGTGTTGCCCATTCGCTCCAATCTATTTTGGATAATACGCCTGCCTTTTCCAAATTCTTCAGCTCTGCCTCGACTGCCGGACGTATTGCGTATGGCACCGGTCTTGCCTTAAAATTTTTTGGAATTGCTGTATCTTCTACTTTTATTGAGGCGGTGATGCCTTTCAAGGTTCCTAGTTTCTCTTGAAACACTTCTTTGGCGTTGGCCAAGATGTCTTTTAATCGTTCAGGTATGATGTCATCATTGTTTTTTTCCTTACTGGTCACCGTCAGTGCCTGAATGGAGTGCCAGTCTAAACGTCTCTTCCTTATCCATTCATGTCCCAACAACGATGGACCACCATCTTGTAGAATGTATAAATACAACTTTTGTATTTCTTTGCCGTTGTATACCACAGGCACCCTTATTTTTCCTTTGGGGTAGACTTTCTGCCCCGTATATGTTTTTAAGATAATGGATGTGTCTTTTAGAGGTATATGCGAAAATAGCCTCTCGTAATCTCGTCGATTTATTACGGTCAGAGCTGATCCTGTATCTAGCTCCATTTTAACTGGGGACCCTGCTATTGTGAGGGTAACCCAAATGGTTTGGTAATCCTCTTTGGCAAGTACATTATGTAATTTGAGACAGCTTAGTCTCTTGTTTCCGGAGTCGCTATCGCTATTCTGGTCTTCGGAGCTATTGTCCGTCATCATTTGTACCTTCCTGTACTTTTCTTTATTGATTTTTTGTTTTCTGTCAGTGGATTTATTTTGTCCAGATTGGCATACCCGTGCAATGTGTCCAATCTTACCACATTGCCTGCATGCTTTGCCCTTGAGCCAGCAGTCCCTCTGGTTATGGGTGGATCTGCCGCAGCGATAACATCTTCCGAACTCCTGTGTCATTTTATGGGTGCCGAAGTCCTGTGTCTCTTGTTGTATCTCTGCAGCTCGTTTTGCTGCTGCTTCATATGATACAAATGTAAGAAATCACACAACACCAGGTTATAGTCCAACAGCTTTATTTGAAATCACAAGCTTTCGGAGCGCTGCTCCTTCTTCAGGTGAAGTGGAGAAATGCATAAAGACACAGCTTATATAGTCAGAGAATCATGTCAGATGTTTACAGGTAACTTTTCCAACTGCCATTTGTCACACCTCGGCAGAGAGATAATCACAGCAGTCAAAGGTGTGAATGGTGTCCAAACAGGTCAGTCAGGGAAACATTACATCAAAGAACAATGAGGTGGGGTCACAAGGGGTCAAATATTGCAGATGCTGGGGTCTGTATGAAAAACAAAAAAAGACAAAAAACATTTTTTTTGGCTGGAAATCACAGCAGGTCCGGCCGCATCTGTGTAGAGAGAACAAGCCAATGTCGACTCGAGTCTGGATGACCCTGCATCAGGTGGGGTTACATGTAGCGTGACATGAACCCAAGATCTCAGTTAAGGCCGTCCTCATGGGTGCGGAACTTGGCTATCAGTTTCTGCTCGACGATTTTGCGTTGTCGTGTGTCTCGAAGGCCACCTTGGAGAATGCTTACCCGAAGATCGGAGGCTGAATGTCCTTGACTGCTGAAGTGTTCCCCGACTGGGAGGGAACAATCCTGCCTGGTGATTGTTGCGCGGTGTCCGTTCATCCGTTGTCGCAGTGTCTGCATGGTCTCGCCGATGTACCATGCTCCGGGGCATCCTTTCCTGCAACGTATGAGGTAGACAACGTTGGCAGAGTCACATGAGTATGTACCATGTACCTGGTGGGTGGTGTCCTCACGTGTGATGATGGTATCTGTGTTGATGATCTGGCATGTCTTGCAGAGGTTGCTGTGGCAGGGTTGTGTGGTGTCGTGGTCGCTGTTCTCCTGGAAGCTGGGTAATTTGCTGCGAACGATGGTCTGTTTGAGGTTAGGCGGCTGTTTGAAAGCGAGTAGTGGAGGCGTGGGGATGGCCTTAGCGAGGTGTTCGTCGTCATCGATGACATGTTGAAGGCTGCGAAGAACATGGCGTAGTTTCTCCGCTCCGGGGAAGTACTGGACGACGAAGGGTACTCTGTTGGTTGTGTCCCGTGTTTGTCTTCTGAGGAGGTCTATGCGATTTTTCGCTGTGGCCCGTCGGAACTGTCGATCGACGAGTCGAGCGTCATATCCCGTCCTTACAAGGGCGTCTTTCAGTGTCTGTCGGTGTCCATCGCGTTCCTCCTCGTCTGAGCAGGAACGCGATGGACACCTACAGACACTGAAAGACGCCCTTGTAAGAACGGGATATGACGCTCGACTCGTCGATCGACAGTTCCGACGGGCCACAGCGAAAAATCGCATAGACCTCCTCAGAAGACAAACACGGGACACAACCAACAGAGTACCCTTCGTCGTCCAGTACTTCCCCGGAGCGGAGAAACTACGCCATGTTCTTCGCAGCCTTCAACATGTCATCGATGACGACGAACACCTCGCTAAGGCCATCCCCACGCCTCCACTACTCGCTTTCAAACAGCCGCCTAACCTCAAACAGACCATCGTTCGCAGCAAATTACCCAGCTTCCAGGAGAACAGCGACCACGACACCACACAACCCTGCCACAGCAACCTCTGCAAGACATGCCAGATCATCAACACAGATACCATCATCACACGTGAGGACACCACCCACCAGGTACATGGTACATACTCATGTGACTCTGCCAACGTTGTCTACCTCATACGTTGCAGGAAAGGATGCCCCGGAGCATGGTACATCGGCGAGACCATGCAGACACTGCGACAACGGATGAACGGACGCCGCGCAACAATCACCAGGCAGGAGTGTTCCCTCCCAGTCGGGGAACACTTCAGCAGTCAAGGACATTCAGCCTCCGATCTTCGGGTAAGCATTCTCCAAGGTGGTCTTCGAGACACACGACAACGCAAAATCGTCGAGCAGAAACTGATAGCCAAGTTCCGCACCCATGAGGACGGCCTTAACCGAGATCTTGGGTTCATGTCACGCTACATGTAACCCCACCTGATGCAGGGTCATCCAGACTCGAGTCGACATTGGCTTGTTCTCTCTACACAGATGCGGCCGGACCTGCTGTGATTTCCAGCCAAAAAAAATGTTTTTTGTCTGTTTTTTTGTTTTTCATACAGACCCCAGCATCTGCAATATTTGGCCCCTTGTGACCCCACCTCATTGTTCTTTGATGTAATGTTTCCCTGACTGACCTGTTTGGACACCATTCACACCTTTGACTGCTGTGATTATCTCTCTGCCGAGGTGTGACAAATGGCAGTTGGAAAGGTTACCTGTAAACATCGGACATGATTCTCTGACTATATAAGCTGTGTCTTTATGCATTTCTCCACTTCACCTGAAGGAGCAGCGCTCCGAAAGCTTGTGATTTCAAATAAAGCTGTTGGACTATAACCTGGTGTTGCGTGATTTCTTACATTTGTCCACCCCAGTCCAACTCCGGCATCTCCACATCATATGATACAGCCATACTGAAAGCTTTGTCCAATGTTAAATCTTTTTCAGAAAGCAGTTTTTTTGTGTTCCTTCACTTAAGAGACCGCAAACAAATTTGTCTTGAAGATAATCCGATAGTCCTGCTCCGAATTGGCAGTACTTTGATAGCTTTCTTAATTCGGTTAGGTAATCAGCGTTACTTTCATTCTTGTGTTGATTTCTCTTGAAGAACTTGAATCGTTCCGCTATCAGCAGCGGTGTTGGGTTTAAATGCTCCTGCAGGGTATCAACAATTTCTTTAAAAGTCTTGTCCTTTGGTTTGGCTGGAGTGATTAAATTTCGTAACAGCCCGTATGTCTTCGCGCCCATTAAGTTCAGAAGTACTGAAGCTTTTTTTTCATCTGTTATTCCATTTGCAGTGCAATAAACCTCTACTCTTTCCACGTATGTGGTCCAATCTTCTATTTCGCCATCAAAAGCCTCAATATTACCAGATTTAGGCATTTCAGAAAAGATATGGCGCTTCCCGCGCTTTTTTTTTTCTCTCTGTAGCAACGATATGGCGCTTCCTGCGCTTTCCGCCGCTGCTACCGATAACAACGCTGTTTTACTGTGGTTTCTGTTTATTCACTGTTGGAGACTCGTTCCCGACGGAGGTCTAAACGCTGACCTGCTTGCCGCGCCGGCCGTCTCTCGAGTGCACCCTCCCAGTCCGTTATTGCTTGCCTCCGATTTCGCTGCCTGTCTCAGCTGTAGAGCCCGCCGCTGGAGCTCCAGCCTGACGCCCAGGAAGGATTAGCGCAGTACCTGTCACCAGCTTGGTCAGCTGGTGAAACCACAGTTTCTCTTACTTCCTTGAGTCTTCTGGACGCTGGAGGAATCGATGTCCTTGAGGTGCTGCCGAATTGCAGGTAAGTCCGTTTCCACTTCGTCGCCACTGTAGTGTCCGTGTGTAGATGAAGACACTGAAGACAGGAGTTGGTTCATAGGTATTTACTAAGCAAGTCTGGGGGAGGGGGTTTCTAAAGGATATACACAATACACAGGCTTATATAGCCCAAGTGGCAATTACCGGCATTCCGCACACCTGGGGCTCTTAAAGGCACATACACCACAGTTTGGAGCTCGGCCTCCAAGTGTGCACAAACACAAGTGTCGTTTGCATACCGTAATTCAATAACAGAGGTTGGGACAATCTTGGTTCCGGACTGAAGTAAACTGAGATTGAACAATTTCCCCGTTTGTACTATAGATTAGCTCCACTCCGGCGGGAAGCTTGTTAGAGGGGAGAAGTATTGCAGCGAGAAAGATTAAGAGCGTTGGGTGCAATGACACAGCCTGGCTTGACCCCAGTCTTCATTTGTATTGGGTCAGTGATGGATCAGTTAGTAAGGATCACGGCTTGCAGGTCATTGTGGAGCAGACGGAGGACGGTAACGAATTTTTTAGGACAGCCAAATGCGAAGGACACTCCATAATCATTCTCGGTGGACAGAGTCGAAGGGCTCCGAGGTCAAAAAAGGCCACATAGAGGTTGATGCTGCTTCATACATTTTTCTTGGATTTGTCATTCTCAGCCTCTAAGGGACCAACGTTTACTTTTGCTACTCTCTTCCTTTTTACATACTTGTAGAAGCTCTTGCAATCTGTTTTTATATTTCTTGCTAGTTTTCTCTCATTCTATTTTTTCCCCTTTTTATCAAGGCCAAGATTGCCCAAACTCATGACACTTTGGACTCTCCTGGCTTCAGTTGGGCTGCACGCAAGGAATCACACGCCAGAGGTGAAAAGGAGCACGTGTGAACTCACTGGGCTGACCCAGTCCATCAGTGTGCGCCTTCTGACAGGATCAACATTGAATAGCAGTGCATAAATAACAGTAAAATTAGGAGGTGGAGAAAAGAGCAGTGTAAATGCTGGAATCCTCAACTCAAGTGCTATTTTACAGGGACACAGTTACCTGTAACCCTCTATTATTAACTCCTGTATGCCTGCCCCAGTTTTGAAAAAACTCCCCCCCCGCCGCCCACCCAACCTGCTTTCTAATGTCATATATCCCTGACCTCCAGCTTACCTGGAGATGTGGCCAAGCAGCCTCAAGTGTGGGCTCATCTTCTTCTGGATCAAACTCTGCCCCAGTGGGGTTAGATGAAGGCGGCAATGTCCTGAACAGGTTTATTGAAAACTGGAGAACACAAACATTTTACAGTTAAAGACAAGAGACAGAAAGATAACAGCTGAATGCTGAAAGTCTAAAGTAACAGAAGATGCTGCAAGTGGACAGATCAGTCAGCATCTGAGGGGGAAAGACAGGTTAGTAACATAGTTCTGGCACACATACCAAACTGAAATTTTGGCCTTTTCTCTTTCAGAAGCCAACTAACCTGCTTTGCAATTTCTTTTAAATTCATTCATGGGATGTGGGCGTCGTTGGCAATACCAGCAGTTATTAGTTCTTACCTTAGTTAATGGGCCATATTTTGCGATCCCTACGGGTGTGTACGCGCCCGCGCAAGTTCTGGGTTTAGGCAGGCAAAGCGCATGCACGAAAGCCCGGAACTTGCGATCTATCAAGAATCTTCTTGACAGATCCTCCGCATCCCTGGGAGAAGGGCCTCCGCGGGCAGAAAGTTGCGCTATTTGCCCAACTTCCGCCCGCTGAATGCCCGTGAAATTCTTACGCCAGCTTTTACCAGCATAAGAGTTTTAAAATAGAAAAATAATTTTTTATCACTCATTTATACATTAAAAAACCCTGTCCAATAAGGTAAGCTTATTTTTAGCCCCATTAAAGTTTTCAAAAAATAAATCTTTGTTTAAAATATTTAATTAAATGGCATTTTATTAATTTTTAAATATGCAATTTTTAAAACATTTATTTCATGTGTTCTTGTATTTTTTTTTTTTTTATATAAAAGTGATCCCCATTCCTACTTATGGGAGTTCTGTACGTACGGAATCCCGATAAGTAGGAATGGGGATTCCCCTTTTTTCATTGGTTGGGCCGGCCCACGTG
>NC_140995.1:241712480-241767416 GCF_052327205.1 Somniosus microcephalus | reverse complement strand
TGGATTGGATAGCAATCAAGACAGAGAACCCAATAGGGCAGGTACAGCACGGGTTAGATACAGAGTAAAGCTCCCTCTACACTGTCCCATCAAACACTCCCAGGGCAGGTACAGCACGGGTTAGATACAGAGTAAAGCTCCCTCTGCACTGTCCCATCAAACACTCCCAGGGCAGGTACAGCACCGGTTAGATACAGAGTAAAGCTCCCTCTACACTGTCCCATCAAACACTCCCAGGGCAGGTACAACACGGGTTAGATACAGAGTAAAGCTCCCTCTACACTGTCCCATCAAACACTCCCAGGGCAGGTACAACACGGGTTAGATACAGAGTAAAGCTCCCTCTACACTGTCCCATCAAACACTCCCAGGGCAGGTACAGCACGGGTTAGATAGAGTAACGCTCACTCTGCACTGCCCCATCAAACACTCCCAGGGCAGGTCTTCTTAGGCAGTCCCTCGGAACCGAGGATGACTTGCTTCCACGTTAAAAAATGAGTTTGCAGGTGACTGATGAGTCCGATGCGGGACCTACAGTCTCTGTCACAGTTGGGGCAGACGGTGGGTGGGTGGGGTGCTTGGGTTGACGTGTGCTCCTTGCGCTGCCTGTGCTTGGCTTCTGCTTGCTCCCGGCAAAGAGACTCGAGGTGTTCAGCGCTTTCCCGGATGCTTCTCCTCCACTTTGTGCGGTCTTGGGCCAGGGGTTCCCATGTGTCGGTGGGGATGTTACAGTTTTTCAAGGAGGCTTTGAGGGTGTCCTTGAAGCATTTCCTCTGCCAACCTGGGGCTCTCTTGCCGTGTCGGAGCTCAGAGTAAAGCGCTTGTTTTGGGAGTCTCGTATCGGGCATGCGGACGATGTGACCCGTCCATCGGAGCTGATCGAGCTTGGTCAAAGCTTCGATGCTGGGGATGTTGGCCTGAGCAAGAACACTGACGTTGGTGCACCTATCCTGCCAATGGATTTGCAGGATCTTGCGGAGGCAGCGTTGGTGGTACCTCTCCAGTGCTTTGAGGTGCCTGCTGTACATGGTCCATGTCTGAGGCATACACGAGGGTGGGTATCACTGCTGCTCTGTAGACCATGAGCTTAGTGCCAGGTTTGAGGTCCTGGTTTTCAAACACACTCTTCCTCAGGCGACTGAAGGCTGCACTGGCACACTGAAGGTGGTGTTGGACTTTGTCATAAACGTCTGCCCTTGTTGACAGTAGGCTCCCGAGGTATGGAAAGTGGTCCACGTTGTCCAAGGCCTTGTCGTGGATTTTGATAATCGGGGGGCAGCACTGTGTGGCGGGAGCAGGTTGGTAGAGGACCTTTGTCTTACGGATGTTTAGTGTAAGGCCCATGCTCTCATATGCTTCGGTGAAGGTGTCGACGATGGTTTGGAGTTCGACCTCCGAGTGAGCGCAGACGCAAGCATCATCTGCATACTGTAATTTGACGACAGAGGATGGGACGACCTTGGATCTGGACTGGAGGCGACAGAGGTTGAACAGTTTCCCGTTTGTTCTGTAAATTAGCTCAACTCCAGTGGGGAGTTTACTGAGGGTGAGATGGAGCATTGTAGCAAGGAAGATCGAGAAGAGCGTTGGTGCGATGACACAGCCTTGCTTGACCCCGATTCGTACGTGAATTGGGTCTGTGGTGGAACCATTGGTCAGGATCACGGCTTGCATGTCGTCGTGAAGCAGGCGGAGGATGGTGACAAACTTTTGACGGCAGCCGAATTTGAGGAGGACACTCCATAATCCCTCACGGTTGATGGTGTCGAAGGCCTTTGTGAGATCAAAGAAGGCCATGTACAGCGGTTGGTGCTGTTCCCTGCATTTCTCTTGTAATTGGCACGGGGTGAAGATCATGTCCATTGTGCTCCTTAGTGGGCGGAATCTGCATTGCAACTCTGGGAGGAGCTCTTCGGCCACTGGGAGAAGGCGATTGAGGAGGATTCTTGCGATTACTTTCCCTGCGGCAGACAGCAGGGAAACTCCTCTGTAATTACCACAATCGGACTGGTCACCTTTTTTGAAGATGGTCACAATTACGGCGTCTCAGATCCTCTGGCATGCTCTCCTCCTTTCAGATAAGAGAAATGAGTTCACGAATTCGCGCCAGTAGTGCTTCTCCGCTATGCTTTAGTGCCTCGGTGGGGATTCCATCTGCTCCCAAGGCGTTGTTGTGCTTCAGATGTAGGATGGCCTTTTCAACCTCATGCCGGGCTGGGGTTGTGCTGAGATGGTGGTGGGTAGCATGTTGTGGGATGGAGTTGAGGACACTTGCGTCGAAGTAAGATACAGAGTAAAGCTCACTCTACATTGCCCCATCAAGCACTCCCAAGGCAGGTACAGCACGGGTTAGATACAGAGTAAAGCTCCCTCTACACTGCCCCATCAAACACTCCCAGGGCAGGTACAGCACGGTTAGATAGAGAGTAAAGCTCCCTCTACACTGTCCCATCAAACACTCCCAGGGCAGGTACAGCACGGGTTAGGTACAGAGTAAAGCTCCCTCTACACTGTCCCATCAAACACTCCCAGGGCAGGTACAGCACGGGTTAGATACAGAGTAAAGCTCCCTCTACACTGTCCCATCAAACACTCCCAGGGCAGGTACAGCACGGGTTAGATACAGAGTAAAGCTCCCTCTACACTGCCCCATCAAACACTCCATGTCTATCAAGACAGACAGGATGAGACACAGGCTCGGTTGGAATGCACATTGTAGGTTTTAGGGGATTTAGTAGAAAATGTCTTGTGTTAGGATAATGACATCAGCAGAAAGCATGGTGGGCTAACGAGTATAGAGGCCATGTGTTTAAAACACCTCTGCAGAATAAGCAGCCTAATCAAGGTAAGACAGCTGGTGTAGGAGTTAAACTACAGTCCTGTAGACAAAATACCCTTCCATCAGAATTGCATCACATCACTTGTTGTGTGGGGGTTACCATGTATACAAAAGTATAATGGAGAAAATGCTGAAGAGAGAAACCTTGAGAGAAGGGATGAGGCCTACTTTCTGAAGCCGGTTACTACCGTCTGTAGAAGAGTACAGCATAAAAACTGACTAAAAGCTTCTATAGATATGTGAAGAGAAAAAGATTGGTGAAGTCAAGCGTAGGTCCCTTGCAGTCAGAATCAGGGGAATTTATAATGGGGAACAAAGAAATGGCAGACCAATTAAATACATATTTTGGTTCTGTCTTCACAAAGGAGGATACAAATAACCTTCCAGAGATGTCAGGGAACATAGGGTCTAATGAGGGGGAAGAATTGAATGAAATCAGTATTTGTAGGGAAATGGTGTTAGGGAAATTGACGGCATTGAAAGCCGATAAATCCCCAGGGCCTGATAATCTACATCCTAGGGTACTTAAGGAAGTGGCCCTAGAAATAGTAGATGCATTGCTGGTCATCTTCCAAAATTCTATAGACTCTGGAACAGTTCCCATGGATTGGAGGGTAGCTAATGTAACCCCACTATTCAAAAAAGGTGGTAGAGAGAAAATGGGGAATTATAGACCGGTAAGCCTGACATCGGTAGTGGGGAAAATGCTAGAGTCCAATATAAAAGATGTTCTAGCAGAGCACTTGGAAAACAGTGACAGGATCGGACAAAGTCAACATGGATTTACAAAAGGTAAATCATGCTTGACTAATCTACTGGAATTTTTTGAGGATGTAACTGGTAGAATAGATGAGGGAGAACCAGTGGATGTGGTGTATTTGGACTTTCAGAAGGCTTTCGAGAAGGTCCCGCATAAGAGATTGGCGTGCAAAGTTAAAGCACATGAGATTGGGGGTAAGGTACTGACTTGGATAGAGAACTGGTTGGCAGACAGGAAGCAAAGAGTTGGAATAAACGGGTCTTTTTCCGAGTGGCAGGCAGTGACCAGTGGGGTACCGCAGGGATCGGTGCTAGGACCCCAGCTATTCACAATATATATTAATGATCTAGACGAGGGAACTAGATGTAATATCTCCAAGTTTGCAGATGACACAAAGCTGGGTGGGCGTGTGTGCTGTGAGGAGGATGCAGAGAAACTCCAGTCACGGTCCATCATCAAAGACCCTACCCACCCCAGCCACAGTCTGTTCGCCCTCCTGCCATCTGGGAGACGCTACAGATGCATTCGCACCCGTACGACCAGATTTAGGAACAGCTTCTTTCCCAGGGCTGTCATCCTACTGAACTCCACAAATAAACTCTAAAGCCTGCACATCTGCCAATGCACTTTATTATGGTTATGTTTATGTTTATGTTAATGTATTACAAGCCAAATGTATGTTGAATGTTTAAATGTCTTAATCTAAATGTACACTCTCGGGAGCCGCAAGCCTACATTTCGTTGTACTGCACTTGTGCACTAACAATGACAATAAAGTTGATTATGATGATTTGGACAGGTTGGGTGATTGGGCAGATGCATGGCAGATGCAGTATAATAATGTGGATAAATGAAAGGTTAATCCACTTTGGTGGCAAAAACAGGAAGACAGATTATCTGAACGGCAACAGGTTGGGAAAAGGGGAAGTGCAATGAGACCTGGGTGTCCTTGTGCACCAGTCGCTGAAGGTAAGCAGGCGGTTAAGGCGGCAAATGGTATGTTGGCCTTCGTAGCGAGAGAGTTCGAGTACAGGAACAAAGATGTCTTGCTGTAATTGTACAGGGCCTTGGGTGAGATCACACCTTGAGTATTGTGTGCAGTTTTGGTCACCTTATCTGAGGAAGGATGTTCTTGCCATGGAGGGAGTGCAGCGAAGATTCACCAGACTGATACCTGGGATGGCAGGAATGACGTATGAAGAGAGATTGGGTCGATTAGGCTTATATTCGCTGGAGTTTAGAAGACTGAGAGGGGATCTCATTGAAACTTATAAAATTCTAACAGGACTAGACAGACTAGATGCAGGAAAGACATTCCCGATGGTGGGGGAGTCCAGAACCAGGGGTCACAGTCTAAGGATAAGGGGTAAGCCATTTAGGACTGAGATGAGGAGAAATTTCTTCACCCAGAGAGTGGTGAACCTGTGGAATTCTCTACCACAGAAGGCAGTGGAGGCCAACTTAAGAAATATATCTAACTCCTTCTTGAATATATTTAATAAGGCTAAAGGGATCAAGGGATATGGGGAGAAAGCAGGGACAGGGTACTGAATTTGGATGATCAGCCATGATCTCATTAAATGGCGGAACAGGCTCGAGGGGCCGAATGGCCTACTCCTGTCTTGTATGTTTCTAGGTGCGAAGGTCAATTGTAGGTGCGCCAGGGCAGGTTCATGGACTCTTGTGTCTTGGGCGGGCGGGTGGAGCTTGGATTTAGGAGACTGGAGATGGATCTCAGGGTGTCCAAGGTTCCATCCAGCGGGCTGACCTGCTGTAAGTTGGAGTGGGTGCACGGGACTTGCGTGTTTACTAGGATTGATGTTTCAACACAAAAGACGGCAGATGCTAATCTTGTATTTCTTCATGAAGTATTAAAGCTGCTGGTACGAGACTCTCGCAACTATTCATTGATCAGATTAACTGGATTGGCTGAAATCTGACCAGCGACACTCAGTGTTTAGACTGACATAGGAGGGTTAGCCTCCTGCAGGACAGAGGGCGACTGACCCCACGGGCACCTGACCCCGCAAGGGCCATTGGTCGGGGGAGGGGAAGATCAATGGGGCAATCTTTTAAAAAACAAACAGCAAGATTGCGATTCCCAAATCGTGCGATGCTCCAGTACTAATCCACACAGATCTCAATAAACCCGGGAATTCCCTACCCATCGTCCTCATGGTTCTGCCGAGCCCGTTTCGTGAGATGCTCCGCTTCAAAGTCCGGGATTTCACTCCTAATCAATCGGAACACTGCAGAAACAGGACACACAGGTCAGGCAGGGAACCAGTAAAAAAACACACTAAATGACTGGGAACCCGAGGCGCCACTGCAAACAATGGCGTGATTTGGTTTAAGTTCAAGTTCGTCTGCCAATTTGTTTGGCTGAATTTTAGGACAAGACAGTTTCTGGTCTCACACGGTCACTAACTGATTGGGGAATGGGGAAGCAGCTGCTCAATGGATCGTGGGTAAACCCACTTTAACAATTGGCATTTATAGAACGCCTTTAACGTAATAAAATATCCTAACGCGCTTCACAAGGGCGTCATCAAACAGTATTTGACACCGAGCCACATGAGATATTAGGACAGAAGAGGTCAGTTTTGAGGAGCGTCATAAAGGAGGAGAGAGGCGGAGAGGTTTTGGGGGGGGGGGGGGGGGGGGGTGGGGGGAGAATTCCAGAGCTTAGGGCCCAGGCAGCTGAAGGCACGGCCGCCAATGGTGGAGCGATTAAAAATCGGCAGGGTGCGCACACTCTGCAAGGCTCAGATCCTAGGCTTGATGCCTGGCCTGGGCTGGTTAAGCTGTCTCAGCCAAGGCAAGGGGGCACTACAAATAAACTAATATTGAATCAGGGACAGGGACTCAATAAAATTAACATAGCTATAATAACAGTAATGAAGAAACTAATGGCACTGAGGTGTGACAAATCCCCGGGACCTGATGGTTTCCATCCCAGGGTTCTAAAGGAAGTAGGTGAGCACATTGCAGATGCCCTAACTATAATCTTCCAGAGTTCTCTAGATTCAGTTCTCTCGATTCAGTCACTCCGCTATGAGAGAGGGAAACCAGGGAATTATAGACCAGTTAGCCCAACATCTGTTGTCAGGAAATTGCTAGAGTCTATAATTAAGGAGAGGGTGACTGAACACCTCGAAAATTTTCAGTTGATCAGAGAGAGCCAGCATGGATTTGTGAAAGGTAGGTCACGCCTGACAAATCTGATTGAATTTTTTGAAGAGGTGACTAAAGTAGTGGACAGGGGAATGACTATGGATGTTATTTATATGGACTTCCAGAAGGCTTTTGATAAAGTCCCACATAAGAGACTGTTATCTAAGCTAGAAGCCGATGACACAAAGATAGGCAGCATTGTAGATGACAGCATAAAATTGCTAGGGGATATTGATAGATTAAGTGAATGGGCAAAACTGTGGCAAATGGATTTCAATGTAAGCCAATGCGAGTTCATCCACTTTGGACCTAAAAAGGATAGAACAGGGTACTTTCTAAATAGTGCTAAAAACATGTCCAAAGAGATTTGGGGGTTCAGGTCCACAGATCATTAAAATGTCATGAACATTAAAATAATTAAAAAGGCTAATGGAATGCTAACCTTTATATCTCGAGGACTAGAATACAAGGGGGTAGAAGTTATGCTGCTGCTGTACAAAACCCTGGTTAGACCACACCTGGAGCACTGTGAGCAGTTCTGGGCACCACACCTTAGGAAGGAGATATTGGCCTTGGAGGGAGTGCAGCGTAGGTTTACCAGAATGACACCCAGACTCCAGGGGTTAAGTTACGAGGAGAGATTACACAAATTAGGGGTGTATGCCCTAGAATTTAGAAGGTTAAGGGGTGATCTGATCGAAGTTTTCAGGATATTAAGGGGAACAGATAGGGTCGATAGAGAGAAACTATCTCTGCTGGTTGGGGAGTCTAGGACTAGGGGGCAGTGTCTAAAAATTAGAGCCAGACCTTTCAGGAGTGAAATTAGGAAACACTTCTACACACAAAGGGTGGTAGAAGTTTGGAACTCTCTTCCTCAACTGGCAATTGATGCTGGATCAATTGTTAATTTAAAATTGGAGATTGATAGATTTTTGTTAACCAAATGTATTAAGGAATATGGGGCAAAGGCAGGTATATGGAGTTAGGTTGCAGGTCAGCCATGATCTCATTGAATGGTGGAACAGGCTTGAGGGGCTGAATGGCCTGCTCCTGTTCCTGTGTTCCTTTGGCCTCAGTTGCCTTTGGGCAGGAGGAGAGGTTCGATCAGCATGGGTTCACGCTGTTCACAATCCAGTGACCCTGCTGGGAGTACGTGCGAGGGGGCAGCCCCTCCCCCACCCGAGCAGGTCAACCCTGATTGGCTCAGCTCACACACAGAGCAAGCAGCGAGGGTAGAAGATGGCCGCCCACCTCTGCGAAACTCAGCTCCTCTGGGAGATGGGCAGAGGAAATTTAAACTAACCCATCGGGAAGCATCGCTATCCTGCCCCAAAGTGCTCCCTGTTCCTGAGCCTGCCGGTTGTGCCTTGTCCGTCTGACGCAGCAAGGCCCTTCCAGCACTCGATGGGACGTCTGACTCACCTTTATCCACCTGGATCCTGAAGGCGTTCCTCTTCCTGCGGCCATAGTCCGAGCTATTGGTGGGGGAGGGAAGAAGAGTAACATTTACACCGTCCGAAAGCTCACATTGGAAACAGAGGTCAAATAACCTAACAGAAATAGCTTTGCGCTAAAATTATGTCTCAAAAACATTGAGACTCTGGATAGACAAACATAAGAATTAGGAGCAGGAGTAGGCCATTCGGCCCCTCGAGCCTGCTCTGCCATGCAATAAGATTATGGCCGATCTTTGACCTCAACTCCACCTTCCTGCACAATCCCCATATCCCTTGATATTCCCCATGACTCCAAAAATTTATATCTGTCTTGAATATACTCATCGACTGAGTATCCACAGCCCTCTGGGGTAGAGAATTCTAAAGATCCACCACCCTCTGAGTGAAGAAATTTCTCCTCATCAGAGTCCTAAATGGCCAACCCCCTATGAGGAAAAACTTTTTTACGCAGCGAGTGGTTAGGATCTGGAATGCACTGCCTGAAAGGGTGATGGAGGCAGACTCAATCACGGCTTTCGAAAGGGAGTTGGATAAGTACCTGAAAGAAAAAAATTTGCAGGGCTACGGGGAAAAGGTGGGGGAGTGGGACGAGCGGAGGTGCTCTTGAAGAGAGCCGGCATGGGCTCAACGGGTCGAACGGCCTTCTTCAGTGCTGTAACCATTCTATGATTCTAATCTGTCCTCAGCCAACCCACTCATCCCAGGAATCAATCTAGTGAACCTTTGTTGCACCCCCTCGAAGGCAAGTATCTCCTTTCTCAGATAAGGAGACCAAAACTGTACACAATACTCCAGGTTTGGTCTCACCAAAGCCCAACTTAATTGCAGACTTCCTTACTCTTATACCCCAACCCCCTTGCAATAAATAAAGGCTAACATACCATTTGCCTTTCCTAATTGCTTGGTGAAAGAGGCCACAAGCAACAGTGGCAAATGTACAGGTCAGTAACAAGATAGTCTATCAGGTTCAGTGTTACTCCTGTAAGTGGACCTCGCGTCCCCTACGACCTGGAGTGCACCTTTGCTGCCCAGTAACACACAATAGCGTGACCCAGGGAAGGTAATGGTAGATGCCCACAGTGCACTGTGCTGGTTACAATGATCACGCTCGTGCACCACATGTCTTATCCTTTCGTCTCAAGGCTTTCGTCCGACACCAGGCCAATTGTGAACTAATAAACTGGTTTATTTTATACAAAATATAGGAATGAACAGAGTCCAGTTTTTAACAATAGGATTCATGACATTTGCTATCGCGCCTCGCAACATGAAAATAATAAGACAGCCCCTCTCCACCGTGTTCTAGGCTAAACTCACCCACGGTGAACTGGCATTAACCCTTCCTCTTACAGGCTGTGGATGCTCAATGCCCAGCCTCCCTCTGGCTGTCGCAGCCTGACATCTCCAGAGAGATTGGAGAAACAGCTGACCTCTGACCGCCCTCCCCCCCGCTCTATGGCAAGGGCACGTTCACCAAGTTGTTCAGCTCATCAGTGTCAGCTGTAGCTCAGTTGGTAGCACACTCGCCACCGCGTCAGAAGGTTGTGGGTTCAAGTCCCACTCCAGGGACTGGAGCACAATAATCCAGGCTGGCACTCCAGTGCAGTGCTGAGGGAGTGCTGCACTGTCGGGAGGTGCCGTCTTTCAGATGAGAACTTAAATTGGGACCCCATCTGCTCTGTCGGGTGATCCCACGGCACTATTTCAAAGAAGAGCAGTGGAGTTCTCCCCGGTGTCCTGCCAATATTTATCCCTCAATCAACATCACAAAAACAGATTATCTGGTCATTATCACATTGCCGTTTGTGGGAGCTTGCTGTGCGCAAACTGGCTGCTGTGTTTCCTACATTATAACAGTGACTACACTTCAAAAGTATGGCAACACAGCGCACTGAATGGAAAACCTGTTCTAGCATTAAAGGTGTGAACACCTCTGGGTTTTGCTCAGTGGCTTCTTATTGGCTCAGAACTCGGCAAAAATAAGCTGTTTGAATGGGCATGTTATTTCCCCTCAGGATAGCAAATGAAATTTCCAAACCAGTGTCTACAGGTTTTAAATGTTGCATCACAAGAGCTTGCTGGAACTGTGACCCTTTATAAACTGAACTCTGTTTTATCGCAGTAACCGGAGTTCAGTTTATAAAGGGTCACAGTTCCAGCAAGCTCTTGTGATGCAACATTTAAAACCTGTAGACACTGGTTCGGAGGCGGGGGCGACCCCGTGCTACCACTGAGCCAAGCTGACGCAACTGGTAATAACTGCAGCCACATTGTAGACAGCTGTGCATCAGGAAAGTGCACACACACATTCAACACCTGGATCATTGTACAGTGGGGGACAGGGCGGGACGGGACGGGGCAGGACGGGACGGGGCAGGACGGGACGGGAGGCTCATCGATTCAACACAAAGGAGAGCTTCCCAAAGTTGTTGGGTTACCAGGCAAGGCACAGAAAACAACCAACCAGACACTCCACAGTATCGCATTTAAATGGCCACCAATAAAGCTCAACAGTGAAGGGAGGAAGAAAGAGGTATGGGAGGGAAGCGAGACAGGGGAAGGAGGGGCTATTGAGAGACCTCACACTCAACACACTTGCCCAGATCATCTGTACAAATGCTTACTGATCCCAGCTTAGCTCAGCTAACAGCGCAAACCAGGGACTGGATCTCGGACTCTGGTGATCTCTATCGCCACATCCGACAATACATCGACCTACCAACCCGGGACTCACCTGTACAATCGCTGTAGGTCAGAAGCCAGAGTTCCAATATCCACATACTGACTGCTACTATTACTCAGATACTGCAAGAGAGAGAGAGCGTGGGGGAATGTTAAAATATTAACACAGAGATCTCACTACTCACACCCCTCACCCCAACACCCCAACCACCTCCCATCCCCTCGCCCCAACCATCTCCCCTTGCCCCCCAGCCCGCTACCCCCCACCTCCCGCCAACCCACTCCCCAACCATCTCCCCTTCTCCCCCAGCGCACTCCCCGCAAAACCTGCTCCCCTCGCCTCCCGCCAACTCACTCCCCAACCATCTCCCCTTCTCCCCTAGCCCGCTCCCCCCAAACCTGCTCCCCTCGCCTCAACCCGCCCCCCAACCATCTCCCCTTCCCCCCAGCCCGCTCCCCAGAAAACAGCTCCCCCCACCCCCCGTCAACCCGTTCCCCAACCATCTCCCCTTCCACCCAGCCCGCTCCCCCCAAACCTGCTCCCCTCACCCCAACCCGCTCCCCAACCATCTCCCCTTCCCCCCAGCCCGCTCCCCCCAAACCTGCTCCCCTCGCCTCAACCTGCCCCCCAACCATCTCCCCTTCCACCCAGCCCGCTCCCCCCAAACCTGCTCCCCTCACCCCAACCCGCTCCCCAACCATCTCCCCTTCCACCCAGCCCGCTCCCCCCAAACCTGCTCCCCTCGCCTCAACCTGCCCCCCAACCATCTCCCCTTCCCCCCAGCCCGCTCCCCCCAAACCTGCTCCCCTCGCCTCAACCTGCCCCCCAACCATCTCCCCTTCCCCCCAGCCCGCTCCCCAGAAAACAGCTCCACCCACCCCCCGTCAACCCGTTCCCCAACCATCTCCCCTTCCACCCAGCCCGCTCCCCCCAAACCTGCTCCCCTCACCCCAACCCGCTCCCCAACCATCTCCCCTTCCCCCCAGCCCGCTCCCCCCAAACCTGCTCCCCTCGCCTCAACCTGCCCCCCAACCATCTCCCCTTCCCCCCAGCCCGCTCCCCAGAAAACAGCTCCCCTCGCCTCCCGCCAACCCACTCCCCATCTCCCCTCCCGAGCCCGCTCCCCCCAAACCTGCTCCCCTCGCCTCAACCCACCCCCCAACTATCTCCCCTTCCCCCCGAGCCCGCTCCCCCCAAACCTGCTCCCCTTGCCTCCCGCCAACCCATTCCCCATCTCCCCTCCCGAGCCCGCTCCCCCCAAACCTGCTCCCCTCGCCCCAACCATCTCCCCTTCCCCCCCAGCCCGCTCCCTCCAAACCTGCTACCCTCGCCTCCCGCCAACCCACTCCCCAACCATCTCCCCTAGCCCGCTCCCCCCAAACATGCTCCCCTTGCCCCAACTATCCCCCCTCCCCCCTAGCCCGCTCCGCCTAAACCTGCTACCCTCGCCTCCCGCCAACCCACTCCCCTTCCCCCCTAGTCCGCTCCCCCCAAACATGCTCCCCTTGCCCCAACTCACTCCCCAACCATCTCCCCTTCCCCCTAGCCCGCTCCGCCTAAACCTGCTCCCCTCGCCCCAACCCATTCCCCAACCGTCCCTCCTCCCCCCTCGCCGGCTCCGCCCAAACCTGCTCCCCTCCCCCACCATCCCCTCGCCCAAACCTGCTCCCCTTGCCCCAACTCACTCCCCAGCCAACCCCCCTCGCCCGCTCCGCCCAAACCTGCTCCCCTCCCCTCCCCCCAACCATCTCCCCTTCCCCCCAGCCCGCTCCGCCCAAACCTGCTCCCCTCGCCTCCCCCCAACCATCTCCCCTTCCCCCCAGCCCGCTCCGCCCAAACCTGCTTCCCTCGCCTCCCCCCAACCATCTCCCCTTCCCCCCAGCCCGCTCCGCCCAAACCTGCTCCCCTCGCCTCCCCCCAACCATCTCCCCTTCCCCCCAGTCAGCTCCCCCAAACCTGCTCCCCTCGCCCCAACCCACTCCCCAACCATCCCCCCTAGCCTGCTCCGCCCAAACCTGCTCCCCTCGCCCCAACCCACTCCCCAACCATCCCCCCTAGCCTGCTCCGCCCAAACCTGCTCCCCTCCCCCCAACCCACTCCCCAACCATCCCCCCTAGCCTGCTCCGCCCAAACCTGCTCCCCTCCCCCCAACCATTCCCCCTCGCCCAAACCTGCTCCCCTTGCCCCAACTCACTCCCCAGCCATCCCCCCTCCCTCCTAGCCCGCTCCGCCCAAACCTGCTCCCCTCCCCTTCCCCCCTAGTCCGCTCCCCCCAAACCTGCTCCCCTCGCCCCAACTCACTCCCCACCCATCCCCCCCCTCGCCCGCTCCGCCCAAACCAGCTCCCCTCCCCCCAACCCACTCCCCAACCATCTCCCCCTCCCCACCTAGCCCGCTCCCCACGCCTCCCGCCAATCCACTCCCCAACCATCTCCCCTTCCCAAGCCCGCTCCACCCAAACCTGCTCCCCTCGCTTCGACCAGCTCCCCAACCATCTCCCCTTCCCCCCAAACCAGCTCCCCCAAAACCTGCTCCATTTCCCCCCCAGCCCGCTCCCCCACCATCTGGAGGGATTTATGAAAAGGAAATCGTGTTTGACAAACCTACTGGAGTTTTTTGAGGATGTAACTGGTAGAATAGATCAGGGAGAATCAGTGCATGTGGTGTATTTGGATTTTCAGAAGGCCTTTGATAAAGTCCCACATAAGAGGTTAGTGTGCAAAATTAAAGCACATGGAATTGCAGTATAATTTGGACAGGGGTGATTGGGCAGAAGCATGGCAGATGCAGTATAATGTGGATAAATGCGAGCTTATCCACTTTGGTGGCAAAAACAGGAAGGCAGATTATCTGAACGGCAATAGATTGGGAAAAGGGGAAGTGCAACGAGGCCTGGATGTCCGTGTGTACCAGTCGCTGAAGGTAAGCATGCAGGTGCAGCAGGCGGTTAAGGCGGCAAATGGTATGTTGGCCTTCGTAGCAAGAGGGTTCGAGTACAGGAACAAGGATGTCTTGCTGCAGTTGTACAGGGCCTTGGTGAGACCACACCTTGAGTATTGTGTGCAGTTTTGGTCGCCTTACCTGAGGAAGGATGTTCTTGCCATGGAAGGAGTGCAGCGAAGATTCACCAGGCTGATACCTGGGATGGCAGGAATGACGTATGAGGAGAGATTGTGTCGATTGGGCTTATACTCACTGGAGTTTAGAAGATTGAGAGGGGATCTCATCGAAACCTATAAAATTCTGTCAGGCCTGGACAGACTAGATGCAGGAAGGATGTTCCCGATGGCCGGGGAGTCCAAAACCAGGGGTCACAGTCTAAGGATAAGGGGTAAGCCATTTAGGACTGAGATGAGGAGGAATTTCTTCACCCAGAGAGTGGTGAACCTGTGGAATTCTCTACCACAGAAGGCAGTGGAGGCCAATTCATTAAACAAAATATATTCAAGAAGGAGTTAGATATATTTCTTAAGGCTAAAGGGATCAAGGGATATGGGGAGAAAGCAGGGACAGGGTACAGAATTTGGATGATCAGCCATGATCTCATTGAATGGTGGAGCAGGCTCGAGGGGCCGAATGGCCTACTCCTGCTCCTATCTTCTATGTTTCTATATACTGGCATGGATTGAAAATTGGTTAACAGACAGGAAACAGAGAGTAGGAACAAATGGGTCTTTTTCGGGGTGGCAGGCGGTGACTCGTGGGGTTCCGCAGGGACCAGTGCTTGGGCCTCAGCTATTCACAATATATATCAATGATTTGGATGAGAGAACCAAATGTAATTCTTCTTCTTAGGCAGTCCCTCGAAACCGAGGATGACTTGTTTCCACATTAAAAATGTGTTCTCAGGTGACTGATGAGTCCAATGCGGGACCTACAGTCTCTGTCACAGGTGGGGCAGATGGTGGTTGAAGGGGCGGGTGGGTGGGGTGCTTGGGTTGACATGCGCTCCTTCCGCTTGCTCCCGGCGAAGAGACTCGAGGTGTTCGGCGCCTTTCCAGATGCTTCTCCTCCACTTTGTGCGGTCTTGGGCCAGGGATTCCCAGGTGTCAGTGGGGATGTTGCACTTAGAAGGAGGCTTTGAGTGTCCTTGAAGCATTTCCTCTGCCCACCTGGGGTTCTCTTGCCATGTCGGAGCTTCGAGTAGAGCGCTTGTTTTGGGAGTCTCGTATCGGTCATGCGGACGATGTGACCCGTCCATCGGAGCTGATCGAGCGTGGTCAAAGCTTCGATGCTGGGGATGTTGGCCTGAGCGAGAGCACTGACGTCGGTGCGCCTATCCTGCCAATGGATTTGCAGGATCTTGCGGAGGCAGCGTTGGTGGTACCTCTCCAGTGCTTTGAGGTGCCTGCTGTACATGGTCCATGTCTCTGAAGCATACAGCAGGGTAGGTATCACTGCTGCTCTGTAGACCATGAGCTTAGTGCCGGGTTTGAGGTCCTGGTCTTCAAACACTCTCTTCCTCAGGCGACCGAAGGCTGCACTGGCACACTGAAGGCGGTGTTGGACGGCTTCATCGACGTCTGCCCTTGTTGAAAGTGGTCCACGTTGTCCAAGGCCTTGTCGTGGGTTTTGATAATCGGGGGGGCAGTACTGTGTGGCGGGGGCAGGTTGGTAGAGGACCTTTGGCTTACGGATGTTTAGTGCAAGGCCTATGCTCTCGTACGCTTCAGTGAAGGTGTTGACAATGGTTTGGAATTCGACCTCCGAGTGAGCGTCGTCCGCATACGGTAATTCGACGACAGAGGATGGGACGACCTTGGATCTGGGCTGTAATATTTCCAAGTTTGCTGACGACACTAAACTAGGTGGGATTGTGAGTTGTGAGGAGGATGCAAAGAGGCTTCAAGGCGATTTAGACAAGTTGAGTGAGTGGGCAAATACATGGCAGATGCAGTATAACGTGGATAAATGTGAAGTTATCCACTTCAGTAGGAAAAACAGAAAGGCAGAGTATTATTTAAATAGTGCTAGATTTGAAAATATTGATGTACAAAGGGACCTGGGTGTCCTTGTACACCAGTCACTGAAAGCAAACATGCAGGTGCAGCAAGCAGTTAGGAAGGCAAATGATATGTTGGCCTTCATTGCAAGAGGATTTGAGTACAGGAGCAAGGATGTCTTACTACAGTTATACAGGGCCTTGGTGAGACCACACCTGGAGTACTGTGTGCAGTTTTGGTCTCCTTACCTAAGAAAGGATATACTTGCCATAGAGGGAGTGCAGCGAAGGTTCACCAGACTGATTCCTGGGATGGCAGGACTGTCGTATGAGGAGAGATTGGGTCGACTAGACCTGTATTCACTGGAGTTTAGAAGAATGAGAGGGGATCTTATTGAAAAGTATAAAATTCTGACACGGCTAGACAGACTGGATGCAGGGAGGATATATCCCCTGGCTGGGGGTTTAGAACGAAGGGTCACAGTCTCAGGATACAGGGTAGGACATTTAGGACTGAGATGAGGAGAAATTTCTTCACTCGGGGGCGGTGAACCTGTGGAATTCTCAACCACAGAAGGCTGTGGAGACCAAGTCACTGAATATATTTAAGAAGGAGATGAATAGATTTCTAGACACAAGGCATCAAGGGGTATGGGGAGAGAGTGGGAATATGGTATTGAGATAGAGGATCAGCCACGATCATATTGAATGGCGGAGCAGGCTCGAAGGGCCAAATGGCCTACTACTGCTCCTATTTTTCTAACTCCCCTCCCCGCTTCCCCAACCCGCTCTCCTCCCCTCCAAACCACTCCCTCACAAACCCACTCCACCCACAGCCCCCACCCCAACCATCTCCCCTCCCCAGCATGCTTCCTCATTTAATTCATTATATTACCACATTTATCTGTTTAACTCATCATAATCTCTCATTTACTGATTCTACGTAATTATAAGCACACACTTACCTGTTTAACTCTGTGCTTCAGTCGAGTATCTACGAGATAGCCACCTCGGTTCTTCATAGCCTAGCAGTCCCACTTTTTCACCATAAAGACACTCGTCAACAGTCCCACTCTACCTGGAATTATGGATATCCACAGATTTGTCCCATGTTGACTGACATGATAATCACACATATACAAAATCGGCACAGACTTCCTCTTAACTATATACACTCGCATAGACATACACACATATACATCTGCTCCAGCCCTGTACAGCACACAGTAACACACTAGGAGTTGCTCTGGTCCAGTCCTGTACAGCACACAGTAACACACTCGGAGTTGCTCTGTTCCTGTACAGCACACAGTAACACACTAGGAGTTGCTCTAGTCCAGCCCTGTACAGCACACAGTAACACACTAGGAGTTGCTCTGGTCCAGTCCTGTACAGCACACAGTAACACACTAGGAGTTGCTCTGCTCCTGTACAGCACACAGTAACACACTCGGAGTTGCTCTGGTCCAGTCCTGTACAGCACACAGTAACACACTAGGAGTTGCTCTGCTCCTGTACAGCACACAGTAACACACTAGGAGTTGCTCTGGTCCAGTCCTGTACAGCACACAGTAACACACTCGGAGTTGCTCTGCTCCTGTACAGCACACAGTAACACACTAGGAGTTGCTCTGGTCCAGTCCTGTACAGCACACAGTAACACACTAGGAGTTGCTCTGGTCCAGTCCTGTACAGCACACAGTAACACACTAGGAGATGCTCTGCTCCTGTACAGCACACAGTAACACACTAGGAGTTGCTCTGCTCCTGTACAGCACACAGTAACACACCAGGAGTTGCTCTGGTCCTGCACAGCACACAGTAACACACTAGAAGTTGCTCTAGTCCTGTACAGCACACAGTAACACACTCGGAGTTGCTCCAGTCCTGTACAGCACACAGTAACACACTAGGAGTTGCTCTGCTCCTGTACAGCACACAGTAACACACTCGGAGTTGCTCTGGTCCTGTACAGCACACAGTAACACACTAGGAATTGCTCTGCTCCTGTACAGCACACAGTAACACACTCGGAGTTGCTCTGGTCCTGTACAGCGCACAGTAACACACTCGGAGTTGCTCTGCTCCTGTACAGCACACAGTAACACACTCGGAGTTGCTCTGCTCCAGTCCTGTACAGCACACAGTAACACACTAGGAGTTGCTCTGCTCCTGCACAGCACACAGTAACACACTAGGAGTTGCTCTGGTCCAGTCCTGTACAGCACACAGTAACACACTAGGAGTTGCTCTGCTCCTGTACAGCACACAGTAACACACTAGGAGTTGCTCTGCTCCTGTACAGCACACAGTAACACACTAGGAGATGCTCTGGTCCAGTCCTGTACAGCACACAGTAACACACTAGGAGTTGCTCTGCTCCTGTACAGCACACAGTAACACACTAGGAGTTGCTCTGCTCCTGTACAGCACACAGTAACACACTAGGAGTTGCTCTGCTCCTGCACAGCACACAGTAACACACTAGGAGTTGCTCTGGTCCTGTACAGCACACAGTAACACACTCGGAGTTGCTCTGCTCCTGTACAGCACACAGTAACACACTCGGAGTTGCTCTGCTCCTGTACAGCACACAGTAACACACTAGGAGTTGCTCTGCTCCTGTACAGCACACAGTAACACACTAGGAGATGCTCTGGTCCAGTCCTGTACAGCACACAGTAACACACTAGGAGTTGCTCTGCTCCTGTACAGCACACAGTAACACACTAGGAGTTGCTCTGCTCCTGTACAGCACACAGTAACACACTCGGAGTTGCTCTGCTCCTGTACAGCACACAGTAACACACTAGGAGTTGCTCTGGTCCTGTACAGCACACAGTAACACACTAGGAGTTGCTCTGGTCCTGCACAGCACACAGTAACACACTCGGAGTTGCTCTGGTCCTGTACAGCACACAGTAACACACTAGGAGTTGCTCTGCTCCTGTACAGCACACAGTAACACACTAGGAGTTGCTCTGCTCCTGTACAGCACACAGTAACACACTAGGAGTTGCTCTGCTCCTGCACAGCACACAGTAACACACTCGGAGTTGCTCTGGTCCTGTACAGCACACAGTAACACACTAGGAGATGCTCTGGTCCAGTCCTGTACAGCACACAGTAACACACTAGGAGTTGCTCTGCTCCTGTACAGCACACAGTAACACACTAGGAGTTGCTCTGGTCCAGTCCTGTACAGCACACAGTAACACACTAGGAGTTGCTCTGGTCCAGTCCTGTACAGCACACAGTAACACACTAGGAGTTGCTCTGCTCCTGTACAGCACACAGTAACACACTAGGAGTTGCTCTGCTCCTGTACAGCACACAGTAACACACTCGGAGTTGCTCTGGTCCAGTCCTGTACAGCACACAGTAACACACTCGGAGTTGCTCTGCTCCTGTACAGCACACAGTAACACACTCGGAGTTGCTCTGCTCCTGTACAGCACACAGTAACACACTCGGAGTTGCTCTGGTCCTGTACAGCACACAGTAACACACTAGGAGTTGCTCTGGTCCTGTACAGCACACAGTAACACACTAGGAGTTGCTCTGGTCCAGTCCTGTACAGCACACAGTAACACACTAGGAGCTGCTCTGGTCCTGTACAGCACACAGTAACACACTAGGAGTTGCTCTGGTCCAGTCCTGTACAGCACACAGTAACACACTAGGAGTTGCTCTGCTCCTGTACAGCACACAGTAACACACTCGGAGTTGCTCTGGTCCTGTACAGCACACAGTAACACACTCGGAGTTGCTCTGCTCCTGTACAGCACACAGTAACACACTAGGAGTTGCTCTGGTCCAGTCCTGTACAGCACACAGTAACACACTAGGAGTTGCTCTGCTCCTGTACAGCACACAGTAACACACCAGGAGTTGCTCTGGTCCTGTACAGCACACAGTAACACACTAGGAGTTGCTCTGCTCCTGTACAGCACACAGTAACACACTAGGAGTTGCTCTGCTCCTGTACAGCACACAGTAACACACTAGGAGTTGCTCTGGTCCAGTCCTGTACAGCACACAGTAACACACTAGGAGATGCTCTGGTCCAGTCCTGTACAGCACACAGTAACACACTAGGAGATGCTCTGGTCCAGTCCTGTACAGCACACAGTAACACACTAGGAGTTGCTCTGGTCCAGTCCTGTACAGCACACAGTAACACACTAGGAGTTGCTCTGGTCCAGTCCTGTACAGCACACAGTAACACACTCGAAGTTGCTCTGCTCCTGTACAGCACACAGTAACACACTAGGAGTTGCTCTGGTCCAGTCCTGTACAGCACACAGTAACACACTAGGAGTTGCTCTAGTCCTGTACAGCACACAGTAACACACCAGGAGTTGCTCTGCTCCTGTACAGCACACAGTAACACACTAGGAGTTGTTCTGCTCCTGCACAGCACACAGTAACACACCAGGAGTTGCTCTGGTCCAGTCCTGTACAGCACACAGTAACACACTAGGAGTTGCTCTGCTCCTGTACAGCACACAGTAACACACTAGGAGATGCTCTGCTCCTGTACAGCACACAGTAACACATTAGGAGTTGCTCTGCTCCTGTACAGCACACAGTAACACACTAGGAGATGCTCTGCTCCTGTACAGCACACAGTAACACACTAGGAGTTGCTCTGCTCCTGTACAGCACACAGTAACACACTAGGAGATGCTCTGCTCCTGTACAGCACACAGTAACACACTAGGAGATGCTCTGCTCCTGTACAGCACACAGTAACACACTAGAAGTTGCTCTGGTCCAGTCCTGTACAGCACACAGTAACACACTCGGAGTTGTTCTGGTCTAGTCCTGTACAGCACACAGTAACACACTCGGAGTTGCTCTGCTCCTGTACAGCACACAGTAACACACTCGGAGTTGCTCTGGTCTAGTCCTGTACAGCACACAGTAACACACTCGGAGATGCTCTGCTCCTGTACAGCACACAGTAACACACGAGGAGTTGCTCTGCTCCTGTACAGCACACAGTAACACACGAGGAGTTGCTCTGGTCCTGTACAGCACACAGTAACACACGAGGAGTTGCTCTGGTCCTGTACAGCACACAGTAACACACTAGGAGTTGCTCTGCTCCTGTACAGCACACAGTAACACACTAGGAGTTGCTCTGCTCCTGTACAGCACACAGTAACACACTAGGAGTTGCTCTGCTCCTGCACAGCACACAGTAACACACTCGGAGTTGCTCTGGTCCTGTACAGCACACAGTAACACACTAGGAGATGCTCTGGTCCAGTCCTGTACAGCACACAGTAACACACTAGGAGTTGCTCTGCTCCTGTACAGCACACAGTAACACACTAGGAGTTGCTCTGGTCCAGTCCTGTACAGCACACAGTAACACACTAGGAGTTGCTCTGCTCCTGTACAGCACACAGTAACACACTAGGAGTTGCTCTGCTCCTGTACAGCACACAGTAACACACTCGGAGTTGCTCTGGTCCAGTCCTGTACAGCACACAGTAACACACTCGGAGTTGCTCTGCTCCTGTACAGCACACAGTAACACACTCGGAGTTGCTCTGCTCCTGTACAGCACACAGTAACACACTCGGAGTTGCTCTGGTCCTGTACAGCACACAGTAACACACTCGGAGTTGCTCTGGTCCTGTACAGCACACAGTAACACACTCGGAGTTGCTCTGGTCCAGTCCTGTACAGCACACAGTAACACACTAGGAGTTGCTCTGGTCCTGTACAGCACACAGTAACACACTAGGAGTTGCTCTGGTCCAGTCCTGTACAGCACACAGTAACACACTAGGAGCTGCTCTGGTCCTGTACAGCACACAGTAACACACTAGGAGTTGCTCTGGTCCAGTCCTGTACAGCACACAGTAACACACTAGGAGTTGCTCTGCTCCTGTACAGCACACAGTAACACACTCGGAGTTGCTCTGGTCCTGTACAGCACACAGTAACACACTCGGAGTTGCTCTGCTCCTGTACAGCACACAGTAACACACTAGGAGTTGCTCTGGTCCAGTCCTGTACAGCACACAGTAACACACTAGGAGTTGCTCTGCTCCTGTACAGCACACAGTAACACACCAGGAGTTGCTCTGGTCCTGTACAGCACACAGTAACACACTAGGAGTTGCTCTGCTCCTGTACAGCACACAGTAACACACTAGGAGTTGCTCTGCTCCTGTACAGCACACAGTAACACACTAGGAGTTGCTCTGGTCCAGTCCTGTACAGCACACAGTAACACACTAGGAGATGCTCTGGTCCAGTCCTGTACAGCACACAGTAACACACTAGGAGATGCTCTGGTCCAGTCCTGTACAGCACACAGTAACACACTAGGAGTTGCTCTGGTCCAGTCCTGTACAGCACACAGTAACACACTAGGAGTTGCTCTGGTCCAGTCCTGTACAGCACACAGTAACACACTCGAAGTTGCTCTGCTCCTGTACAGCACACAGTAACACACTAGGAGTTGCTCTGGTCCAGTCCTGTACAGCACACAGTAACACACTAGGAGTTGCTCTAGTCCTGTACAGCACACAGTAACACACCAGGAGTTGCTCTGCTCCTGTACAGCACACAGTAACACACTAGGAGTTGTTCTGCTCCTGCACAGCACACAGTAACACACCAGGAGTTGCTCTGGTCCAGTCCTGTACAGCACACAGTAACACACTAGGAGTTGCTCTGCTCCTGTACAGCACACAGTAACACACTAGGAGATGCTCTGCTCCTGTACAGCACACAGTAACACATTAGGAGTTGCTCTGCTCCTGTACAGCACACAGTAACACACTAGGAGATGCTCTGCTCCTGTACAGCACACAGTAACACACTAGGAGATGCTCTGCTCCTGTACAGCACACAGTAACACACTAGGAGATGCTCTGCTCCTGTACAGCACACAGTAACACACTAGAAGTTGCTCTGGTCCAGTCCTGTACAGCACACAGTAACACACTCGGAGTTGTTCTGGTCTAGTCCTGTACAGCACACAGTAACACACTCGGAGTTGCTCTGCTCCTGTACAGCACACAGTAACACACTCGGAGTTGCTCTGGTCTAGTCCTGTACAGCACACAGTAACACACTCGGAGATGCTCTGCTCCTGTACAGCACACAGTAACACACGAGGAGTTGCTCTGCTCCTGTACAGCACACAGTAACACACGAGGAGTTGCTCTGCTCCTGTACAGCACACAGTAACACACGAGGAGTTGCTCTGGTCCTGTACAGCACACAGTAACACACTAGGAGTTGCTCTGGTCCAGTCCTGTACAGCACACAGTAACACACGAGGAGTTGCTCTGGTCCTGTACAGCACACAGTAACACACTAGGAGTTGTTCTGCTCCTGTACAGCACACAGTAACACACTAGGAGTTGCTCTGCTCCTGTACAGCACACAGTAACACACTAGGAGCTGCTCTGGTCCAGTCCTGTACAGCACACAGTAACACACTAGGAGTTGCTCTGGTCCAGTCCTGTACAGCACACAGTAACACACCAGGAGTTGCTCTGGTCCAGTCCTGTACAGCACACAGTAACACACTAGGAGTTGCTCTAGTCCAGTCCTGTACAGCACACAGTAACACACTAGGAGTTGCTCTGGTCCTGTACAGCACACAGTAACACACTAGGAGTTGCTCTGGTCCAGTCCTGTACAGCACACAGTAACACACTAGGAGTTGCTCTGGTCCAGTCCTGTACAGCACACAGTAACACACTAGGAGTAGCTCTGGTCCTGTACAGCACACAGTAACACACCAGGAGTTGCTCTAGTCCTGTACAGCACACAGTAACACACCAGGAGTTGCTCTGCTCCTGTACAGCACACAGTCACACACTAGGAGTTGCTCTGCTCCTGTACAGCACACAGTAACACACTAGGAGTTGCTCTGCTCCTGTACAGCACACAGTAACACACGAGGAGTTGCTCTAGTCCTGTACAGCACACAGTAACACACTAGGAGTTGCTCTGCTCTAGTCCAGTACAGCACACAGTAACACACTAGGAGTTGCTCTGGTCCTGTACAGCACACAGTAACACACTAGGAGTTGCTCTGCTCCTGTACAGCACACAGTAACACACTAGGAGTTGCTCTGCTCCTGTACAGCACACAGTAACACACCAGGAGTTGCTCTGGTCCAGTCCTGTACAGCACACAGTAACACACTAGGAGATGCTCTGCTCCTGTACAGCACACAGTAACACACTAGGAGTTGTTCTGCTCCTGTACAGCACACAGTAACACACTAGGAGTTGTTCTGCTCCTGTACAGCACACAGTAACACACCAGGAGTTGCTCTGCTCTGCTCCTGTACAGCACACAGTAACACACTAGGAGTTGTTCTGCTCCTGTACAGCACACAGTAACACACTAGGAGTTGTTCTGCTCCTGTACAGCACACAGTAACACACCAGGAGTTGCTCTGCTCCAGTCCTGTACAGCACACAGTAACACACTAGGAGTTGCTCTGCTCCTGTACGGCACACAGTAACACACTCGGAGTTGCTCTGCTCCTGTACAGCACACAGTAACACACTAGGAGTTGCTCTGGTCCAGTCCTGTACAGCACACAGTAACACACTAGGAGTTGCTCTGCTCCTGTACAGCACACAGTAACACACTCGGAGTTGCTCTGGCCCAGTCCTGTACAGCACACAGTGACACACTAGGAGTTGCTCTGGTCCAGTCCTGTACAGCACACAGTAACACACTCGGAGTTGTTCTGCTCCTGTACAGCACACAGTAACACACTAGGAGTTGCTCTGGTCCTGTACAGCACACGGTAACACACTCGGAGTTGCTCTGGTCCAGTCCTGTACAGCACACAGTAACACACTCGGAGTTGCTCTGCTCCTGTACAGCACACAGTAACACACTAGGATTTGCTCGGCTCCTGTACAGCACACAGTAACACACTAGGAGTTGCTCTGGTCCAGTCCTGTACAGCACACAGTAACACACTCGGAGTTGCTCTGCTCCTGTACAGCACACAGTAACACACGAGGAGTTGCTCGGCTCCTGTACAGCACACAGTAACACACGAGGAGTTGCTCGGCTCCTGTACAGCACACAGTAACACACTAGGAGTTGCTCTGGTCCTGTACAGCACACAGTAACACACTAGGAGTTGCTCTGCTCCTGTACAGCACACAGTAACACACTAGGATTTGCTCTGCTCCTGTACAGCACACAGTAACACACTCGGAGTTGCTCTGGTCCTGTACAGCACACAGTAACACACTCGGAGTTGCTCTGCTCCTGTACAGCACACAGTAACACACGAGGAGTTGCTCTGCTCCTGTACAGCACACAGTAACACACTAGGAGTTGCTCTGCTCCTGTACAGCACACAGTAACACACTAGGAGTTGCTCTGCTCCTGTACAGCACACAGTAACACACTAGGAGTTGCTCTGGTCCAGTCCTGTACAGCACACAGTAACACACTAGGAGTTGCTCTGCTCCTGTACAGCACACAGTAACACACGAGGAGTTGCTCTGCTCCTGTACAGCACACAGTAACACACTAGGAGTTGCTCTGGTCCAGTCCTGTACAGCACACAGTAACACACTAGGAGTTGCTCTGGTCCAGTCCTGTACAGCACACAGTAACACACTAGGATTTGCTCTGCTCCAGTCCTGTACAGCACACAGTAACACACTTGGAGTTATTATTACACACTATGAGCTATGGATCTTGGGCTTCATAAATAGAGGTATTGAGTACAAAAGTGGAGAAGTTATGCTGAACCTTTATAAAGCGCTGGTTAGGCCACAACTGGAATATTTTGTCCAGTTCTGGTCACCACACATTAGGAAGGATGTGAAGGCCCTTGAGAGGGTGCAGAGGAGATTTACCAGAATGGTTCTGGGGATGGGGGATCTTAGCTCCAAGGACAGGTTGGAGAAGCTGGATTTGTTTTCATTAGAGCAAAGGAGGTTGCGGGGTGATTTGATAGAGGTGCACAAGATTATGACGGGTTTGGATAGGCTAGACGGGGAAAGGCTGTTTCCACTAGTTGATGGTACAAGGGCTAGGGGACACAGATTTAAGGTTTGGGGCAAGAGATACAGGGGGGATGTGAGGAAAAACTTTTTTACGCAGCGAGTGATGAGGACCTGGAACTCGCTGCTGACGGAAGTGGTGGAAGCGGAGACAGTCAATGTTTTCAAGGGGAGACTGGATAGGCACTTGAGGGAAATAAACTTGCAGGGCTACGGGGATAGAGCGAGGGAATGGGACTGACTGGATTGCTCTACAGAGAGCCGACATGGACTCGATGGGCCGAATGGCCTCCTTCTGTGCTGTTATGACTCTATGACTCGAAGTTATTATAATTACACTCTGAGGCTCTCCAGGTGAATCCCTGTGCACTCTGACATATTACCGCACTCGGTGAGCTATAATTACACTTTATAAGTTACTGAGTTATTATATATTACACTCTGAGCCTCTCCAGGTGAATCCCTCTGCACACTATGTGTTATTATCACACACTATGAGCTATAATTACACACTAAGTTAATATTACTGAGTTATTATAATTACACACTATAAGTTAATATTACTGAGTTATTATAATTACAGTCTGGGCCGCTCCAGGTGAATCCCTCCGCACTCTACGAGTTATTACCACACACTATGAGTTAGTACAAACCGGACGGTCTGCACCTGGGCAGGACCGGGACCGATGTCCTTGGGGGAGTGTTTGCTAGTGCTGTGGGGGAGGCTTTAAACTAAAATGGCAGGGGGTTGGGAACCTGAGCAGGGAGACAAAGGAAAGGGAAACAAGGATAGAAGCAAAAGACAGGAAGGAGAAAAACAAAGGTGGCAATCAGAGAAATCAAGGGTTTAAAACAAACATGGCCACAGTAAAAAATAATTCTAAAAGGTCTAAGAGCGTTAAAAAAACAAGCCTGAAGGCTTTGTGTCTTAATGCAAGGAGCATTCGTAATAAGGTGGATGAATTGGCTGCGTAAATAGAGGTAAATTAATACGATATGATTGGGATTACGGAAACATGGCTCCAGGGGGACCAAGGCTGGGAACTCAACATCCAGGGGTATTCAATATTCAGGAAAGATAGGCAAAAAGGAAAAGGAGGTGGGGTAGCATTGCTGGGTAAAGAGGCGATTAACACAATTGTAAGGAAGGATATTAGCTCTGATGATGTGGAATCTGTATGGGTAGAACTGAGAAATACCAAAGGGCAGAAAACATTAGTGGGAGTGGTGTATAGACCCCCAGACAGTAATGCAGAGGTTGGGGATGGCATTAAAAAGGGAAATTAGAGAAGCGTGCAATAAGGGCACAGCAGTCATCATGGGTGACTTTAATCTACATATAGATTGGGCCAACCAAATTAGTAACAATACTGTGGAGGAGGAATTCCTGGAGTGTTTACGAGATGGTTTCCTGGACCAATATGTCGAGGAACCAACTAGGGATCAGGCCATCTTAGACTGGGTATTATGCAATGAGAAAGGATTAATTAGCAATCGTGTTGTGCGAGGCCCCTTGGGTCGCAGCGATCATTATATGATCGAATTCTTCATTAAGATGGAGAGTGAAGTAGTTGCCTCAGAGACTAAGGTCCTGAATTTAAATAATGGGAACTATGATGGTATGAGACACGAGTTGGGTAGGATTGATTGGGTAATGTCACTCAAAGGGTTGACGGTGGATAGGCAATGGCAAACATTCAAAGATCGCATGGATGAACTACAGAATTTGTTTATCCCAGTTTGGCATAAAAATAAATCAAAAAAGGTGACTCAACCGTGGCTAACAAGGGAAATTAGGGATAACATAGGATCCAAAGAGAGGACATATAAATTGGCCAAAAAAAGCAGCAAACCTGAGGATTGGGAGCAGTTTAAATTCAGCAAAGGAGGACAAAGGGAATAATTAAGAGGGGGAAAATAGATTATGAAAGTAAGCTTGCAGGGAACATAAAAACTGACTGTAAAAGCTTTTATAGATATGTGAAGAGAAAAAGATTGGTGAATTCAAACGTAGGTCCCTTACAATCAGAATCAGGGGAATTTATAATGGGGAACAAAGAAATGGCAGACCAATTAAATACATATTTTGGTTCTATCTTCACAAAGGAGGACACAAATAACCTCCCAGAGATGTCGGGGAACATAGGGACTAATGAGAGGGAGGAACTGAAAGAAATCAGTATTTGTCGGGAAATGGTGTTGGGGAAGTTGATGGGATTGAAGGCCGATAAATCCCCAGGGCCTGATAATCTACATCCTAGGGTACTTAAGGAAGTGGCCCTGGAGATAGCAGATGCATTGCTGGTCATCTTCCAGAACTCGATAGACTCTGGAACAGTACCCATGGATTGGAGGGTAGCTAATGTTACCCCACTATTCAAAAAAGGTGGTAGAGAGAAAACAGGGAATTACAGACCGGTAAGCCTGACATCGGTAGTGGGGAAAATGCTAGAGTCCATTATAAAAGATGTAATAGCAGAGCACTTGGAAAAGAGTGACAGGATCGGACAAAGTCAACATGGATTTACAAAAGGTAAATCGTGCTTGACTAATCTACTGGAATTTTTTGAGGATGTAACTGGTAAAATAGATAAGGGAGAACCAGTGGATGTGGTGTATTTGGACTTTTAGAAGGCTTTCGATAAGGTCCCGCATAAGAGATTAGCGTGTAAAGTTAAGGCACATGGGATTGGGGGCAAGGTATTGACTTGGATAGAGAACTGGTTGGCAGACAGAAAGCAAAGAGTTGGAATAAACGGGTCTTTTTCCGAGTGGCAGGCAGTGACTAGTGGGGTACCGCAGGGATCGGTCCTTGGACCCCAGCTATTCACAATATATATTAATGATCTAGACGAGGGAACTAGAAGTAATATCTCCAAATTTGCAGACGACACAAAGCTGGGTGGGCGTGTGTGCTGTGAGGAGGATGTCGTGAAACTCCAGTATGATTTGAAGGCAGATTATTATTTGAATGGCAATAGATTGGGAGAAGGGGAAGTGCAACGAGACCTGGGTGTTCTTGTGCACCAGTCGCTGAAGGTAAGCATGCAGGTGCAGCAGGCGGTTAAGAAGGCAAATGGTATGTTGGCCTTCGTAGCGAGAGGGTTCGAGTACAGGATCAAAGATATCTTGCTGCAGTTGTACAGGGCCTTGGTGAGACCGCACCTTGAGTATTGTGTGCAGTTTTGGTCGCCTTATCTGAGGAAGGATGTTCTTGCCATGGAAGGAGTGCAGCGAAGATTCACCAGGCTGATACCTGGGATGGTAGGAATGACGTATGAGGAGAGAGTGTGTCGGTTGGGCTTATACTCACTGGAGTTTAGTAGATTGAGAGGGGATCTCATCGAAACCTATACAATTCTGTCAGGCCCAGACAGACTAGATGCAGGAAGGATGTTCCCGATGGCCGGGGAGTCCAGAACCAGGGGTCACAGTCTAAGGATAAGGGGTAAGCCATTTAGGACTGAGATGAGGAGGAATTTCTTCACCCAGAGAGTGGTGAACCTGTGGAATTCTCTGCCACAGAGGGCGGTGGAGGTCAGTTCATTAAATATATTCAAGAAGGAGTTGGATATATTTCTTAAGGCTAAAGGGGTCAAGGGATATGGGGAGAAGGCAGGGACAGGGTACTGAATTTGGATGATCAGCCATGATCTCATTGAATGGCAGAGCAGGCTCGAGGGGTCAAATGGCCTACTCCTGCTCCTATCTTCTATGTTTCTATGTCTGTTACCGCACACTATGAGTTAATATTACTGAGTTATTAGAATTACACTCTGAGCCTCTCCAGGTGAATCCCTGTGCACACTATGAGTTACTACCACACACTATGAGTTATCATCACACACTACGAGTTATTAGAATTACACACTAGAAGGTAATATTACTGAGTTATTATAATACACTCTAGAAGGTAATATTACTGAGTTATTATAATACACTCTAGAAGTTAATATTACTGAGTTATTAGAATTACACACGAAGTTAATATTACTGAGTTATTAGAATTACACACTAGAAGTTAATATTACTGACTTATTATAATACACTCTAGAAGGTAATATTACTGAGTTATTAGTAATATTAACTTCTAGAGTGTAATTATAACTCAGTAATATTAACTTCTAGAGTGTAATTCTGAGTTATTAGAATTACACTCTAGAAGTTAATATTACTGAGTTATTATAATACACTCTAGAAGTTATTACTGAGTTATTATAATTACACTCTAGAAGGTAATATTACTGAGTTATTAGAATTACACTCTAGAAGGTAATATTACTGGGTTATTATAATACACACTAGAAGGTAATATTACTGAGTTATTAGAATTACACTCTAGAAGGTAATATTACTGAGTTATTACAATACACTCTAGAAGGTAATATTACTGAGTTATTATAATACACTCTAGAAGGTAATATTACTGAGTTATTATAATACACTCTAGAAGGTAATATTACTGAGTTATTATAATACACTCTAGAAGGTAATATTACTGAGTTATTATAATACACTCTAGAAGTTAATATTACTGAGTTATTATAATACACTCTAGAAGTTAATATTACTGAGTTATTATAATACACACTAGAAGATAATATTACTGAGTTATTATAATACACTCTAGAAGTTAATATTACTGAGTTATTATAATTACACTCTAGAAGTTATTACTGAGTTATTAGAATTACACACTAGAAGTTAATATTACTGAGTTATTATAATACACTCTAGAAGGTAATATTACTGAGTTATTATAATACACTCTAGAAGGTAATATTACTGAGTTATTATAATACACTCCAGAAGGTAATATTACTGAGTTATTATAATACACTCTAGAAGGTAATATTACTGAGTTATTATAATACACTCTAGAAGGTAATATTACTGAGTTATTATAATTACACTCTAGAAGATAATATTACTGAGTTATTATAATACACACTAGAAGGTAATATTACTGAGTTATTATAATACACTCTAGAAGGTAATATTACTGAGTTATTATAATTACACTCTAGAAGGTAATATTACTGAGTTATTATAATACACTCTAGAAGGTAATATTACTGAGTTATTATAATTACACACTAGAAGGTAATATTACTGAGTTATTATAATACTCTAGAAGGTAATATTACTGAGTTATAATACTCTAGAAGTTAATATTACTGAGTTATTATAATTACACACTAGAAGTTAATATTACTGAGTTATTATAATTACACTCTAGAAGGTAATATTACTGAGTTATTATAATTACACTCTAGAAGTTAATATTACTGAGTTATTATAATACATACTAGAAGATAATATTACTGAGTTATTATAATACACTCTAGAAGGTAATATTACTGAGTTATTATAATACACTCTAGAAGGTAATATTACTGAGTTATTAGAATACACACTAGAAGTTAATATTACTGAGTTATTATAATACTCTAGAAGATAATATTACTGAGTTATTATAATACACTCTAGAAGGTAATATTACTGAGTTGTAATTACACTCTAGAAAGTAATATTACTGAGTTATTATAATACACTCTAGAAGGTAATATTACTGAGTTATTATAATACACTCTAGAAGATAATATTACTGCGTTATTATAATACACTCTAGAAGGTAATATTACTGAGTTATTATAATTACACTCTAGAAGATAATATTACTGAGTTATTATAATACACACTAGAAGGTAATATTACTGAGTTATTATAATACACTCTAGAAGGTAATATTACTGAGTTATTATAATTACACTCTAGAAGGTAATATTACTGAGTTATTATAATACACTCTAGAAGGTAATATTACTGAGTTATTATAATTACACACTAGAAGGTAATATTACTGAGTTATTATAATACTCTAGAAGGTAATATTACTGAGTTATTATAATACTCTAGAAGTTAATATTACTGAGTTATTATAATTACACACTAGAAGTTAATATTACTGAGTTATTATAATTACACTCTAGAAGGTAATATTACTGAGTTATTATAATTACACTCTAGAAGTTAATATTACTGAGTTATTATAATACATACTAGAAGATAATATTACTGAGTTATTATAATACACTCTAGAAGTTAATATTACTGAGTTATTATAATACTCTAGAAGATAATATTACTGAGTTATTATAATACACTCTAGAAGGTAATATTACTGAGTTGTAATTACACTCTAGAAAGTAATATTACTGAGTTATTATAATACACTCTAGAAGGTAATATTACTGAGTTATTATAATACACTCTAGAAGATAATATTACTGCGTTATTATAATACACTCTAGAAGGTAATATTACTGAGTTATAATACACTCTAGAAGGTAATATTACTGAGTTATTAGAATTACACTCTAGATGATAATATTACGGAGTTATTATAATTACACTCTAGAAGGTAATATTACTGAGTTATTATAATTACACTCCAGAAGTTAATATTACTGAGTTATTAGAATTACACTCTGAGCCTCTCCAGGTGAATCCCTGTGCACACTATGAGTTACTACCACACACTACGAGTTATCATCACACACTACGAGTTATTATAATTACACTCTAGAAGTTAATATTACTGAGTTATTAGAATTACACTCTGAGCCTCTCCAGGTGAATCCCTGTGCACACTATGAGTTACTACCCCACACTATGAGTTACTACCCCACACCACACTATGAGTTACTACCCCACACTGAGTTACTACCCCACACTATGAGTTACTACCCCACACCACACTATGAGTTACTACCCCACACTGAGTTACTACCCCACACTATATGAGTTACTACCCCACACTATGAGTTACTACCCCACACTACACTATGAGTTACTATAATTACACTCTAGAAGTTAATATTACTGAGTTATTATAATACACTCTAGAAGTTAATGTTACTGAGTTATTATAATTACACTCTGAGCCTCTCCAGGTGGAGCAGGTCCTTCCGCCGGTCCTCACACGGAGCTGTCCTTTGCAGCTGCCGCACGGAGCCGCTCCGAATATTAAAAGGTGAGTTAATCTTATTACAGTATAACAGGAGCGGAGCGCAGACTGCGGACTGCGGCTGCCTAGCGAAAGCCCAGCCTGAGCTTTGACTCTTTCCCCGTTTAACAGGCACTGCCCCAGCCAGCCCGCGCCGCTCTCTAATCAAACAACTTGATTGGTCGCTGGCTCGCTGCCGGAAACGGCGCACTCGCTCTTGGCGCAGCTTCCTGTGGGTGACCGGCGCCATTTTGATAAAGATGATTTCGTCTTAAATCCGGGTTTCAGTACCGCATAGTCTGCCATCTTCGTAAAGGAGAGTTCATTGTGTCTTAAAATTTTTTACCGCAGGCAGAGATTACAACATAAATTTAAAACAGAGCTGGATAAATATTTGAGGATATAAAAATAGATGAGGAAAGGATAGAGAAATGGGAATAGCGTAGATAACCCTGGTTGAACATGTAGTGTATGTGCCTTTAAGTCAGAACTACTTTTACAGCTCCTGTATACTGTAGTACCGGCAGTGACCACACCTGTATATAAGCTTTGCGCATGCCTCTGTACCCCCAGTCTTGAGACTACCCTCCTCCAGTAAAGACCTGTTTATTGTTAATGTACAGCATCCGTGTGATTATTTAATAACAGCATATCCACTGAACCACGGATCCAACAGAACAGTTAGCCCCCAACACAGGTACATGGGCCAAATGGCCCCCTACTGTGCTGTAAATTTCTGGTTCTACACCTTATTCAGTGCCTTTTCTGCGGCCTGCAGGAGTCTGTGTTTCACGTTTACATGGAGTGTGAGAGGTTGCAGCCCCTCTTTCACTACTTGAAGGGGCTGCTCCTCGATTTTTGGCTGCACTTCAGTCCCACGCTCCTGATCTTTGGTCACCCGGTGTGGGGGGGGAGCGGGCAGATCGGAGGACCTCCTCGTGGGACTGCTCCTGGGCCTGGCCAAAAAAGCCATCAGTTGGTCCAGGCAGCGGGCAGTCGAGGTGGTCGTTCGGCCCGATTGCCTGCCTCTCTTCCGCGACCAGGTTTACACCCGGGTGGCCCTGGAGATGGAGCATGCGGTGTCCGCTTGAGGCATTCCGTGACCGGTGGGCGCCGCGGGGACTGGAGTGCATTATCAACCCGGATAATCAAATTTTAATTTAATTTAAGTTTTATTAATTTACAGTCAATTTGTTTAAGCACCCAATCAAAAGAGTACACCTTATTCAGGCAGGACCATAGTAACTCAGGTTTGGTGTGATGACTGACCAGCCAGTCTGGTTTACTAATAGGACTCAGAGCTATCATTGGCTCTGGGATTCTTCCAACTTGGCTCCAAAACTCAGCTGCCTGTGTCCTAACTCGCACCAAGTCCCATTCAACCATCACCACTGTGCTCGCTAACCTACATTGGCTCCCGGTTAAGCAATGCCTCGATTTTAAAATTCTCATCCTTGTTTTCAAATCTCTCCATGGCCTCACCCCTCCCTATCTCTGTAATCTCCTCCAGCCCCAAAACCCTCCAAGATCTCTAGGCTCCTCCAATTCTAATCTCTTACGCATCCCTGATTTTCATCGCTCCACCATTAGCAGCTATGCCTTTACCTGCCTAGGCCCTAAGCTATGGAATTCCCTCCCTAAACCTTTCCACATCTCTCTCCTCCTTGAAGTGCCTTGGGATATTAAAGACGCTATGTAAATGCAAGTTGTTGTTAAGTCGCTCCTTAAAACCTACCTCTTTGGCCAGCTTTTGGTCACCTGCCCTAATATCTCATGTGGCTCGATGTCAGATTTTATTTGATAACAGTCCTGTGAAGCATCTTGGGATGTTTTAAATATGTTAAAGGCCTTATATAAATGCAAATTGTTATTGTTTTTGTAAGCCAATACCCTAATGAGGTGGTCCTGCCAAATAAGCAGCAGGAAACTTGCCAGTGCTGTGTGCTGGAAGACTGTACAGCTTTCACTTGTTAAATTTCAGCAGTACTTGAGGGCCGCTACACTCCATGCTGGCCAAACAGAATCTCTAGTTGTGTGGATTTCTCACTAACTCTGTCAGGTTGAAGAGCACCATGTGTGCCACACATCTGGATAACCAAAGAAAGCAGGAGTCAGAATTCCACCTGCTCCCAAGCTCACAATATTCCTTGTCTTCACCCAACACATTTAATTTCCTAATCATGCCCGTGGTCACTGTCCACCCCAGCTGCAACTTCACTAAATTCTATAGCTTCATCCACAGTCCTCACTGGATGCATCCTTCCAGGAGACCCACCCTAACCATTGACCCCTCCGCTCAGCTCCTGACCACTCAACACTTCTTCAACTTACAACCGTGAATACTACTAAATTACTAAGTGCTATTGAAAGTCATTAGATAAATGCAAATTTTTCTTTCTTTCTCTCTTTGTCAACTGTTGCCTCTGCTCAAGCATTGTTCCACTCTCTCTTTCAAATATACCATAATCCATTCTCTGCAACCCATTTCCAAACTCACTTTCCTCTCTGAGGTCATGGAAAATGTCATGAGGGTCACCTCTCACAGATACGCCAACAATACTCTGCTGTATCCTTGACCACCACCCTCGATTCCTGTTGCTGTTGTCATGTTGTCTGACTGCCTGTCCAACATCAAATTGCAGATGAATCAAACCTTCTTGCAATTCAACACTGGTGAGACTGAAGGCATCTTGCTTATTCCCAAAAGAAACTCCATGCCCCAGCTCCTAATCCTGTTCCAGTGGTTCTCAAAGTTAATGCCCTGCTTTCCCCTGAGCTGGATATTCAAACCTACAGCATTCCAGCACCAAGACTGTTTTTTTCTACCTCTGAAATATCTGTCTCCATTCCAGCTCACCGCGTTTCTGGGATAAATGCGAGGTTATCCACTTTGGTGGCAAAAACAGGAAGGCAGATTATTATCTGAATGGCAATAGATTGGGAGAAGGGGAAGTGCAATGAGACCTGGGTGTCCTTGTGCACAAGTTGCTGAAGGTAAGCATGCAGGTGCAGCAGGTGGTTAAGAAGGCAAATGGTATGTTGGCCTTCATAGCGAGAGGGTTTGAGTACAGAAACAAGGATGCCTTGCTGCAGTTGTACAGGGCCTTGGTGAGACCACATCTTGAGTATTGTGTGCAGTTTTGGTCACCTTATCTGAGGAAGGATGTTCTTGCCATCGAGGGAGTTCAGCGAAGATTCACCAGGCTGATACCTGGGATGGCAGGAATGACGTATAAGGAGAGATTGGGTTGATTGGGCTTAATCTCACTGGAGTTTAGAAGAATGAGAGGGGATCTCATTGAAACTTATAAAATTCTGACAGGACTGGACAGACTAGATGCAGGAAGGATGTTCCCGATGGCGGGGAGTCCAGAACCAGGGGTCACAGTCTAACGATAAGGGGTAAGCCATTTAGGACAGAGATGAGGAGGAATTTCTTCACCCAAAGCGTGGTGAACCTGTGGAATTCTCTGCCAAAGAAGGCAGTAGAGGCCAATTCATTAAATATATTCAAGAAGGAGTTGGATATATTTCTTAAGGCTAAAGGGATCAAGCGATATGGGGAGAAAGCAGGGACAGGGTACTGAATTTGGATTATCAGCCATGATCTCATTAAATGGTGGAACAGGCTCAAGGGGCCGAATGGCCTACTCCTGCTCCTATCTTTTATGTTTCTATGAAACATTCACCCTCAGTAAATAATCATTCTAATAGATCTAAGAGTGTTAAAAAAACAAGCCTGAAGGCTTTGTGTCTTAATGCGAGGAGCATTCGTAATAAGGTGGATGAATTAGCTGCGCAAATAGAGGTAAACGAACATGATTTGATTGGGATTATGGAAACATGGCTACACGGTGGCCAATGCTGGGAACTCAACATCCAGGGGTATTCAATATTCAGGAAAGATAGGCAAAAAGGAAAGGGAGGTGGGGTAGCATTGCTGATTAAAGAGGGGATTAACACAATTGTAAGGAAGGATGTTAGCTCTGATGATGTGGAATCTGTATGGGTAGAACTGAGAAATACCAAGGGGCAGAAAACGTTAGTGGGAGTGGCATATAGACCTCCAAACAGTAATGCGGAGGTTGGGGATGGCATTAAAAGGGAAATTAGAGAAGCGTGCAATAAGGGCACAGCAGTCATCATGGGTGACTTTAATCTACATATAGATTGGGCTAACCAAATTAGTAACAATACTGTGGAGGAGGAATTCCTGGAGTGTTTACGGGATGGTTTCCTGGACCAATATGTCGAGGAACCAACCAGAGATCAGGCCATCTTAGACTGGGTATTATGTAACGAGAAAGGATTAATTAGCAATCTTGTTGTACGAGGCCCCTTGGGTCGGAGCGATCATAATATGATCAAATTCTTCATTAAGATGGAGAATGAAGTAGTCGACTCAGAGACTAGGGTCCTAAATTTAAATAAAGGAAACTACGATGGTCTGAGGCGCGAGTTGGGTAGGATTGATTGGGGAATGTCACTCAAAGGGTTGACAGTGGATAGGCAATGGCAAACATTCAAAGACCGCATGGATGAACTACAGAATTTGCTCATCCCAGTTTGGCATAAAAATAAAACAAAAAAGGTGACTCAACCGTGGCTAACAAGGGAAATTAGGGACAGCATAAGATCCAAGGAGAGGACATATAAATTGGCCAGAAAAAGCAGTAAACCTGAGGATTGGGAGCTGTTTAGGATTCAACAAAGGAGGACAAAGGGATTAATTAAGAAAGGGAAAATAGAATATGAGAGTAAGCTTTCAGGGAACATAAAAACTGACTGTAAAAGCTTTTATACATATGTGATGAAGAGAAAAAGATTGGTGAAGTCAAACGTAGGTCCCTTGCAGTCAGAATCAAGGGAATTTATAATGGGAAACAAAGAAATGGCAGACCAACTAAATACATATTTTGGTTCTGTCTTCACAAAGGAGGACACAAATAACCTCCCAAAGATGTCAGGGAACATAAGGTCTGATGAAAATGAGGAACTGAAAGAAATCAGTATTTGTAGGGAAATGGTGTTAGGGAAATTGATGGGATTGAAGGCCGATAAATCCCCAGGGCCTGATAATCTACATCCTAGGGTACTTAAGGAAGTGGCCCTAGAAATAGTAGATGCATTGCTGATCATCTTCCAACATTCGATGGAATCTGGAACAGTACCCATGGATTGAAGGGTAGCTAATGTTACCCCACTATTCAAAAAAGGTGGTAGAGAGAAAATGGGGAATTACAGACTGGTAAGCCTGACATCGGCAGTGGGAAAATGCTAGAGTCCATTATAAAAGATGTAACAGCAGAGCACTTGGAAAACAGTGACAGGATTGGACAAAGTCAACATGGATTTACAAAAGGTAAATTGTGCTTGACTTAATCTACTGGAATTTTTTGAGGATGTAACTGGTAAAATAGATAAGGGAGAACCAGTGGATGTGGTGTATTTGGACTTTTAGAAAGCTTTCGATAAGGTCCCGCATAAGAGATTAGCGTGTAAAGTTAAGGCACATGGGATTGGGGGCAAGGTATTGACTTGGATGGAGAACTGGTTGGCAGACAGAAAGCAGAGAGTTGGAATAAACGGGTCTTTTTCCGAGTGGCAGGCAGTGACTGGTGGGGTACCGCAGGGATCGGTCCTTGGACCCCAGCTATTCACAATATATATTAATGATCTAGACGAGGGAACTAGATGTAATATCTCCAAATTTGCAGATGATACAAAGCTGGGTGGGCGTGTGTGCTGTGAGGAGGATGCTGAGAAACTCCAGGATGATTTGGACAGGTTGGGTGATTGGGCAGAAGCATGGCAGATGCAATATAACGTGGATAAATGTGAGGTTATCCACTTTGGTGGCAAAAACAGGAAGGCAAATTATTATCTGAATGGCAATAGATTGGGAGAAGGGGAAGTGCAACGAGACCTGGGGGTCCTTGTGCACCAGTCGCTGAAGGTAAGCATGCAGGTGCAGCAGGCGGTTAAGAAGGCAAATGGTATGTTGGCCTTTGTAGCGAGAGGGTTTCAGTACAGGAGCAAGGATGTCTTGCTGCAGTTATACAGGGCCTTGGTGAGACCGCACCTTGAGTATTGTGTGCAGTTTTGGTCGCCTTATCTGAGGAAGGATGTTCTTGCCATCGAGGGAGTTCAACGAAGATTCACCAGGCTGATACCTGGGATGGCAGGAATGATGTATGAGGAGAGATTGGGTCGATTGGGCTTGTACTTGCTGGAGTTTAGAAGAATGAGAGGGGATCTCATTGAAACTTATAAAATTCTGACAGGACTGGACAGACTAGATGCAGGAAGGATGTTCCCGATGGTCAGGGAGTCCAGAACCAGGGGTCACAGTCTAAGATAAGGGGTAGGCCATTTAGGACAGAAATTAGGAGGAATTTCTTCACCCAGAGAGTGGTGAACCTGTGGGATTGTCTACCACAGAAGGCAGTAGAGGCCAATACATTAAATATATTCAAGGAGGAGTTCGATATATTTCTTAAGGCTAAAGGGATCAAGGGTATGGGGAGAAAGCAGGGACAGGGTACTGAGTTTGGATGATCAGCCATGATCGCATTGAATGGCGGAGCAGGCTCGAGGGGCCGAATGGCCTACTCCTGCTCCTATCTTCTATGTCTATGTCTCAGGCTTGACTTGTGTAACGCCCTCCTCCCTGACCTTCTGTATCCTCCTAACAAACTCCAGTTCCACACCCCACCTCCTATCCCAAACATTCCTGTTCACCTACCACCCTTACGCACATTGACTCCACATTCCTCAGTATATTAACTTCCAAATCCTCAAATGTGTGGAAGAGAAGCCCTTTATTCGAGTTGTTCAGACACATCTATCACTTGGTGCTGCCTCTTTCCACCTTCCTCCTGAGAAGATCAAACAGTGAGTCTGTAGCAAGTGTCGGCATCCAAAGCAGGAAGGGGCCTCGGGAACAGGGTCTCGGGTTCAGCCAGGGCACTGGTAATATCAGTGCCCTGGGCTCAGGAGAGGGCGACCAGGGTTTCTGCTCTTGACCACTAACCAGAGACCCGCCTCTGGCTCAGAGGGTCGTGGGTTCAAGTCCCACTCCAGAGACTTGAGTACAAAATCCAGGCTGACACTCGCAGTACAGTGCTGAGGGAGTGCTGCACTGTCGGAGGTGCCGTCTTTCAGATGAGACGTTAAACCGAGGGTCTGTCTGCTCTCTCAGGTGGACTTAAAATATCCCATGGCACGATTTTAAAGAGTGTAATGTTATCTTATATCTTAGTATTAAGAGGCTTACAAGTAGATATGATCGCGTACTCGTGGCGTCGATCGTGGTGAGGTAGAGAAGAAAGCGTTGTTTGAATTCGCGCCAATTTTCGTCCAGATTTCCTTCAAGTTGCAGGCTAGTCGGTGGTTTTATCCCTTCCATTGTCGTGGTATGCCCATAGCGTGTATTTTATAAATCCTGGTACCATGTAATGTTATCTTATATCTTAGTATTAAGAAGCTTACGAGTAGATATCGTTGAGTACTCTTTATTAGGTCTTGAGTCAGTGCCAGCTCATGCAGTACTGCCGCATGGCCAAGATGGCTTCCTATTTATATGACTGCCGTCAAGCAGCTCTCTTTACTACAGCTACCGTAAAGCAGCTGTCTTTACTACAGCTACAGTTATCTGTACAAAGAGCAGGGGAGTTCTCCCCGGTGTCCTGGCCAATATTTATCCCTCCACTAACATCACTAAAACAGATTATCTGGTCATTATCACATTGCTGTTTGTGGGAGCTTGCTGTGTGCAAATTGGCTGCTGAGTTTCCTAGATTACAACAGTGACTACACTTCAAAAGTACTTCATTGGCTGTGAAGCACTTTGGGCCGTCCTGAGGTTGTGAAACAGAGGCGCGATAGAAATGCAAGTCCTTCTTTCTTACTGGACTTGTGTGTGGACACTGCTTGAGGACAAGACCAGGTTAACGGTGAACCGTATCGCAGCGAGAATCGGGGGAGGGGAAATTATAAAAACAAAACAGCACCTACTCTCAGGCATGTTTATGTTTTATTTTTCAATCCATCATTGAAATAATACATAGAAATCGTTAAACAAGACGCTGACTGTGAATATTGAACCCAGCTCCTTCAATGGGGCAGTGTTCATACCACAACCAGCCATCAAAAGCAACAGTATTTGAAGGTTAGTTAGCAGAAAGTGATTATTGTTCTGAAAGCAGTGATTCGAGTTCATTGGCCTGGTGAATGTGGCAATAGTGCTGGGATTGATTATCCAACAGGTCTTCAGGTTCCAAGGGCGAAGGCACGGGGACCAGATCCCCCAACACGCAGGAACGGCAATATGCAATTCTCAGCCGCTCTTTTCTACACTTCGAACAAAGAGCCGAATATCCTCAGCCAGCAGCTCGGGCTCCTCGAAGGCGGCGAAGTGGCCACCACGGGACATGTAGGAGTACGTCGCAATCTTCTTGTACTTCTGTTTGGCCCAGACTAGCGGCATGTGCATCAACTCATTGGGGAATGCGGCCAATCCGGCAGGAACGTAGACTCCAACCCTGGAAGGGGAAAAGGGAAGAGAGAAGGGAGGGAAAAGCACACAGGCTGAGCCACCGTGAAATTCAAGCGAGAGGTTGTTGGGCTTGAGAAATTAACAGAGATAGGGAGGGGGCGAGGCCATGGAGGGATTTGAACAAAAGGATGAAAATGTTAAAATTGAAGCATTGTAGGGCAGTAAACACAGGGTGATGGGTGAACGGGACTTGGTGCGAGTTAGGATATGGGCAGCAGAGTTTTGGATCAGCTCAAGTTTATGGAGGGTGGAAGATGGTAGGTTGGCCAGGAGAGCATTGGAATAGTCGAGTCTGGAGGTAACAAGGGCATGGATGAGGGTTTCAACAGCGGATGAGCTGAGGCAGGGGCGGAGACGTTATGGAGGTGGAACTAGGCGGTCTTGGCGATGGAGAGGACAGGGAGTCAGAAGCTCAGCTCAGGGTCAATAAGGAGGCCAAGGCTGCGAACAGTCCAATGAATCTCCCAAATACCTCCAACTTACAGGGCAAGTACAGAGTAAAGCTCCCTCTGCACTGTCCCATCAAACACTCCCAGGGCAGGTACAGCACGGGTTAGATACAGAGTAAAGCTCCCTCTACACTGTCCCAAACATTCCCAGGGCAGGTACAGCACGGGTTAGATACAGAGTAAAGCTCCCTCTACACTGTCCCAAACATTCCCAGGGCAGGTACAGCACGGGTTAGATAAAGAGTAAAGCTCCCTCTACACTGTCCCATCAAACACTCCCAGGGCAGGTACAGCACGGGTTAGATACAGAGTAAAGCTCCCTCTACACTGTCCCAAACATTCCCAGGGCAGGTACAGCACGGGTTAGATACAGAGTAAAGCTCCCTCTACACTGTCCCAAACATTCCCAGGGCAGGTACAGCACGGGTTAGATACAGAGTAAAGCTCCCTCTACACTGTCCCATCAAACACTCCCAGGGCAGGTACAGCACGGGTTAGATACAGAGTAAAGCTCCCTCTGCACTGTCCCAAACATTCCCAGGGCAGGCACAGCATGGATTAGATACTGAGTAAAGCTCCCTCTGCACTGTCCCAAACATTCCCAGGGCAGGCACAGCATGGATTAGATACTGAGTACAGCTCCCTCTAGATAAAAGTGTAACCAGTATATTTGGATTTCCAAAAGGCATTTGTAGTAAAAAGTTGCTACGCAAGATAAAGGCACATGGGGTTGGGGGTAATATATTAGCACGGATAAAGGATTGGTTAACAGACAGAAAACAGAGAGTAGGGATAAACAGATCTTTTTCAGGTTGGCAGGCTGTAACTAGTGAGGTGCTGCAAGGATCAGTGTTGGGGCCTCAGCTATTTACAATCTATATTAATGACCTAGATGAAGGGACCGAGTGTAATGTATCCAAGTTTGCTGATGATACAAAGCTGGGTGGGACAGTAAGCTGTGAGGAGAACACCGAGTCTGCAAAGGGATATCGATAGACTAAGTGAGCGGGCAGTAAGGTGGCAGATGGAGTATAATGTCGGGAAATGTGAGGTTATTCACTTTGAGAGGAAGAATAGAAAACCAGAATATTTTTTAAATAGTGAGAAACTTTCAAATGTTGGTGTTCAGAGAGATTTGGGTGTCCTCGTGCAAGAAACACAGAAAGCTAGCATCCAGGTACAGCAAGCAATAAGGAAGGCAAGTGGCATGTTGGCCTTTATTGCAAGGGGGTTGGAGTATAAGAGTAAGGAAGTCTTGCTACAATTGTACAGGGCCTTGGTGAGACCATACCTGGAGTACTGGGCACAGTTTTGTTCTCCTTATCTGGGAAAGGACATACATGCCTTAGATTGATCCCTGGGATGAGAGGGTTGTCCGAGGAGAGTCCAGAGCTAGGGGGCATAGTCTCAGGATAAGGGGTAGGCCATTTAGAACATATGAAGAGCGAGCAGGAGTAGGCCATAAGGCCCCTCGAGCCTGCTCTGCCATTCAATAAGATCATGGCTGATCATCGACCTCAACTCCACTTTCCCGCCCGGTCTCCATATCCCTTCATTCTCCTAGAGTCCAAAAATCTATCGATCTCAGCCTTGAATATACTCAACGACTGAGCCTCCTCAGCCCTCTGGGGCAGAGAATTCCAAAGATTCACAACCCTCTGAGTGAAGAAATTCTTCCTCATCTCAGTCTTAAATGGCCGACCGACCCCTTATCCTGAGACTGTGACCCCTGGTTCTAGACACTCCAGCCAGGGAAACAACCTCTCAGCATCTAACCTGTCAATCCCCCTCAGAATCTTATATATTTCAATGAGATCACCCCTCATTCTTCTCAACTCCAGAGAGTATTGACCCATTCTACACAATCTCTCATCATAGGGCATTGAAGACTGAGATGAGGAAGAATTTCTTCACTCCGTGTTGTGAATCTTTGGAATTCCCTGCATGAAAGGGCTATGGATGCTGAATCATTGAGTATGCTCAAGGCGGCGATTGACAGATTTTTGGACTCCAAGGGGAACCAAGGAATTTGGGGATTGGGGGACAAGGTGGAGTTGAGGTCGATGATCAACCATGATCTTATTGAATTGTGGAGCAGACTCGAGGGGCCGAATGGCCTACTCCTGCTCCTAATTCTTATGTTCTTACACTGTTCCAATCTCAGAACATGCTCGCCAAGTGCACCAGTACAATGCTGTTCTTAAACAATCCACCAGGTGGGGCACTCTTTGCTCTAATTTTCTCCCTTTTAGCGTGTACCAGAGATATTCGACCATGAAACTCCTGGGAATAGCACTTCACACAGGCCCATGGCATGAAATGGGGGGGGAGGGGGGGGGGGGGGGGGGGGGAGGGGGATGTGGGTCATTGGGCAGTTGCCTGCTGGTTGGATTTGGGCCAGAGCACAGACCTTGTCACACAGCCCATGTTAATTCAGAAGGAATCACTTTTCATCACTCACTTGGCATCGATCCTGTTTCTGAAATCCAAGTCCAGGTTCTCTTTGTACATCCGCATGGAGGTGGTGATGGAGCCCGTCACCCAGTAGATCATCACATTGTTCAGAAGCTCGTCCAGAGAGAATTTCCTGGGTTCGCATCAGAGGTTTGGGGGGGGGGGGGGGGGGGGGGCGGGGAGGGAGGGGCGTGAGAGGTCAGAAAGACAGAAATAAAAGTCAAATATATATGAATGGAAAGTCTTGGTGAGGGATCATTAGCAGAAACACTAACATGCATTTCCGGTTCTGCTGTGCCTTTCCAGCATTTTATGTTTGAAACTCAGATCTGCAGCTTCCCACTGTACCCTTCCCTCAGTACCGTTACAGCTCTCAGCACGGTGCACACGCTGCCATTCACTCCCCGTCACTCAAAGGTTCCACTCTCTCACATTAGCAGCAAAACTAGCAACTGGGCCGTCTCTCCTCATCAGGGTGCACAGGGAGCCTGGTCTAAGTGGCCGCAATTCATTTGTCAGCTTAGACAGTAGGCTATTCGACTGTGTGATGCATCGCAGTCAAAAACACAATCCTATCCACACGCACACACTCAATAATGGATCACATAGAACCACAGATGTTTACAGTACAGAAGGAGGCCATTCGGCCCATCGTGTTTATGCCAGCTCCGCGTTAGAGCAATCCAAAACAAATCTGCTCTCTCCCATAGCCCTGTATCTTTGTGTTTCTAACATTGATCCACTTTTCTCAAAAAGGATGCAATGGTCTCCGCCTTAGTCACTCCCTGTGACAAAGCATTCTGACACTCCCACAGTCCTCCAAGTAAAGACATTTCTCCTCACTCTCAGCAACAATTTGAAAGTATGGGCCCTGTTGTGTAACAACTTTGGGTGAAGGTAAGAAACCAGGATGGAAAGGGTTAACCAGCGGACGTCGATGGGAGTTCCGTTAGTGCTCTGCGTTGGCACTGAGCAAACTGCAGCTGTGTGAAAGTTAATAATATTTTGAAATAGCCAATCACTGTTTTGGAATGCCTGACCAGGCGATACTGTATGAGAAAACAGGCTGCAGAAAGAAATAAGATAGCGTGGAAATGCCCTTGGAAAATGCAGATATCTGTGGGGATGCAAGTGTAACAGCTCCTAGAATTTTACATAGAATGTACAGCACAGAAACAGGCCATTCGGCCCTTCAGGTCCATGCCAGTGTTTATGCTCCACACCAGCCTCCTCCTATCCCTCTTCATCTCACCCCATCAGCATACCTTCTATTTCTTTCTCCCTCATGTACTTATTAAATGCATCCAAGCGATTCGCCTCAACTATCCCATGATAGCGAGTTCCACATTCTCGCCACTCTCTGAATTCTCTGTTGCATTTATTAATGACTATCTTATATTTATGGCCTCTAGTTTTGGACTCCCCCACAAGTGGAAACATCGCTTGTTCAATAGGTATCAGATGGGGAGAGAATATGCCGGGTGAAAGGAAATTAATGTTTACATGTGCTAATTACATGCAACTTACAGCACAGAAACAGGCCATTCCGCCCAATTGCTCTGTGCTGCTGTTGAGGACATCCACAGCAAAATGAGCACCATCTGTTCAGACGAGTGGGATAATGTTCACGGGAAAGCGGAGAAACAAAAGGAAGTTCTCGGCAGAGCTGTCGCAGTGACAGGGAAGGGTATAAAGAGAGAGGGATACAGCTAGACGCAGGGCCATGGTGAATCCTCCACACAACAAGCTGTGTTTGACAAATCTCCCGGAAGAGGTCGTCACTGTGTTCCGTTGGTAAAGTTACCCCAGAGTCTGCGGAGATGTGGCCAGAACCTGTGCTGTCTCTTATTGGATTTTAACAATTGAGGAGCACCGGATCTCCGGGCCCAGTGACTTCATCACCTCGACCCCCACTAATATTTCCAGAACCATTTCCCTTTTTATAGTTTTCTCTCAGAATCGCTCCACGTCCTCCAACATTCTCACTTCCACCACCAGACACAAAGTATTTATTTAATATCCCCAACATCACTCAACCAACATAACTGAAAACAAACTATCTGGTCATTTATTTCATCACGGTTTGTGGGAGCTTGCTGTGCGCAAATTGTCTGCTGTGTTTCCCGACATTACAACAGTGACTACACCTCAAAAACATCATGACTATAAAGCACTTTGGGACGTCCTGAGGTTGTGAAAGGCACTTTATAAATGCAAGTCTTTTCTTTCTTTCTTCTCATCATCCCTTTATCGCCTCCAGCAAGATTCCCTCCTTCACACAAGTGCTCCGACCCTCTCTCCAGCTACATAGGATATACGGCACAGAAACAGGCCATTCGGCCCAACCAGTCCATTCGGCCCAACCAGTCCATGGCCACTCGAGCCTCCTCCAGTCTTTCCTCATCTAACTATCAGCATAACCCGCGATTCCCTTCTCCCTCATATGCTTGTCCAGCCTCTCCTTAAATGCTTCAATACTATTTGCTTCAACCACTCCCTGTGGTAGCAAGTTCCACATTCTCACCACTCTCTGGGTAAAGAAGTTTCTTCTGAATTTCTTATTCAAGGGAGAAGCGGAGCCCTCAGGCCGTCCTGGTGGGGGATGGAGGTGCAGAGGGATTGGACATCCAGTGAAAAGGAGACGGTTGGGGCCAGGAAAACTGGAAACTGTTAAAGTGGCGGATGGCCTGAGGGCACCCTGCTTCTTCCTTGAACGGAGGCCCAACCAGTCCCCATCCACCACCACCCTCCTCCACCTGGCTGAACTTGTTCTCACATTGAACAACTTATCCTCTGACTCCACTCACTTCCTCCAAATTAAAGGTGTTGCGATGGGAACCCGCTTGGGCCCTAGCAATGCCTGCCTATTCATGGGATATGTGGATATTCTTTGTTCCAGTCCTACTCTGGTCCCCTCCTTCACCTCTTTTTCCGGTACATTGATGACTGTATCGGTGCCATTACCCGCTCTCGCCCTGAACTAGAAAATTTCATTCACTTTACTTCCAATTTTCACCCTTCCCTCACCTTCACATGGTCCATCTCCGACTCTTCTCTTCCTGGACTTCTCTGTCTCCATTTCTGGCGATCGGCTTTCGACAAACATGCTCTACAAGCCCACCGACTCCCACAGCTACCTGGACTACACTTCCTCCCACCCCGCTTCCTGTAAGGACTCTATTCCATTCTCCCAGTTTCTCCGTCTCATCCGCCGTATCTGCTCCGACGATGCCACCTTCCATACCAGTGCTTCCGACATGTCTTCCTTTTTCCTCAACTGAGGAATCCCCTCTACTGTGGTTGACACGGCCCGTGACCGTGTCCGTTTCATTTCCCGCACTTCTGCCCTCACCCCTTCCCCTCCCTCCCGGAACCACGATAGGGTTCCCCTTGTCCTCACCTTTCACCCCACCAGCCTCCACATTCAACGGATCATCCTCTGCCATTTCCGCCACCTCCAGCGTGATCCCACCACCAAACGCATCTTCCCTTCACCTCCCCTTTCAGCATTCCGTAGGGACCGCTCCCTCCGCGACACCCTGGTCCACTCCTCTATCGCCCACAACACCCCTTCTCCTTCGCCTGGCACCTTCCCGTGCAAGCGCAAGAGATGCCACACATGCCCTTTTACCTCCTCCCTTCCCACTGTCCAGGGCCCCAAACACCCCTTCCAGGTGAAACAGCGATTTACTTGTACTTCTTGCAATTTAATATACTGTATTCACTGCTCACGATGCGGTCTCCTCTACATTGGGGAGACCAAACGCAGATTGGGCGACCGCTTTGCGGAACACCTCCGTTCAGTCCGTAAGGGCGACCCTGAGCTTCCGGTTGCCTGTCATTTTAATTCACCGCTTCACTCCCACTCTGATCTCTCTGTCCTCGGCCTATCACATTGTTCCAATGCAGCTCAACGTAAGCTCGAGGAACAGCACCTCATCTTTCGATTAGGCACTTTACAGCCTTCTGGACTCAACATTGAGTTCAACAATTTCAAACTATAACCCCTGCTCCCGTTTTTCATGCTGTATGATTTTGCCAACCCCATTTGCAACATTTTATCTTTCCTGCCTCTTGCCTTAGCACAGTATATTCCTTCAATTCCTTCCTCCCCTCCCAACCACCCCACCCCCGGCCACCCCCCCGCCCCAACCCCCCCGTCCCCCACCCCACCCAACCCAACCCCCCACCACCACCCTCCCCCACCCCACCCGGCCCCACCCCCACCCCATCTCTGCACCTGCTTAATCTGTTACATTTCCAGCTTTTTCCAGTTCTGATGAAGGGTCCCAGGCCTGAAACGTTAACTCTGTTTCTCTCTCCACGGATGCTGCCTGGCCTGCTGAGTGCTTTCAGTATTTTCTGTTGTTATTTCAGATTTCCAGCATCCGCAGTATTTTGCTACTGAATATAACTAGTTAGTTACTTCTTTTAGGCTTATAAAAGCCTTCACTGTTTGCTTTTATACTGTCTGCTGGTCTTTTTTCAGCCCTTCTAAGCTGCCTTTCCATATCCCTCAGGATTATATTCAGTATTGTTCGCTTTACTTTAATCATGTGCCTCTGTTTTTAAGTTCCAGTATTAGTTTCAAACTCTCTCTATCAACAACACCTATATTGTGCCCTAAATGTAGGACAAAATGTCCAGAGGCCCTACACAGAGGGCGCGAGAACAAATGGACCCGAGCCAAAGGAGGAGATGTTAGAAGGGGTGACCAAAAGCTGGGTCAAGGAGGTGGGCTTTAAGGAGGGTCTGACGAGAAGGGGAGGGTCTGACGAGAAGGGGCAGAGGGACCAGTGCCGCTGGAAGCACAGCTTCTGCTGGTCAGCAAAGAGGGGAAATGCACAAATGGCCAGAGTCAGAGGAGCGGAGCATTCGGAGAGTTCTGGGGCTGGAGGAGGTTACAGAGATAGGGAGGGGCGAGGCCATGGAGGGATTTGAAAACAAGGATGAGAATTTTAAAAAATCGAGGCATTGCCGGACCGGGAGCCAGTGTAGGTCAGCAAGCACAGGGGTGATGGGTGAACAAGACTTGGTGCGAGTTAGGACATGGGCAGCCGAGTTTTGAATGGCCTCAAGTTTATGGAGGGTGAAAGATGGGAGGCTGGACAGGTGAGCATTGGAATAGTCGAGTCTGGAGGTAACAAGGGCATGGATGAGGGTTCAGCAGCACATGGGCTGAGGCAGGGGCGGGGTCAGGCGATGTTACAAAGGTGGAAGTCGGTGGTCTTGGTGATGGAGAGGATATGGGGTGGGAAACCCAGCTCAGGACCAAATAGGATGCTAAGGTTGCGAATAGTCTGGTTCAGACACTGGTCAGGGAGAGGGATGGAGTCAGTGGCTGGGAAACATTGTGGCGGGGACCAAAGACAATGGCTTTGGTCTTCCCAATGTTTAACTGGAGGAAACTGTGACTTATCCAAGACTCTATGTTGGACAATAGGAAAATATTTATTTGTACTCTATGGGCTAGATTTTTGTGGAGCCGTCAGGCAGGGTTTCAGGCGTGTGGAGGGGGGGGAAAATCCCGAATTTGGAAGTCCCGACACCATCCCGCCCAAAACCCCGCTCCACGTAAGTTTCAGGGGCGGCGGGTACCCGCCCCGCACTGGGACCCGCCGAAACCAGGCGGGAAGGGATTAGTGCCAATTAACTGCCTGTTAACAGGTAGTCAACAGGCAGTTTTTAGCCTAATCCCTATTTTGAGGGGTGTCGTGTGGGTTTCCCGATGGCTCCAAACGACGCCAGGTTAGAGCAGGCGGGCCGTTGGGTTGAAGGAGTTGGAGGGGTCGCGATGTCAGTGCTCAGGTGAGCGATGGGTGCATGAGTGTGTTTGGTGTGTCTAAAGTGTGTAAAGAACTTTTACTTACCTGTACTTACCTTAACAGCCTTTCTTCCTGTAGCCGTCGGGAGCGCATCACTCAGCAGGAACTGAAAGCTGAATGGCTGCAATCTGTCAAAAGTGACAGCCTTCAGCTTTGAGTGCCAGTGAGAGTTCTAACTGAGTCTGTGCAGAAGGACTCGTGTTAGAACTCAGACTGTCAGTGTTTGGCAGCTTCAAACAGCTGTAAAACACTGATATTTCATCTGTCAAGAACTCGACAGATGAAATTGCAGTCTGTGACGTCACCTGTTGCCGGGTGGCCCTTAATTGGCCTGCTGGGCGGGCTCAACAAGGTCAATCAAGGGAAAATCACGCGGATTGGCCGGACGTCGAAGTAGGCGGGTCAAAAACCCGAAAGGGGAAGTCCCGCCTTCTTCCCGACAGGTTCGGAAAAATCTACCCCTATGTATCTCATATTTGAAGATTCCCCTCTGCTGATCTATTGACAGTTGCTGACCTTTCTGCTCAGTTAATTTGGGCCAGATCCCCTTTTATCTCACTGAACTTTGCTTTCTAGTTTACCACTCTTAGCTTGGACTCCATGATCCTTCTCTATTCTTCCATTAACACTTCACTATTTCCCCATCTCACACCATTCTTTTGGTGGACAACCAACTAACGGACTTGGGAAGGCCAGCAAACGAATCCCTACTCTTGGCCGGGCTGAGGCCAGCTAATCCAGCACAGACCAGGGATGGAACTTGGGATCTTGCTGCTTCATGTGGTTCAGTACCACACTAGGCGGTGCACTAGGCCACTGCGCCACTGGGGAAGGCCGGTCTTCTGTCAGTTGGGTATACTGTTGGTCATCACTTATTGACTTTAGTTCAAATATGTGAAATTTCACATCACGGCCTCAACTATAAGAAAAGGAAATTCTAGAGAGAGAAATAATAGCGGAGAATATCTGACTTTCCCACCTCGTGAGCCCTCCATCTTCAAGGTCCCGGAAATCCTTGCTGGTCCAGGTTGAAAATTTCTCCAGTATATAGGCAGCCAAACCCACGGGGGAGTCATTCAGTGCACAGCCTGAGAAACACAAAGTGAGAGGGCAATGTTGTACCTCACTCCACAAACCCCTCGATTAGATTCCAGCCTGTAACTCACTCCCGGGTATCTATTATTCTATATAAACCCCCCGAACCCCTCGATTAGATTCCAGCATGTAACTCACTCCCGGGTATGTTATTCTATATATAAACCCCTCGATTAGATTCCAGCCTGTAACTCACTCCCGGGTATCTGTTATTCTATATGTAAACCCCCCCCAACCCCTCGATTAGATCCCAGCCTGTAACTCACACCCGGGTATCTATTATCTATATATATATATATATATATAAAAGAGCTCTTCTGTCTGTCCCGATGTCTGTCCGTTCTCTATACGTTTGAAAGTTACAGAGCGTACCGACGCGAGCGTCGCCTCAAAAGAAAGCTTGCGATTCCGGACCAGTCATAGGCATATTTACGTTTCGGCCGGACAAAAATCCCGCCCGCGGTATCCCAAAAACGTTCAGCGTTCTGCTCATTAGCATGTCATTAGCGACCGTGTGACGTCGAGGTCGACCAATCGGACGGCGGGTTCCTTCCTACAGTTGAGTGTCGAGTGACTCGACGATTGACCAATCCTACGCTTCGGTGACCTGACCGGTCGACCAATCGGTGCGTGTGTGGGCGGGCCTTATCCTTCTGAACCGAGGTGAGTGGCCGCCATCTTGATTTTTCACAATTTTTTCCCCCCACACTTTGTGTGTAAGGGAACTAAGGTAAATATTTTAATGATGTGTTAGGGAATTAAATAACAATTTAATGGGGGGGGGGGGGGGGGGAAAGAAAGAGAGCCTTCGGAAATCGCGGGGGGGGGGGGGGAGCCTCGGGAAATCGCGGGGGGGGGGGGCGGGGAGGAGAGCCTCGGGAAATCGCGGGGTGGGGCGAGCCTCGGGAAATCGCGGGAGGCTCGCGCCGCCCGCACTGACCGCGCATGCGCCGCCCGCACTGACCGCGCATGCGCCGCCCGCCCACAGCGGCCGTCCATCAGCCGCGCGATACGCGGCGGACCTCAGCTCCGGACCTCGGGCGCTAGGCAGGGGGAGGGGCCGGAGAGAGGGAGAGAGGGACAGAGGGGAGGGGAGGGGAGGGGACATGACAGGGAGATGGGGCACACACAGGGGCAGGGAGACCAAGCGCCCCAAAATTGCCCTCGCAACGCGGGGCTCCCCAGCTAGTTCTATATAAACCCCCCGAACCCCTCGATTAGATTCCAGCCTGTAACTCACTCCCGGGTATCTGTTATTCTATATAAACCCCCCCGAACCCCTCGATTAGATTCCAGCATGTAACTCTCTCCCGGGTATGTTATTCTATATATAAACCCCCCGAACCCCTCGATTAGATTCCAGCCTGTAACTCACTCCCGGGTATCTGTTATTCTATATATAACTCCCCCCCCGAACCCCTCGATTAGATTCCAGCATGTAACTCAATGCCAGGTATCTGTTATTCTATATAAACCCCCCCCAACCCCTCGTTATCCTAGATATAAACGCCCTGAACTCCTGGATTAAATTGCAGTTGCTCCTATGTCTCTGTCACTCTGTGCTTACTCACTCACACACCTACCTGGTGTGTCAGGTTTCGTGCCCTGGATGTGCATGTAGCCGGACTCCCTCAGCAGGGTATACACGTTCTTTTTGAAGAACGGATAGATTCGCTCAAAGTCGGTCGGTGTGAATCCGACCAGGGAGGGTAAGTACGGCCCGAGGAGCAGGGAGGGCAGGAGCCCCATTCCAATCCTGGAAATCGGGAAGAAATTCAAGTGGATCCCTTTAACATTCCTGTCAGGAGAGACAAGGGCAGAGTTGACAAGGGCAGAGTTGACAAGGGCAGAGTTGACAAGGGCAGAGACCATGGACACGGAACATGGACAGCACCTTCTACCAATCGCGGGCGCCCTCTACCCACCCCACCGCAACCCTCCCCAAAACCCCCCCTCCCCACACCCCAAAACCCCTCCCCACACCCCAAAAACCCCTCCCCACACCCCAAAACCCCTCCCCACCCCCCAAAACCCCTCCCCACCCCCCAAAACCCCTCCCCACCCCCAACCCCCACCCAACCCCTCCCCAAACCCCCACCCAACCCCTCCCCAAACCCCCACCCAACCCCTCCCCAAACCCCCACCCAACCCCTCCCCAAACCCCCACCCCAAACCCCTCCCCGCTGTGTTTGATGATGTGTGAATACTCTTCAGTAACTGGAAGACTCACCCTGGCTTCATCTGGGCCATGTTGGTAGCGATCAGAGCTCCCCAGTCTCCGCCCTGCAGGTAGAACCCATCGAACCCCAGACGACGCATCAGTTTATAAAAAATACGAGCAGCAGCGATGGTGTTAAAGCCTGGAACCAGCAAACATCACTGTTACTGCACAGCAGGGACCTCCCTCAATATTCCTCCACCCAACTTCATCCCACCCCAACTCAACCCCCAGCCCAACCTCAGCCCACCTTCATCCCAACCCAACCCAACCTCAACCCAATCCCAACCTAACTTCACCCTCGCCCCAACCTCACCCTCGCTCCAGCTCCGCCCCACCCTCGCTCCAGCCCAACCTCACCTCGCCCCAGCCCACCCTCGCCCCAACCCCAGCCCACCCTCGCCCCAACCCCAGCCCCAGCCCACCCTCGCCCCAGCAACCCCTCGCCCCAGCCCCAGCCCCAGCCAGCATCCCCGCCCCCCCTCACCCCAGCCCCCCTCGCCCCCCCCTCGCCCCAGCCCCCCCTCGCCCCAGCCCCAGCTCGCCCCAGCCCCACCCCCCCCCTCACCCCAACCCCCCCTCACCCCAACCCCCCCTCACCCCAACCCCCCCCCCTCGCCCCAACCCCAGCACCCCCCCTCGCCCCAACCCAGCACCCCCCCACCGCCCCAACCCCAGCCCCCCACCACCCCAACCCCAGCCCCCCCCGCCCCCAGCCCCCCCCGCCCCAACCCAGCACCCCCCCCGCCCCAACCCCAGCCCCCCCCGCCCCAACCCTCCCTCACCCCAACCCCAGCCCCCCCCTCGCCCCAACCCCAGCACCCCCCCTCGCCCCAACCCTCGCCCCAACCCCAGCCCCCCCCCGCCCCAACCCCAGCCCCCCCACCGCCCCAACCCCAGCCCCCCCACCGCCCCAACCCCAGCCCCAACCCCAGCCCCCCCCGCCCCAACCCCAGCCTCCCCCCGCCCCAACCCCAGCCCCCCCCCGCCCCAACCCTCGCCCCAACCTCCCCCTCGCCCCAACCCTCGCCCCAACCCCAGCCCCCCCGCCCCAACCCCAGCCCCCCCACCGCCCCAACCCAGCCCCCCCCGCCCCAACCCCAGCCCCCCCCGCCCCAACCCCCGCCCCCCCCGCCCCAACCCCCGCCCCCCCCGCCCCAACCCTCACCCCAACCTCCCCCTCGCCCCAACCCTCACCCCAACCTCCCCCTCGCCCCAACCCCAGCCCCCCCGCCCCAACCCCAGCCCCCCCCCCCGCCCCAACCCCAGCCCCCCAACCCCAGCCCCCCGCTCGCCCCAACCCCAGCACCCCCCTCGCCCCAACCCTCGCCCCCCCTCGCCCCAACCCCAGCCCCCCCCTCGCCCCAACCCCAGCACCCCCCTCGCCCCAACCCCAGCACCCCCCTCGCCCCAACCCTCGCCCCCCCCCCTCGCCCCAACCCCAGCCCCCC
>NC_140995.1:241680801-241711980 GCF_052327205.1 Somniosus microcephalus | reverse complement strand
CAGTAACTCTCTCTGGGGGGGGGGGGCGGTGATGTCAGTAACTCTCTCTCTGGGGGGGGTGATGTCAGTAACTCCCCTCCCAGGGGGTTTAGTCTGAATGGTCTGGCCCGGGGGGGTTGGGGACCAGTACAGTCTGTGCTGTGGCAGTTTCAACACTGCATGTTTGCCGATCCTGTTGGCTGCACTCATGAGATATGTTAATTACTGGGATTTTCTGGGTGTTATTTGGGATCACAATTCACGATTCAATTTTCTCGTGGAAAGCGTGAATTGTTGCCTTGTGGTGGTTTTGCACATTTGTTGTTCATGACCCATGACCTGAAATGGTCAGCACCTGCAACATAACAACACAGGACAGATTATGAAATCATCTTAAATGGTTATTACTCATCCCAGAGCCTCGAGAGTATGTGTTCAACAGGCTATTAAACCGTGGAGGGCATCACCAGCCTGGCACCCATGTATTTCCCGGCAGGAATGGCGGGATCAGGAATCCCAGCTGAATTTGCTCCCCTTTCAGCCGGGGCACAGGTCAGCAGTGGGGTTCTGACACTGGCCAACCAATCTGGCCAGAGACTAGTGATGGAACCAGAGACCTTTCCTGCCTCAGTATGGCTCCGTTCCTCCTGGGCCGATTCATGCACCTGTGACCTAGAGCCTCTGGCAATTGCCAGGGAGCAGGGCTCCTGCGTGCCTCGCCTGCTTTAATGATGGTTGTGTGGTGATGGTAATCAGTTGTTCAGTATGTTCTGTTGTTTGCTGCTAGATATTCTTGACCCCGCCATCCTGCGGCCTGGACGATTGGATAAGACGCTGTATGTTGGATTACCGCCGGCCTCCGATCGATTTTGCCATCCTCCAGACACTGACAAAGGTAAAATGTCAGAGGGGACGACCCCGTCATTCCTTCTGAATTCCTGCGTATGCGCGGTTTTGCATTTAAAAGCTGGTGAGCTGGTCTGCGCAGGAGCTCGGGACCATTGGGCGGCTGTGCAGCTTAAAGGGAACATTGCACGTGACTCCATATTGCCGTTTCTTCATCGTCGCTGGGTCAAAATCCTGGAACTCCCAAATAGCACTGTGGGAGTACCTTCACCACACGGACTGCAACCGTTCAAGAAGGCAGCTCACCACCACCTTCTCAAAGGCAACTAGGGATGGGCAATAAATGCTGGCCTTGCCATTAACGCCCACATTCCAAGAATGAATGAGTTTCAACAGAGAAAGGCCCACGCGATGTGCTGAGTCTGTCCTCTGAAGTTCCCGATCGCCCTATTTTGTACTGAAAATCGCAATGAGACGAGGCTCAGTCTGCTCCCAGCCTCCTCCCGAAACTCTGCATTCGTGAATCGTGATGAGGCGAGGCTCAGTCTTGCTCCGACCCTCCCTCCCCATTCTCTCGGTCTGTGAATCGTGATGAGGCGAAGCTCAGTCTGCTCCAACCCTCCCCATTCCTCGGTCCGTGAATCGTGATGAGGCGAGGCTCACTCTGCTCCGACCCTCCCTCCCCATTATCTCGGTCCGTGAATCGTGATGAGGCGTGGCTCAGTCTGCTCCGACCTCCCTCCCATTCTCTTCGGTCCGTGAATCGTGATGAGGCGAGGCTCAGTCTGCTCCGACCTCCCTCCTGGTTGTAGGTGTTTTGCGGACCAAGTGATATGCAAAGTCGACGCTCACACCATCCCCGGAAAAGATGACCGACTCAGAGTTATGGTTCAAAACGGTCTTTACTCGCAGGCCTGGGGAGAACCTTTCAGATCGCTGTCTGAATCTGACTCCACCGATATCCTAGCAACATCCACAATTATATAAAAATCAAACCCCTGCCCTAGGGGCGGTGCAAAGCTTATCAGCATATACAGAGTTATAGCTAAATGGCAATTATAAACCGTGACATTTAATCCTTCCTGCCACCTACAAACTCGCAGTTCTGTTATCAGTTGGTCCTGTCAACTTCTGTGACTGGGGCCTCATCTTAATTTATTACTTTACAACCGTCCATTTGTCTCTGACCAGGTGGTTTGCTTGTTACAAGTTTTCTTAAGATAACAGTCCTTGTTAAGTCTGTTCAAAGCACAGACTTTTGGCCTTGCTCTCGGGTTACTTCTGCAAAACAAGCAAATTCTGATTAGTCCCACCATACTTTGATGTAATGGAACCCTGTTGTGAGTTTACAACAAACAAATTCTTAGGTGTGTTATCTTGTATATGTGTTGCCTCGCCTGGCCGAGCAGACATCCTCCCTAATCTTCCCACGAGTTGCTCTGCAGTTTAATTTCTCAGCATTCGAAGTCACTTAATCATGTTTTTAAAGCTTAGCTGGGTAAATGCAATATACAGACCCATATATCGTTTAACTCAGGTTATGGATTAACTCATTATCTCCACCTTGTGCATTGGTGCTACATTGTACATATTCTAACATACAAAACTAAAGTATAATAGTAATTTAGTTACTTCACTCCCCATTCTCTCGGTCTGTGAATCGTGATGAGGCGAGGCTCAGTCTGCTCCGACCCTCCCGATTCTCTCGGTCTGTGAATCGTGATGAGGCGAGGCTCAGTCTGCTCCGACCCTCCCCGTTCTCTCGGTCCGTGAATCGTGATGAGGCGAGGCTCAGTCTGCTCTGACCCTCCCCATTCTCTCGGTCCGTGAATCGTGATGAGGCGAGGCTCAGTCTTCTCCGACCCTCCCTCCCCATTCTCTCGCTCCGTGAATCGTGATGAGGCGAGGCTCAGTCTGCTCTGACCCTCCCTCCCCATTCTCTCGGTCCGTGAATCGTGATGAGGCGAGGCTCAGTCTGCTCCGACCCTCCCTCCCCATTCTCTCTCGGTCTGTGAATCGTGATGAGGCGAGGCTCAGTCTGCTCCGACCCTCCCATTCTCTCGGTCTGTGAATCGTGATGAGGCGAGGCTCAGTCTGCTCCGACCCTCCCTCCCCATTCTCTCGGTCTGTGAATCGTGATGAGGCGAGGCTCAGTCTGCTCCGACCCTCCCATTCTCTCGGTCTGTGAATCGTGATGAGGCGAGGCTCAGTCTGCTCCGACGCTCCCCATTCTCTCGGTCTGTGAATCGTGATGAGGCGAGGCTCAGTCTGCTCCGACCCTCCCTCCCCATTCTCTCGGTCTGTGAATCGTGATGAGGCGAGGCTCAGTCTGCTCCGACCCTCCCTCCCCCATTCTCTCGGTCCGTGAATCGTGATGAGGAGAGGCTCAGTCTGCTCCGACCCTCCCCATTCTCTCGGTCTGTGAATCGTCTAGTCCTGATGAGCACACGCCTGTATCAACACTGCGATAGAGTGGGGGCAGGGAAGGTCAAACCTCCAACAGTTGACTCCTGATGCAATTATTCGCATGAAGAAATCTCAGACCGGAGGGAAGAAAGCCTCCTTTCTATTCTGCATTGTTCAGTCTTGCAGCACGATCTCCTATCTTTGTTCATTGTTACACTGCTGTGTGTTTACTCTCTGTTCATCTCTCTCTCTCTCTCCTGTTCATTTTTTCACCGTGTTTAATCTCCATTCCCCGCTCTCTCTCTCACCCCTGTTCATTGTTTCTATGCTCCAGGTTATATGGAAGGATTAAAATGGGGTTTGAGGCGATATATGGGGGTTTGAGGGGCGATATCAGATGTTCTGGCGGGAATATGGCAGAAAATGAGGGGTTATATGGGGGTGCTTGAGGGGTACATGGAACCACAGTCTCCAGCTCTGTAGCTAACGATGCTCGAATTTCTGTTGCAGTGCGGCACTCGCCCTCCCATGGACCCTGACGTTGATCTGTGTGCAATCGCAAATGACCAGCGCTGCGAATGTTTCACGTGAGTTGATCCATTTCTCCCCCAGCAATGCCCCTGCTCCACTTACTCTCTGCCTCCCTTCAAAGCTGGCTTCGACTGTGCTACAGCCCCCCTGTACTGAATTCCCCGGGCCCCCCCCCCCCGTACCGGATTCCCAAGGGCCCCCCCCCCCCCGTACCGGATTCCCAAGGGCCCTCCCCCGTACTGAATTCCCAAGGGCCCCCCCCCCATACCGGATTCCCAAGGGCCCTCCCCCGTACCGGATTCCCAAGGGCCCCCTTGTACCAGATTCCCAAGGGCCCCCCTCCCCGTACCAGATTCCCAAGGGGCTCCCGCGTACCGGATTCCCCAGGGCAGTGAGATGTCAAACAGTGAGTCATGAGACTATTCACCTGTGGGGCCGGCTGCTCTGAGTGATGTTCCCTCTATTTTCCCACCCCTTCCCACTCCCAGCAGACCTTGTCTGGTGGTCCTTCGATCTGCCCCCACAGACCTTGAGTGTTGAAGCCAAGGGTGTACATCCAGCGGAGGCCAGGGATCGGGCTTGGAGCCCACCTACTCCGTGAGGTGAGGTTGAGTGTCACTGGCTGGGGGTGGCCCCTCACTGGGTGCCCAGTGCTCCTTCAGTGAGGGAGGGAGCGATTATTCCAGCCAGCCCACAGTTGAGGGGGAGCTGCATTGATTCCGTCTCTTGTCTTCTCCAGGGGGGCCGACCTGTCTGCATTGGTGCGTGAAGCTTCCATTAACGCCCTGAGACAGCAGCTCTCCGCCCAGAGTCCGGACTCAGGCCCAGGTAAGAAAATCTCACCCCAGCGAAGGAGAGTCTCCCAACAACCTGTTCCTGTGACCTGCGATCCTGAGCCCCGCCCCCTCCAGTCCGGGCCCCGCCCCACCCCTCGGGCCACTCCCCTCGCCAATCGCGCACCCCGCCCCCTCGCCCGGCGATCCGAGCCCCGTCCCCTCGCCCGGCGGCCCGGGCTCTTGACCGCTGGTCCGGGCCCCGTCCCCCTCACCGGCCGGTCTGGACCCCGCCCCCAACATGCGCTGGTCAGAGCCCCGGCCCCTCGCGGGCCAGTCGGGACCCCGCCCCAACACGCGCCAGTCAGAGCCCCCGCCCCCTCACTTGCCGGTCCGAGCCCCTCGCTCGCCGGTCCGGGCTCCGCCCCCCCTCGCTGGCCAGTCGGGACCCCGCCCCCAACATGCGCCGGTCCGAACCCCGCCCCCCCTCGCCGGCCGGTCCGAACCCCGCCCCCTCGCTCGCTGGTCCGGGCCCCGCCCCCCTCGCCAGCCGGTCCGAGCCCCGCCCCCTCGTTCGCTGGTCCGGGCCCCGCCCCCCTCGCCGGCCGGTCCGAACCCTGCCCACTCGCTCGCTGGTCCGGGCCCCGCCCCCCTCGCCGGCCGGTCCGAGCCCCGCCCCCTCGTTCGCTGGTCCGGGCCCCGCCCCCCTCGCCGGCCGGTCCGAACCCTGCCCACTCGCTCGCTGGTCCGGGCCCCGCCCCCCTCGCCGGCCGGTCCGAACCCTGCCCACTCGCTCGCTGGTCCGGGCCCCGCCCCCCTCGCCGGCCGGTCCGAACCCCGCCCCCTCGCTCGCTGGTCCGGGCCCCGCCCCCCTCGCCGGCCGGTCCGAACCCCGCCCCCTCGCTCGCTGGTCCGGGCCCCGCCCCCCTCGCCAGCCGGTCCGAGCCCCGCCCCCTCGTTCGCTGGTCCGGGCCCCGCCCCCCTCGCCGGCCGGTCCGAGCCCCGCCCCCCTCGTTCGCTGGTCCGGGCCCCGCCCCCCTCGCCGGCCGGTCCGAGCCCCGCCCCCCTCGTTCGCTGGTCCGGGCCCCGCCCCCCTCGCCGGCCGGTCCGAGCCCCGCCCCCTCGTTCGCTGGTCCGGGCCCCGCCCCCCTCGCCGGCCGGTCCGAACCCTGCCCACTCGCTCGCTGGTCCGGGCCCCGCCCCCCTCGCCGGCCGGTCCGAACCCTGCCCACTCGCTCGCTGAACCATTCTATTACTATTGTTAGTTTTCTGTTAACTGTTCTTGGCTTTCAGCTCCCTGTTCGAACATACGGGTTGCACGGCAGCACTTTGAAGCAGCCTTTGAGAAATTGAGACCTTCTGTGTCCAAAAAGGTGAGATCATAGAATAGTATAGCACAGAAGGAGGCCATTCGACCCATCGAGTCTGGGCTGACACTTTCGCAGAGCAATCCAGTTAGTCTCACTTCCCCGCTCTTTCCCCCATCTCCCTGCAAGTTTTTCTCCTTCAATATTTATCCAATTCCCTTTTGAAGGCTACTGTTGAATCTGTATCCAGCGCCCTATCAGGCAGCGCATTCCAAATCCTAACCACTCATTGAGTGAAAAGGTTTTTCCTCATGTTGTCTCTGGTTCTTTTGCCAATCACCTTAAATCTGTGCCCTCTGGTTATCGACCCTTCAGCTATTGGAAACAGTTTCTCTTTATTTACTCTTATCTAAAGCCTTCATGATTTTAAACCCCTCTATCAAACCTCCTCTTGGTCTTCTCTGCTCTAAGAAGCCAAGCTTCTCCAGTCTATCCACGTCACTATAATCGCTCATCCCTGGAACCATTGTAGTACATCTCTTTACCCTCTCCAAAGCATTCAGGTCCTTCCTTAAGTGTGGTGCCCACATTACTCCAGCTGGGGCTGAACTAGTGTTTTATACAGGTTTAGCATAACTTCCTGGCTATTGCACTCTATACCTCGGTGTATAAAGCCCAGGATCCCATAAGCTTTATTAACTGCTTTGTTTACCTGTCCTGCCACCTTCAAAGATTGGTGCACAAGCACCCCCCGGTCTCTCTCTTTAAAACTACCATTTAACATGTATTGTGTCTCCTCATTCTTGCCACCAAAATGTGTCACCTCACACTTTTCTACATTGAATTTCATCTGTCATGTGTCCACCCATTCCACCAGCCTGTCTCTTGAAGTCTATTACTATCTTCGTCACTACACTTCCAAGTTTTGTGCCATCTGCAAATTTCAAAATTATGCCCTGTACCCCCAAGTCCAAGTCATTAATGTATATCAAAAACAGCAGTGGTCCTAGTACTGAACTTTGGGGAGCGCCACTGCACACCTTCCTCCAGTTCAAAAAACAGCCAGTCACAACTCTGTTTTCTATCCATTAGCCAATTTTGTACCTATGCTGCTACTGCCCCCTTTATTCCATGGGTTTCAATTTTGCTAACAAGCATAGTATGTGGTACTTTATCAAATGCCTTTTGAAAGTCCATATACACAACATCAACTGCAGTGTTCTCATCCACCCTCTGTTACCTCATCAAAAAACTCAATCAAGTTAGTCGAGCACAATTTGCCTTTAACAAATCCATGCTGGCTCGCCTTTATTAGTCCATGCCTGCCCAAGTGGCTGCTAATTTTCTCCTGGATCATTGTTTCTAAAAGCTTCTCCACCACTGATGGGCCTGTAATTGCCAGGTTTATCCGTCCCCTTTTTTAAATAAGGGTGTAAACATTTGTAATCCTCCAGTCCTTTGGCACCACCCCTGTATCTAAGGAGGATTGGAAGATTGTGGCCAGTCCCTGTGCAATTTCTACCCTTACATCCTAAGATGCATCCCATCCGGACCGGGTGACTTATCCACTTTAAGTACTGCTAGCTTTTCTAGTAACTTTTTAAAATCGCATCCAGTATCCCGACAACACTGATGCAAAGTACACGTTTGGTACCTATGATCGCTCAGTGACTCTGTTTGCTCAGCTGTCGGTCTGATGATCCAAGTGCGGGTGTGCTGTGTGAGATGGGGAGATATAGTTTATAATGCACTGGCCTCTTGTGTGGCCTCCCCTCCCATTCCTGCTCCTGTAATTAGGTGCTGGTTGGGGTGTTGGGAGGTTGTGCTGTGTGATGACCGGGACATCATGGGGGATATGGGCATTATGAGCTATGAGTTGGTCCCTGGCTGGGTCTAGTTAATTCAGCAAAGACTTCTCGTCCCATGAGATGGTCTACACTGTCTTTTATTGATAGTCACTGAGGGCCTCTGTGTTGTGTAGGTGCAATTTAAAAAACCAGGTGACAAGGTACAACACGGGAGATTACTGGAGAAGATTAAGGGGTGTAGAATTAGTGGGAGGATAGCACACTGGGTTTAAAATTAGTTAGAGGGAGAAAATGGAGAGTAGGAGTGACTGGCTGAGAGGGAGCAATGTCGGAATTTGCAGATGACACCAAAATAAGAGGTAGATAATTCTTTGTAGCTTCCTCTGGTCTAAAGTAATATTGGTACGAGGGGAATGGACAAATGGAAGTCAATCAGCAAGTGTTTTGGGTCCATTCCCTTTTTTGGCCTTGTGGATTTTGGCATGAGATGGGTAATTATTAATCGACTCACCTTGGGAACACTGCTCTGTGACGATGTTCAGCCTGGCCTGTCGCTGATTGAGGGCAGATTCGGAGATCTCAGCTCTATCTTATCCCCAGTGATCTGGGCTGGGTTTTGGTTTAACCCTTTTGAGCCTCCTTCAGCATTGAAAGGAGGCCCCAAGTCCCCAACACTCCTTCCTCCTCTCCCCCCCCCCCCCAACCACACTGGCTCTCAACACATCTCCTCTTTCCCCCCCCCCCCCCCCCAAATGATCTATGTACATGGACCCTAAGTCTCTTTGGATCTCCATTGTTTCTAGCTTTTCGCCATTTAGATCTAAAGTGGATGATCTCAAATTTGTTTACATTGAAATCCATCTGCCAGTTTTGCCCATTAGTTTTATCTTTTGATATCATTTTGATCTATGCTACCTACAATGCTGCCTATCTTTGTGTCATTAGCAAACTTGGATATGACTTTCTAAGTCATTAATAAATATGGTGAATAATTGAGGTCTTTGCAGGACCCCACTAGTCACATCCTGCCAGTAAGAGTATGCCCATTATCCCTACTGCCTGTCTTATGCTGCTCAGTTAATTTCCTAACCAGGTCTTTGATGGACTTTATCAAATACCTTCTGGAAGTCCATATAAATAGCATCCATCAGCATTCCCCAGTCCACTACTTTAGTCAGAATTTTTCTGTCTCTGTCCAACTCTATCTAACTCAGTTTTACTCTGTTTCTTGCACAGGATCAGTTGATGTACGAGTTGCTGCGACAGTCTCTTGGCCAGTGATCCAGATGGAGGCGACTGGTGTGAGTGCCTGAGGTTGTCTGGGCTGCTGTTTGGAAGGCTCTCTGTGCTGGATGTTGCTGGAGTAACGTTTACAGAAACTGTTCAGCATCTTCACACAGGACTTGCTGTCTGAGCTGTACTTCCTCCGACTATGACTGCTGTCAGAAATACCAGGCTCCCATTTCCTTAACATCACTGAATGACCTTGGAGTTCTGAAGCCTGTTGTTACCAGCGACAGGCTGAGGTCACCACCTATTGACAAGTCACTTTTTGGGGCGGGGGTGGTCGATATCGTGTTTCAGGTTTTAATGGAAGTTAAATGAAATATCTCAATATCCTCTAACAAACCCCACTGGTAATGAACCTCTGAATAACTATCTACCTTTATTACTCTTACCCCTTTTCTCCCCTCTCAGTAATATCTAGCCCCCCCCACCCCACAGTCAAAAGGAATAAATGGGCTTTTGTAATAAAATGGACAAGCTGTTTGATTTATATTTGGGGTGGAGGAGAGTGCTGGCAGGAAGGGTTAGTTCCAAAGACTATTCTGTCATACATAATCTTGCACTGTTGGGGAAGTGAGACGGAGCAGCTGTGGGAATGAACTGGGATGTGATTCAGCTCTGATGAAATGGCCTATCTTCCTGCAAAGGAGAAATTGATAAGGTCAGAAATGGTGATGGTCGCTGATGATTGCAGTCCATGCTCGCATGCAGCAAGACCGGGACGATATTCAGGCTTGGGTGGGCAAGTTGCAGGGAACATTCATGCTACATAAGTGCCAGGCAATGACTATCTCCAACAAGCAGCTGAAAGGGAACATGGCACGTGACTCCATAGTGCTGCTCCTTCATCGTCACTGGGTCAAAATCTTGCAGTCCCCCCAACACAGTACTGTGGGAGTACCTTCACCACGCAGACTGCAGCGGTTCAAGAAGGTGGCTCACTCCCACCTTCTCGATAAATCTGAATTTTTAAAAATTTGGATGTGGGCATTGCTGGCAAGGCCAGCATTCAGTGCTCATCCCTAATTGCCAGCAATGCCCACATCCCATACCCAAATTTAAATAAATTCAGATTTATTTGTGTTGTGGGGAAGGAGGAGCATGAACCCACCCCTCAACCAACTAAACAAGCCAGGCTGATGTCAGTGCAGGTCTAAGGGAGTGTTTCACTGTCAAAGATGCTGGTTTTGGGGGGGGGGGGGGGGGGGGAAAAAAAAAAAAAAAAAAAAAAAAAAAGTGTTCTTAAGATTCACAACCCTTGGAAGTAATTCCTCATCATCACAGTCCCCCAGTGACTGATGCCTAACTTGCTGCCATTCTTCCCTTCACAAGTGTAGACTTTCACTGAGAATCCCACTCCATCTACTGCTGTGTGCTCATCTTGGCTTAGATATTAACCAGCTTTTTGTTGCAAAGATGTCATGAATGCTGCATTTCAGGCAGCTGGCACACAGGCCAGCAATCTTCCCCAACCCCACCCCCCATTCTCTCTACCCCGCCCTGTTCCGTGCCCGGTCCCCCGCCCCATGTAGTGGTGCTAAGTATAGAATCTGTCCTGTACTGGGTAGGTTCCACTTTGCAACAAAAGAAACATTAGGCAAGGTTGTCCCGAACATACTGCTCTAGTACTGGGACAAAGTGAAAACTGAAATGAAGGAGGATGGACCCATGGTACACAGACACCAGACTTAAGAAGCCATTTATATTTTAAACTGCAACAGTGAATTGTAGTTAGAACATAATAAATGTGCAATAATAGCCCTGGGTAACTTCAAAATATCAGTGAGTAACAGCAGCATCAATACAAAGGAATGTCTTATACAATAATCCTGGTTAGTGCAGGATCCTCACTGCAATCAAACGAGGGGAAAAATCAGCCAGCAATTAAAAGCCAGGTATAAACAGCTGTAGATTACTTACACGCTTCTTAGCCTGTTGGTAGGTCCAGGCCTTCCCACACTTGCTGTACACCTCTACCAGTAATTCACTCACTAAACACTGATGTCCTTCCCAAATCTAGATTTTTGCATCCTTCTTCTAGGCAGGTGGAGAACCTGCTGTGAATCCTTTCCCTGCACCTGAAGTCTGTTATCCACCAAAAACTGAGGGCAGAGGCACCAAATCCCCTTTTATAGTTAGGCACTTGGAGAACTATGTGGCAGGTCTCTAATCCCTTGCCTTCATCAGTGAAGTTTAAGCCCCTTTAACAGTTTGATTACAATCCCTGTCCAATGGCAGTTTTATGCCTTGTCCCCTGTTAGTCCAATAAACCCCTCCCCTACTGACATTAGATGTCAAATTGATAAGCAGAGTCCTGCACTAGCACCAAGGAAAGACAATGCATGGCCCTGACTGTCAAAGACTCTTGTCTCCCTGCTCCTAGCAACCACCCTCACTACCTTAGCCCAAGCAGCTATCAACATGCCACCCCTAATAGCTAGGGTTTGCAGGCTCTACAAGTACATGAGACACATCAAGCAGGATCCTGGCCTTAGACAAGCTGCACATGTCCAAAAGTAGGTGGGGAAAATGATCACCCTTAATCAATGGAGTACTGGAGATTTATGTAGAACTTACACAACTGCTCCAGCCCAGGCTGGAAAGAGCCTGGCTCGGAGGGTTAGCTACATTTGTACTAAATCTCTGCTCCATTTGGAAGAAATTCAGTATTACAATCAGGAAACCTGGGTAGTGAACAAAGCCCTCAAAACAGCCAAAGGGTAGGAAGCACAACACTGCTCTTCAGTGTAAAGTGACCCACCAGCACTAAACATAACCTTCACACACCTAGTCAGTTTTATTGCAGCAATCGACAAGGCAACAGCCTGGACCGTGCACAAAATTTACACCTGTCCATTGCAAAAGCAATGTCCTTCCTCTGCCCAATGTACCTTGTCTGAGGCTAAACTACTCATTCCCTATACATTGCACTGGTGATCCCAACTAGTGTATATTTGAAACCTTTGCAGGTGGTGATTGAAAGGTCCAGCTTGATATGCAAGGACCCTGCTGATTGGGGGCACAGTAAATCTCCCATTGTGTCAGTTATCTGGGATAGGCTGAAGGAAGGACTGTTAAGTTACATTGGGTTTTAGACAGGTACAAGTCACACTAATGGATCAGTAGGCAGTCACACCAATGGATCAGTAGGCAGTCTCACTCCTTTACAGAAAGATACAAGTGCATTGAATCAAAGTGAAACCAGCCCAGAGGCAAAAGAAACCATAATGGGGGAGACTACAACACTCGTCACATTTCAGAACCCTCTCTAATACAGTTTAAGTTTCCACTCGGACTTTGAGCAAGGAGGGGTACACAGCAGGCCAACTCAACTACTTCCTCAAAAAACTAAAATATTCAACCTTTGCTAGTGCACATCTTAGTTTGTACAAAGACACTTAATACAACATTGTTCTTGGAGAATGCAAGATCTGTAAAAACAGCTATAAACACTGCAGTCAGGCAAGCTAGCTTATTCCATCATTTCCCAAATCCACTCCACCTAGTCCTGTTTGGCATCCTTCACAGTTCTCTTGATGCGAGAGTAGGGGCTGATGGTATCATCCATGATGAAGTCGTACAGCACTTTCACCCAGGAAGAGTACTGAGGCAGATTGTCATAGTAATCAGCAGCGATCTTCCTCACCTAAGGGAGAGATGGAGAAACATGGAGCACATTTGCTGCTTCAAGTCAGACATCACCAGAACAAGTTTCACAAACTTAACCTGCAGGTAGAAATCAGGTTCATTTTCTCCTCAATAGGAGGAGTTCACTATTGCTGGAGTACAGTTCCAGACACTCAATGATCATTTGTCTGGGAGGCAAAGCATACCATCAGCTGTGGCATGTATCACAGCTAGATAACCTTGGATTCTCATCCAGCAGTGACTGTTCTGCCAGCTGCTGCCCTGCCTTTTACTTCCACAAGGGGCAATAAAGAATTGGATTATCCAATTCCTGCCCTGCCTTTTACTTCCACAAGGGGCAATAAAGAATTGGATTATCCAATTCCTGCCCTGGTGAGAACTCAGGCCAGGAATCAAAACTAGGAACTCCATCTGGAAGAGTAAGTCAGTGGTCAGAAACAGAGTGCCACTAGACCCATCTCGATTAATCCTTCCCCTTTCCAGCTGGACCAGTGTCTGACTGTGGCAGAGATCACCTCTTAAGATGGTAGGTACTGCAGGGAATTCATGGCCAGAATGATCTCCTTGACTAGTTTCAATCATCTAGATGGGTCAGAGGAATGGCCCAGATTTTTCTCCCCAAATTGGCCTGTTTTTTTGCCACTCCTAGAAAAATCCCATGGTTTTGGGTGGGGTGGTGTATGTTGTGATACACAAGGTACCACAAGTGTGGGACAGGCTCAATGGACCATCTGGTCTTTACTGGGGTCATTGTTCACAGATAACCATTCATCCATACATCCCAAAATGGGTCAACAAAGTTCCAAGTGGCTCAGTAGCAGGAAGGACTCAGTCGTGCCAACTTCTGCTGGGATGAGAAACTCTGCTCTAACTAGATTTTGCTCGGCTCAGCAGCAGCACCTTCTGATCTATTCGAAGGGCTGGATTCTGTACTAGTTACTGTAAAGTCTCACCTAGGGAAGCAGCTTAATGCAAGCTTGCACTGCAGTCACAAGTCTATTTAGTCCGATAATTCATACAAGCAGAGAGTGAGTGGTATTAAAGTTAGTGGGAATCTGGTACTAAATATTTGAATTGAATTAAGACGACCAAAGCTAGGGCCAAACTTGTCTATTTGCTGCCTATTCAGTGCAGGACTACAAGTGGAAATGTAAATACTAGCAGTGTACAGAGCAAAACAAAACATTGCTTAAGCAAATAGCAAGAGTCGTGAACATGTGCAGCTGCTGCAACCAATACAAATCAAAACAGCTAACAATCTGAATTGATATGCAATTAACATCTTTGTATTGTATAGAGTCAGTATAAGCCCAACACTATCTGATGCATTACAGTCATTGCCTGCCTGAGGTGCAATGAATTAGTTCAGTATCCCTACTGGCCACAGCAGATGTACTATGGCTACAGATTAAATCCATGCCATGTTCCAGCCTGGGCTTGGCCCAATATAGTTGCAGCCAGATTAGCTATTACATAGTGTATAAAAAACTATGTGCACCATACTTTGGAAACCCCAGTCAAAGCTTAGTCAACCGATTCATCTCAAATGATGGGGCCTAGAATGTGCTCCAAGTGTTGGAGACATCACGCAAAGATAGCTCAATTACCATTTCCACCCGCAGCCCTAACCAGAACCCGTGCTCCATCCGACAATACTTGCTCCACCTTGCATTCTTTAGTGTAGTAGTGCCCAGGCTGAGGTTAGCTCACAGATGAGTCATTGTGGTACTGGCACACCACTGCAGCTATATTACACAGGTTTATTCAGCAGCCACTTAACCCACTGTAGGTGCACTGGCTGGCACCAGGTCTCTATACACCAACCACATTTCATAGTTTATTCATACCCATCTTAGGCAACTCTGGGACAGTCTGCCTTAATAGCCACTCGTGATAAAGCATTCCAGGTCAAGCATGTGGAGAAATGCCAACTTCATTAGTGATGCCCCACAATTTCAAAAGCTAACAACTAACTGGTAACATTCAGTAAATCGCTACACTTCCTATAGCTTCAATGTTCTTCCTCCAAGGGTGCCTAGAACTGGAGACAATATCAGATTTGTTTTTATGGCTACACCCCACTAAACCCATTCTGGATCATCCGGCCCACCACTAAACCCATTCTGGATCATCCGGCCCACCACTAAACCCATTCGTTTTCCACATGTAGTCTCCCCAAACAGTAATCCAAGGGCACACTACCAAGCCATGTAGATTAGGTCAGGCAGCAGGTTGGACTAGGGCAAATCCAGGGATGCCACCAGATCACAGGTCAGTTACTGCTACTGGAAAGTGCACTTGCTGAGCTCAGCCAAGGTGTTGTGTGGAGAAATAGCTTGACAGCTCACATGAATGGCCATTTATACAAGATACCCAGACTGTTCACCCACAAACTGTACCACAGCAAGAGTCAGCGCCTTCAGGACAGGGGAGGAAAATAGAACAGACTAGGTCAAGAACAGCAGCAGTTTGAAAATTAGGTGTTTCAAATTTAAAATGCCAACAAGGATGAAACTTTTTCCTTCAGGGGAGGACAAAACTTAAAGCCATCCAACCCAGGAGACAACTGAGGCCTTCCCTCCTGAAGGGAAGGAGACCAGTGCTGGGTTAGAGAGACAGAGTTAAAAAACAAATACTCACTTGAGGAAGCCGGCACCCTGGAACACTGGGGAAGTCATGGTGTTCATTGTGATAGCCCACATTGAAGGTGAGGAGATTGAGGGGCCCATAGTAAGAGTAGGTTTCATGGCCCTTCAGAAACATGTAATGTTCAGCAATGAAGTGCCCAGAGATGGGATGTAGGCCCATTCCCAGGAGGGACCCTGCCAACATGTAGACAATTGATTTCATTCCCCAAAAGTGATAAATCAGCAGATCAAAGGTTAGCTGAATGACCAGGTTGGTGATCTCCAGGTGAGTAATGGGCTTGGGGTTGATGCAGAGTGGGCGGATGGCATAGAAGAGTGGCTGCAGGATCACCCAAACCAGCTTCCTGAACCTGGTGCAGAAAAACCAGCCCTCGAACACGGTGGGAATGTCCACGTCAATACCAGCCCCACCCATGTAGCGGTGATGGTCCATATGATACCTCTTGAAGGAGATGGAGTATGGCAGGCCGATAGGGAGGTTGGCAAACATGCCAAAGTAACGGTTGAACAGTGCTCGCTTGTTCCCAAAGGCAGCATTGTGAGAAATCTCATGGATGGCCAGCGTTATGGAATGGTTTATGCACCCACTGAATACATAGGCCCAGAAAATCACCCACTTCCACTGCAAGTCCTTCACAAGGTAGAAGGCCAAAAGCTGAATTGCTACCATCAGTGTGATGATCCATTTCAGGTTGTGATCCGGGCCCATCAACAGCTTAATCTCAGGGTATTTGGCTGCAAGACAAAACATTTAAAAAAAAGTCAGTTAGTTTGACACATTCAACTTAAGTGGACAAGCCTCAGGGGGAAGAATGAACACATCAAGTAGGGAGGAAGAAGGAGGTACACCACCTTAACTACCATGATACCATCTTGTAACCTTCAGCTGAAAGTGAAACATCAACACAGTAAATCCACAGATCTTCAACTGATAATCCCCAGCCCTTCGCTAACAGACGAGACCAGACCAGACAGGATTGGATCAGATCATTTGAGGGATACAGCAAATTTGCTCTCTTCCAACCCTAGATTTCAACTCAATGGCAAGGCTCAGAAGTGAGCAGGGAACAGAGTCCCAGCATAATTGGCACTATATTCCAACACAAGTCTTACCCTCAGGAGTGGAGGCTGAAGCAATACAGCAGGCTACTTGAACAGCTCAGGGGACCAGGGAAAAAGCAGGTTCACAAATACAGACTGATACACCCCAAACCCCTCTAACACTTTCTCCAGCTCTTAATCAGAAACATGCGTTTTGCACAGGGTCCATGCATTCATTACACTCCAAGATGGAGGGTCAGTAGGTTGCCAAATATTGCATTGATGTCTTGCAGTTAGGCATTAAATAATTCAATGCATTGTAGATTTCCAATTTTTAATGTATACAAGAATCAGAACCGTACATTACAGGAGGCCATCGCATCTGTGCCAGCTCTTGGATGACAAGGGATATACAAAAATGCATTAGAAATAAAAAGGGGGGCTTTTGGCAGTTACAAAAGACGGAAGAAGCCCTAGAGGAGTATAAAAAATGCAGGGGCATACTTAAAAAAGAAATTAGGAGGGCGAGGAGGGGCCATGAAATAACACTGGCGAGCAAAATAAAGGAAAATCCTAAGATGTTTTATAAGTATATTAAGGGCAAGAGGATAACCAGGGAAAGGGTAGGGCCCATTAGGGACCAAAGTGGCAAGCTGTGTGTAGAGCCAGATGATGTAGGCGGGGTTTTAAATGAATTTTTTGCATCTGTGTTCACTATGGAGAAAGACGATGCAGACATAGAAATCGGGCAAGGGGGCTGTGACATACTTGAACATATTAGCATCGAGAGGGAGGAGGTGCTAGCGGTTTTAGCAGGCCAAAAAGTGGATAAATCCCCAGGCCCAGACGAGATGTATCCCAGGCTGCTGTGGGAGGCAAAGGAGGAGATTGCAGGGGCTCTGACACAAATTTTCAGAACCTCTCTGGGCACAGGGGATGTACCAGAGGACTGGAGAACAGCTAACGTAGTACCATTATTCAAGAAGGGTAGCAGGGATAAACCAGGGAATTACAGGCCAGTGAGCCTAACATCTGTGGTAGGGAAATTATTGGAAAAAATTGAGGGACAAAATTAGTCTCCACTTGGAGAGGCAAGGATTAATCGGGGATAGTCAGCATGGCTTTGTCAAGGGTAAATCATGTCTGACAAATCTGATTGAATTTTTCAAGGGGGTGACTAGGGGGGTGGATGAGGGAAATGCTGTGGATGTGGTTTACATGGACTTCAGTAAAGCTTTTGACAAAGTCCCGCATAGGAGACTGGTCAAGAAGGTAAGAGCCCATGGGATCCAGGGTGCCTTGGCGCGTTGGATCATAAACTGGCTGAGTGGCAGGAGGCAGAGGGTGATGGTCGAAGGTTGCTTTTGTGACTGGAAGCCTGTGTCCAGTGGGGTACCTCAGGGATCGGTGCTGGGTCCCTTGTTGTTTGTGATCTACATAAATGATTTGGATGAGAATGTAAAAGGTATGATCAGTAAGTTCGCAGATGACACGAAAATTGGTGGGGTTGTAAATTGTGAGGAGGAAAGCCTCAGGCTACAGGACGATATAAATGGGTTGGTCAGATGGGCGGAAAAGTGGCAAATGGAATTTAACCCTGAAAAGTGCGAGGTGATGCATTTTGGACGGACAAATAAGGCAAGGGAATACACAATGAGTGGTAGGACCCTAGGAAGTACAGAGGGTCAGAGGGACCTTGGTGTACATGTACATAGATCCCTGAAGGCAGCGGAACAGGTAGATAAGGTGGTTAAAAAAGGCATCTGGGATACTTGCCTTCATTAGCCGAGGCATAGAATATAAGAGCAGGGAGGTTATGATGGAGCTGTACAAAACGCTGGTGAGGCCACAGCTGGAGTACTGTGTGCAGTTCTGGTCGCCTCACTATAGGAAGGATGTGATTGCTTTGGAGAGGGTGCAGAGAAGATTCACCAGGATGTTACCTGGGATGGAGCGCCTCAGCTATGAAGAGAGGCTGGACAGGCTGGGGTTGTTTTCCTTGGAGCAAAGAAGGCTGAGGGGGGACCTGATTGAGGTGTACAAAATGATGAGGGGCATAGATAGGGTAGACAAAGAGGAACTTTTCCCCTTAGTAGGGGGGTCAATAACAAGGGGGCATAGATTCAGGGTAAGGGGCAGGAGATTTAGAGGGGATTTGAGGAGGAACTTTTTCACCCAGAGGGTGGTTGGAATGTGGAACTCAATGCCTGAAAGGGTGGTAGAGGCAGGAACCCTCAACATTCAAGAAGCATTTGGATGAGCACTTGAAATGCCATTGCATACAAGGCTATGGACCAAATGCTGGAAAATGGGATTAGACTGGACAGGGATGGATGGGCGGCGCAGACACGATGGGCCGAAGGGCCTCTCTGTGCTGTAAAACTCTATGACTCTGACTCTTTCCCCATATCCCTGCAATTTCCCCCCCCCACCCCAGTATTTATCCAATTTCATATAAATTGACACAGCATGCAGCGGCAGTATGCCCCAGCAGCGGCAGTAGACAGGAACCTGAATTGTTCATGAATTACTCTGGAGCAGTTACAGCAATTCAAACTTTCCATGACCAGGTCACTGCCAGAGACAGAGACACAGGAATAGTTAATGGGAAAGAGTGATCCAATTCTGTGTGTGCATTACAGACCCAAGAGGGGGGGGAAATTGCAAGCATTGTGATTTAACAATCCTCAAATATGCAAATTGTGTCAGGGGACTGGGGTAGCCATTGTAACCTCAAGATTAAATAAACTGGGTGACCACAGACAAATTGAGCATCAAAAGAGGTCAAATGCATTTACTGCCCATACCTAGCTGCCCTGGGCTGATGTACAGCCTTCAACAGCTGTGTGCTCAAATTTGTTTACCTGGAAAATTGATGGCAATTTGTATAGTTGGTAGATACAAGAGTAAATATAACCCCTGGGAAGTTATTTGCACACAACAGCAGTGTCAGTATTTGACTGAAGTAGAGTTCATTTTCATGATCATGGGAAGGCACCCTCCCGAGAAAGCAAATACAATAATCCAAGAAACTAAACCAGAAACCTGGAATCCCAGCAACTGCTGCTAGAATGCAACTCTGGTACAAATGCTGGAAATACAAATAATGGAAACAGCAAAAGCTGTAAAATGGCAGAGCCAGCATCTGTTGAATTGACAAGTAAGGGTATCAGAGTGGATATCGTCCACTCTACTGCCTGCAGAAGACACTATCGACAGCCATAGATCATTCTGCTCCCCTGGGGAGGGAGCAAGTCACCACCACCACATGTCCTAGCTGAAGGGGACACCTGGACAGTGAAACTAAATGCTATATGGCTAGCAGCCCAGCGGATTTCTTTCACCTCCCTGAAAAACACACCATCTTGAAGGTGGTGACTCTTCTAATGTCCAGCTACTCAATTAAACCAGTCAAGCCCAACGCTGCCACTCAACAGCCACACCTCAAACCAAGTGAGCGAGCAGGAGAAATATATGGCTGGCTTGTTTCCACCCTATCCCAGGGCCAACAGTGTTGTTACCACCCCAGGAAAACAGGCCCTGGATTGAACTAGGAATTGGTCTTTGGCACACTATCACACGGTACAGGGATTCACTCATTCCAGAGATTCACACTCTGCTGTGTCCCTTGACCCGTCCTTGCAAACTACTGCCCCATCTCCAACCTCCCTTTCCTCGCCAAAGTCCTTGAATGCGTTGCCTTGCAAATCCATGCCTACCTTTCCCAGAACTCCATGTTTAAGCCCTCCAGTTACATTTCCACCCCTGCCACAGTACCAAAATTGCTGTCAGCCAGAAATGACATCCTATGTGACTATTGCTCCTCGTCCTTCTCGGCCACAGCTCAATCACAGAAACCCCACAGTGCAGATAGAGGCCATTTCGGCCCACCGAGCCTGCACCAACACATATCCCACCCGATCCCCGTAACCCCACGTATTTAATCCCCCTAACACTAAGGGTCAATTTTTTTTTATCATAGCCAATCAACCTAACCCGCACATCTTTGGACTGTGGGAGGAAACCGGAGAAAACCCACGCAAACACGGGGGGAATGTGCAAACTCCACAGTCACCTGATGCCGGATTCGAACCCGGGTCCCTGGCGCTGTGAGGCAACAGTGCTAACCACTATGCCACCGTGCTGCCCTATCAGGGCAGCTAACAGGAAGCAATGCCAGAGCTGTGTTATTCTAAGAGATACTGTGCACAATATAGCAGTTAACAGTTGCAATGCTGGACTTTCCATTTACCCACACCACCCAAAAGGCCAGGCATTGACTAGCACCTGAAATTTACAACTGCCCTGAATGTAGCCATTTAAAAAAATCACTTGCCCATCAGTGGCCTTAGAGGCACAAGTATGCTCCTAAATTGTTCAAAGTCTGAATGAGTATATACACAAGTTTACACAGTGTATCCTGCCAGTACTTGCAGCTTACTAAACAGGATATAACTGCAGAGGCCCCACCAAAATCACTTCCCAGTGACCTGCAAGAATGCTGCTGGATGTCTGAAAACTTCTGAATTTCAAAGTTTCAAAGTACTGTAAATTAACATGCTACTGCAGCTCAGTCACAAATCCGATTGTGAAAAATCCAACAGGTAGTTTTGACTTACTTGGGTCAACTACATTGCTATTCAAAATGTTTAAAAGGAAATTTGAACCGATTCCTGACAAGTTTGGACAGCTCATGAGTTCCACAGTATTTTACAAGAAATATTTTCATTGAGTCAAACTTGTATCAACACAACTTTTAAAATCTGGTAATCACTCGGTGATGTCAGCAGGCTGGAGCAGATGCAGTTAACAGCTTGCATTTATATAGCACCTTTAACAAAGTGTAGCATAGCTTGAGGCTTCTAAAAGACAATGCAGCGAGGTGGGTGGGTTTACACACGTCCTAAAGTGCAGGGCAGAGCCACGTCCCACTACTAACTGAGGGGGGGGGGGGGGGGGGCGGGGCGCAGAAAGAGGAGAGAATGTGGATCTGCAGGGTAGTGTGTGTAAAAAAAACACTTGCATTTATATAGCGCCTTCACGACCACCAGACATCCCAAAGTGTTTAACAGCCAAAAAAGTACTTTGAAGTGTAGTCACTGTTGTAATATGGGAAACGTGGCAGCCAATTTGCACACAGCAAGCTCCCACAAACAATGTGATAAAGACCAGATAATTGTTTTCATGATGTTGATTGAGGGATAAATATTGGCCAGGACACCAGGGAGAAGTCCCCAACTCTTCAACTAGTGCCACAGGATCTTTTACATCCACCCAGAGAGCACAGGCGGGGCCTCGGTTTAATGTCGCACCCGAAAGACGGCACCTCCGATGGTGCAGCACTTCACTGGAGTACCAGCCTAGATTTTTGAGCTCAAGTCTCTGGAGTGGGATTTGAACCCACAACCTTCTGACTCAGGCTACCCACTGACTGATGATAGAAGAATTTTGAATGAGATGCTGGGACAGGCTGATGTGCCAGCAGGTTTCAGATGGCAAAGCATGGCAGGCCAGGGAATGAGAGTTTCAGTGCTAGTGAAACATGGGCAGAGGTAGATAGAGTATTGATGGATTGGGTTCAGGTTCGACACTTAGCCCAGGTTGCCTAGTTGGTTCAGTAATCAGGGATGGGATCATCTCAGGTAACAACTGGAGAAACTGCTAGCTGCCCTTGAAGTCTGTAGAGTAGTGGAGCTGGGTGGCAGCACTCATGGACATTGTTGGCATGCCAAAAGACCACACTGCTTGATGGGCAATGTACAAAATGATGAAAGACCAACAGAACTTTGGATGACCATGCCAGGACAGAAGCCATTTCTGGAGAGGTACTAGCTGTGTGATAAGAGTGAAACTACATGAAGGCAGTCCTGGGATACCAAGACAAGGATGCAGTCACAGGATCGTGCTGGTGATGACCAGGGTTGTGGCTAGCCAGACATCACGTCAAACAGTTTTAGACTGAAATGTCCAAGTTTCTCATGTTTCCCAATAACTCCAAGCAAACACTACAGAGCACTCAAAGATCTTCTCTACTGCCTTTAGCAATGTGTAGGTCTATTCTTTGTGAACAGAACTAGACAATATTCAAAGTGTACAATGACCAGAGCCAGCACAATCTCTTCTGGAGGTTTCGTTTTGGCTATACAAGACAAGATTAAGGACTTGTAACATCCATCATTGCTCAATCTACAAGCGATAGTGTCTCAAGAAAAGCTACTTTATTTGGACTTGCATGGAACCAAGTCATCATGACAGCTTAGTTTTACATGACAAGTCATTTGTACTATTTCTAGTGCAAAACCTGAACCAGCACAAACATTAACTCAACTTTTTCTTTAAAACAGCTATGGCTAGCTCCAGAGTAAAACTTCTACTCTACCCTCTATAGCACCATTAACCTTCTCCAATTACCCCCACACAAGCCACCCTGCAGCCCCAGTCACAGCTATCCTTGCACCATCAACTCAGTATTGGACTGGGCTGAGTAAAGGGCCCTTGCAGCCAGAGACTTCCATTTCACCAGCACTGACTGGATTCAAGTCAAGGTTAAGTGTTGCAATAAGTGCAATAACTTCCTACACCCTATTTAAAATGGGTGATGGGTTCTCGTTTCCTTTGAGGAATGGAGGACTGCCAATATGCAGGCCTGTACTCGTTTGTGAATCATAGCATTGCACAACTGGCAATCTGTGCCATGGGAAGATTAGAGCAGCAAGCACCAAGACCAGCCAGTCCCAAGTGTAGAATGAAGCCATGTATAGCCCTAATTCAGAAGGTCCCCATTACTGGATGCAGTGATCTGCATTTCAAAGTGTCCTCTCTGGGCCATATCTACACAAACTCATTGCATTCTTGCCCCGGAGTTAATAAATTTGCATCCCAGAGAACAGGATTTGAAACTATGTCCTAAAAACTAGACAATGCTCCAACAATTTCCTATTTTACTTTCACCAAGAGTCAAATCCAGTCGCTCATGAGCAACACTATTGCCCATCCCCAGCTGTGCTGCAAAAATGAAGACTGGCCACCTTGAACCTTAGAAACAGGAGTAGGCCATTCAAGCCTGCTCTGCCATTTAATGTGATCGTGGCTGATCCTCTATCTCAATACCATATTCCCGCTCTCCCCATACCCCTTGATGCCTTGTGTCTAGAAATCTATCTCCTTCTTAAATAGATTCAGTGACTTGGCAGCCACAGCCTTCTGTGGTAGAGAATTCCACAGGTTCACCACCCACTGAGTGAAGAAACTTCTCATCAGTTCTAATGTCCTACCCCGTATCCAGAGACTGTGACCCCCTTGTTATAGACTCTCCTCTTCTTTTTCCCCCTCCCATATTAAATTCACTCAATCACTGCCCCATCAGTCCACTCTCAATCAGCAAAGTGATGGACAGGGTCATTGGACAGTACTATCAAGTTGCACTTACTCACCAACGTTCAGTTTGGGCTCCAGGCCTCATTACAGCCTTGGTCCAAACATAGACAAAGGAGCGGAATTCCAGAGGTGAGGACAGAGTGACTGCCCTTGACATCAAGGCAGCATTTGACAGTGTGGCATCAAGGAGCCCTAGTAAAGCTGAAATCAGTGGGAAAACTCTCCATTGGCTGGAGTCACACCTAGCACAAGGAAGATGGTTGTACTTGAAGGAGTTCCTCCAGGCAGTGTCCTAGGCACAATCCTCTTCAGCTGCTTCAATGACCTTCCCTCCAACACCAAGTCAGAAGTGGGATATTCACTGATTGCCGTTTTCAGTTCCATTAACTCCTCCAGCAAGACCAGAATATTCAGGCTTGGGCTAAGTGGCAAGTAACATTCACACCACACCAAGTACCAAACATTGACCATCTCCAACAAGAGTCTAACCAGTTCACTTTACACTCAATGGCATTACCATTATCTAGTACTCCACCATTGACAAGCCATTGACCAGCCACAAATACTGTGACTACAAGAGGTGGTCAGAGGCTGGGTATTCTGTGGCCTTTCCACCATCTACAAGACAAGTCAGGAGTGTGACGGAATACTTTCCACTTGCCTGTATGAGTGCAGCTCCAACAACACTCAAGAAGCTTGACATCATCCAGGACAAAGCAGCCTGCTTGATTAGCACCCCATCCATCACCTTAAAAACATTCACTCCCTCCACCACCGGCACACCGTGGCTGCAGTGTGTACCATCTACAAGATGCACTGCAGCAACTTGCCAAGGCTTCTTCAACTGCACCTCCAAACCCACAACCTCACCACTTCAAAGGACAAGGGCAGCAGGTACATAGAAACACAACCACCTCCATGTTCTCCAAGACACATACCATACTGACTTGGAAATATATCACCATTCCTTCATAGTCACAGGTCAAAATCCTGGAACTCCCTCCCTAACAGCACTGTGGGAATACCTTCAACCAGCTCACCACCACCTTCAAGGGCAATTAGGGATGGCCAATAAATGCTGGCTATGCCAATGACACCCACATCCACAAATGAATAATAAAAAGGGTACCCAGCACACTCCAGCAATATCCAATTTTAAGCAAGGATTACTACAGTTCCAGGAACAGCACCTCATCTTTCGATTAGGCACTTTACAGCCTTCTGGACTCAGTTCAACAATTTAAGACCATAACCTCTGCCCCTATTTTTTCCCCCTCACATGGCAGCTGTTGATCATTTTGCCATTGCCATTTACACTTCATAAATCATCTTTTGTTTCTTAACTTGTCCCTTTTGCCTTGCACCATCATCCCCTCTGTCTCAATCTCTCCTGCCTTCCATCATATCACAGCCCTTCCCTTTTGTGGTTTCCCTCCCCTCCCCTTGCTTAAAAACCCGAGTCATCTCCAGCTTTTTCCAGTTCTGACGCAGGGTCATCAATCTGACATGTTAACCGTTTCTCACTCGGCAGACGCTGCCTGACCTACTGAGTATTTCCAACATTTTCAGTTTTTAATTATTTCCAGCAACTGCAGTATTTTGCTTTTGGATTACCACAGCTCCTTTGAGAGCACTTTTATTCACATTTACTGCCATTGGGGGAAAATGCTGCCAATTTAAGTAGACTTTAACCCTGAGCTTCTGACCTGTCTTCAATATGTTCTACACGATTTTGGTCAGCCTGAGAAGGAATGGTATCAGTGACGAGGAAACAGTTTACAGCAGGCTTCAGTCTCCTTATGCTGTGATATCAGTAACTACATCAGCATACACATCTTAAATTTATCAGAACATATTCCACTGGTACAGCCAGTCACAACTCAACAGTTTACAACAAGCCCTGAGCAGAAGCTAGAATCTGGGTGCCACAGTGTTAATTCTACCGCGGGGGGGGTGGAAGAGAAGAAAGAAACAGGGATGGTAATCTGGGCAAACTATTGACTGTTCATGACAGAGCAGCAGGGACTGAATGAATGGGTAGGAGCAGAGGCCAAGTGTTTTTGCTAACTGGGCGGTGGTCCGCTCTCCCTGTACAAGTAAACTGGAGAGAATATATAACGGTCCCGTCTGCTGAAAGTGGTTCCAAAGCAACAAGGCGTAAGAAAGCAAGTGCGAGGAGCGGCCTGGAACCAGTCCCCAGCCACACTCATTTAATCGGCGTTACCCACGACAGGCCGCAGATCTTGTGACTGGGTGGAAGCAGCCAACCCTGCCAGAGTCGGCACCGCCTGTTACAGGAATCTCTCTCTCTCCAGACAGAGTGGAAACTGCACACAGCCACTCCCAATAAGGCACTCACTCGGGGCAGTGGTGACTAATCCCACTCCCGGGGACAGGAGGACCGTCTCCCAACAACTCAAATAACGGGACCTGTCCACACAGGAAGCTGCCACGAAATGTTCACCGAGACTCGGGCGCGTGGCCGAGCTTTTCCTGTTTGCATTGGCCGGAAAATAGGGAGGGGCGGTTGGTAGTTTAATAATAAATCCGACAGCAAATACTGCAGATGCTGGAAATGAAACAGAAACAGCTGGAAAAACTCAGCAGGCCAGGCAACATCGGTGGAGAAACAGGAAATTAAACAGATGAGAAAGCAAGTTAGGGGCTGGGGAATGGGGAGGGGATGAAAGAACAAGGAAAGGTTTGAGAGGTGAAGAGACAGTCAGAGATATTCAAGGAGACCAGATGGCAATCAGACAGATTAAGAATCAAAGGATAGCTCCAGGTGAAGTGTGAAATGCACTGGCAGAATGAGACAGCTGCCCTGTGCGAGAGAAAAAAGGCACAAACCAACGGTGTGGATAAAAAAAATATATATAATAGGGGCCGAGGTTATGATCTGAAATTGTTGAACTAGAGAGAGAGTCCAGAAGGCTGTGAAGTGTCTAATTGGAAGATGAGGTGCCGGCAGTTCTGACCCAGGGCAGCCCAGCCCAGCCTTCCCACAGATGTCCAGAGGGCTGCTGTATATCGCCAGTTTGACTTCACATTTCCCATTCAATACATTTCTACTACACACCAGCTGCCCCTCCCTTGGGGCAGAGTTAAAGCCACTTCACCCCCCCCCCCCCTTCCCATACAGGGAGCTCCCAGCAAACCACAGCACTCCATTTTCCCATTAGCCCATACCACCAGTGACTAGTGCTTTGTGTTCTGACTGTGGGTTTAACCACCCGAGGTCCCAGTCCTGCAGACAGACTGAGCTCCCAGGAGGTCCCGGCCCTGCAGACACAGTCTGAGCTCCCAGGAGATCCCAGCCCTGCAGACAGTCTGAGCTCCCAGGAGATCCCAGCCCTGCAGACACAGTCTGAGCTCCCGGCCTGCCAGACAGTCCAAGCTCCCAGGAAATCCTGGTCCTGCAGACACAGACTGAGCTCCCAAACAGTCTCGACCCAGCAGATCCCAGTCCTGCAAACGTATTCAGTTCTAGACCCCACACATTAGGAAGGATATAAGCACCTTGGAGCAGTTGCAACAGAGAGTCACTAGAATACCAGGACTGAAAGGGTTAAATTACACAGACCGGTTGCACAGGCCAGGCCTCTACTGCCCCGAGTGATGATGATTAAGAGTGATCTAATTGAGGTGTTAAATATTTAAAGGATTTGATCGGGCAGCGAGATTTTTTTTCCAATCGAGAGTCCAAAACATGGAGGCATCACATTAGAGCCAGGCCATTCAGGGATGATGAGCGCAGCTTCACAAAAGGTCACACAAATCCAGGACCCCAAAAATTCCAAACTGAGAATGATAGATGAGTTAAGCAAGGGTGACATAACTGAGGCAGGTTGATGGATTTGAGATACTGATCAACCAGGATATAAATAAACAGCAGAATAGGATCAAGGGGCTGAATAACCACCTCTTGTCTCTAGAGACTGAGCAGCCCTTGAGACCCCAGCCTGGCAGCAATCACCGACCGTCCCTCTCTCTGGCCTCCCCCCCCCACCCCCCTCCCTCCCCAGACAGGGCAGGCCTTCCTCCCCCCCCCCCCCCCACCCCCCCACCCCCCCCCCCCCCACAGACAGGGCAGGCCTTCCTCCCCTCCCAAAGGGCAGGCCTTCCTCCCCTCCCCCCCCCCCACAGACAGGGCAGGCCTTCCTCCCTCCCTCCCCAGACAGGGCAGGCCTTCCCCCCCCCCCCCACACAAACAGGGCAGGCCTTCCTCCCCTCCCCCCCCCCCACAGACAAGGCAGGCCTTCCTCCCCCCCCCCCCCCACAGACAGGGCAGGCCTTCCTCCCCTCCCAAGACAGGGCAGGCCTTCCTCCCCCCCCCCAGACAGGGCAGGCCAGGCCTTCCTCCCCCCCCCTCCCCACAGGCAGGGCAAGACCACCCCCCCCCCCCCCCCTCCTCCTCTTCCCCACAGGCAGGGCAAGACCACCCCCCCCCTCCTCCCCACAGGCAGGGCAAGACCCCCCCCCCCCCCTCCCCTCCTCTTCCCCACAGGCAGGGCAAGACCCCCCCCCCCCCCCCTCCTCCTCTTCCCCACAGGCAGGGCAAGACCACCCCCCCCCTCCTCCCCACAGGCAGGGCAAGACCCCCTCCCCTCCTCTTCCCCACAGGCAGGGCAAGACCCCCCCCCCCCCCTCCTCACAGGCAGGGCAGCCTAGCGATCGAAAAAGGCAGACACAGGCAGACCAGGCTGCCAAGAGAAGACAGGATATGCTCTCACTGCAGTCAGGGAGTAGTTGAGACAGAGATGCACTTCCTCACAGCCTGTGGAAAATATCAGGGCATCAGAGAGAATTTCTATCAAAAATTCTCACAAATATGCCCTGAATTCAGAAATCTGACTGACAACCAAAAACTCCCATTCCTACTGGGGGAGGAGAGAAGCTGTGTAACACTGGCGGCACACTATGTTACAGCTTGCCATGAACAGAGGGACAACCAGTAAACTAAGACAAGAGTATATATAAACAAGGCGAAAATATATTTATAAACTCAGGGATATACCTGTTTATACACTATGAATGGAACCGCGTTTATGTGTTCAACCATAAATGTATTTTGATGCTTTGGCAACATAAGATGTATCTTATCATGCCAATAAAGCGATTTGTATTGTATTGTATTGTATTGCATTGCAAGACCCTCTCCCCCCCTCCTCCCCACAGGCAGGGCAAGACCCTCTCCCCCCTCCTCCCCACAGGCAGGGCAAGACCCTCTCCCCCCTCCTCCCCACAGGCAGGGCAAGACCCTCTCCCCCCCTCCTCCCCACAGGCAGGGCAAGACCCTCTCCCCCCCTCCTCCCCACAGGCAGGGCAAGACCCTCTCCCCCCTCCTCCCCACAGGCAGGGCAAGACCCTCTCCCCCCTCCTCCCCCACAGGCAGGGCAAGACCCTCTCCCCCCTCCTCCCCACAGGCAGGGCAAGACCCTCTCCCCCCTCCTCCCCACAGGCAGGGCAAGACCCTCTCCCCCCTCCTCCCCACAGGCAGGCAAGACCCTCTCCCCCCTCCTCCCCACAGGCAGGGCAAGACCCTCTCCCCCCTCCTCCCCACAGGCAGGGCAAGACCCTCTCCCCCCCCTCCTCCTCCTCCCCACAGGCAGGCAAGACCCCCCCCCCCTCCTCCTCCCCACAGGCAGGGCAAGACCCCCCCCCCTCCTCCTCCCCACAGGCAGGGCAAGACCCCCCCCCCCCCTCCTCCCCACAGGCAGGGCAAGACCCCCCCTCCTCCCCACAGGCAGGGCAAGACCCCCCCTCCTCCCCACAGGCAGGGCAAGACCCCCCCCCTCCTCCCCACAGGCAGGGCAAGACCCCCCCCTCCTCCCCACAGGCAGGGCAAGACACCCCCCCCCCCCTCAGACAGGGCAAGACACCCCCCTCCCCACAGGCAGGGCAAGACCCTCTCCCCCCTCCTCCCCACAGGCAGGGCAAGACCCTCTCCCCCCTCCTCCCCACAGGCAGGGCAAGACCCTCTCCCCCCTCCTCCCCACAGGCAGGGCAAGACCCTCTCCCCCCTCCTCCCCACAGGCAGGGCAAGACCCTCTCCCCCCCCTCCTCCTCCCCACAGGCAGGCAAGACCCCCCCCCTCCTCCTCCCCACAGGCAGGGCAAGACCCCCCCCCCCTCCTCCTCCCCACAGGCAGGGCAAGACCCCCCCCCCCCTCCTCCTCCCCACAGGCAGGGCAAGACCCCCCCTCCTCCCCACAGGCAGGGCAAGACCCCCCCTCCTCCCCACAGGCAGGGCAAGACCCCCCCTCCTCCCCACAGGCAGGGCAAGACCCCCCCTCCTCCCCACAGGCAGGGCAAGACAACCCCCCCCCCTCAGACAGGGCAAGACACCCCCCCCCCTCCTCCCCACAGGCAGGGCAAGACCCCCCCCCCCTCCTCCCCACAGGCAGGGCAAGACCCCCCCCCCCCCCCCTCCTCCCCACAGGCAGGGCAAGACCCCCCCCCCTCCTCCCCACAGGCAGGGCAAGACCCCCCCCCCTCCTCCCCACAGGCAGGGCAAGACCCCCCCCCCCCCCCCCCCTCCTCCTCCTCCCCACAGGCAGGGCAAGACCCCCCCTCCTCCCCACAGGCAGGGCAAGACCCCCCCTCCTCCCCACAGGCAGGGCAAGACCCCCCCCCCCCTCCTCCCCACAGGCAGGGCAAGACCCCCCCTCCTCCCCACAGGCAGGGCAAGACCCCCCCTCCTCCCCACAGGCAGGGCAAGACCCCCCTCCTCCCCACAGGCAGGGCAAGACCCCCCCTCCTCCCCACAGGCAGGGCAAGACCCCCCCCTCCTCCCCACAGGCAGGGCAAGACCCCCCCCTCCTCCCCACAGGCAGGGCAAGACACCCCCCCCCCCCTCCTCCCCACAGGCAGGGCAAGACACCCCCCCCCCCCTCCTCCCCACAGGCAGGGCAAGACCCCCCCCCCCCTCCTCCCCACAGGCAGGGCAAGACACCCCCCCCCCCCTCCTCCTCCCCACAGGCAGGGCAAGACCCTCCCCTCCTCCTCCCCACAGGCAGGGCAAGACCCTCCCCCCCTCCTCCCCACAGGCAGGGCAAGACCCCCCCCCCCTCCTCCCACAGGCAGGGCAAGACCCCCCCCCCCCCCTCCTCCCCACAGGCAGGGCAAGACCCCCCCCCCCCCCCCCCCCCCCTCCTCCCCACAGGCAGGGCAAGATACAACATAGCTGATTACCTGACCATGGTAAAGGATAACAAACTGAGAAGAACCTTGACAAGGTACAGACTTAGCGAACATAGCCTAGCGATCGGAAAAGGCAGACACAGGCAGACCAGGCTGCCAAGAGAAGACAGGATATGCTCTCACTGCAGTCAGGGAGTAGTTGAGACAGAGATGCACTTCCTCACAGCCTGTGGAAAATATCAGGGCATCAGAGAGAATTTCTATCAAAAATTCTCACAAATATGCCCTGAATTCAGAAATCTGACTGACAACCAAAAACTCCCATTCCTACTGGGGGAGGAGAGAAGCTGTGTAACACTGGCGGCACACTATGTTACAGCTTGCCA
>NC_140995.1:241595786-241680301 GCF_052327205.1 Somniosus microcephalus | reverse complement strand
AGTTACTGACATCCCCCCCCCAGAGAGTTACTGACATCACCCCCCCAGAGAGAGTTACTGACATCACCCCCCCAGAGAGAGTTACTGACATCCCCCCCCCAGAGAGTGACTGACATCACCCCCCCAGAGAGAGTTACTGACATCCCCCCCCCAGAGAGAGTTACTGACATCCCCCCCCCAGAGAGTTACTGACATCACCCCCCCAGAGAGAGTTACTGACATCCCCCCCCCCAGAGAGTTACTGACATCACCCCCCCCCGAGAGAGTTACTGACATCACCCCCCCCCGAGAGAGTTACTGACATCACCCCCCCCAGAGAGAGTTACTGACATCACCCCCCCCAGAGAGAGAGTTACTGACATCACCCCCCCCAGAGAGAGTTACTGACATCACCCCCCCCAGAGAGAGTTACTGACATCACCCCCCCCAGAGAGAGTTACTGACATCACCCCCCCCAGAGAGAGTTACTGACATCACCCCCCCCAGAGAGAGAGTTACTGACATCACCCCCCCAAGAGAGAGTTACTGACATCACCCCCCCCCCCGAGAGTTACTGACATCACCCCCCCCAGAGAGAGAGTTACTGACATCACCCCCCCCAGAGAGAGAGTTACTGACATCACCCCCCCCAGAGAGAGAGTTACTGACATCACCCCCCCCAGAGAGAGAGTTACTGACATCACCCCCCCCAAGAGAGAGAGTTACTGGCATCACCCTCACCACCCCCCCGCACTCTCACCTGGTCGGTTAGTGGCCGCCATGATGAAAACCTGCTTCCGAGTCTCCAGCCCGTCCATCTCGGTTAGTAACTGGTTCACCACACGCACACTGGCTCCGGACTGTCCATCACAGCGAGGGGGTGGGGGAAAGAGAACGAGCGAGCGCGAGGGAGGTATGGAGGGAGGGGACGGGGAGAGAAAGGAAGGGGGAGGGCAAGAGAGCAGGAAAGAGAAATGGGAGAGGGAAAGTAGGAACAAGAGAGAGGGGAAGGAGACAGATAGAAAGTGAAAAAGGAAGCAGGAAGAGAACAAAAAGAAAATGATCCCACAGCCACATTAGCACCAAGTTCACTCCACTTCCTCATGTAAGCTGTAGTTCACATGGGGAGCCCTGCCCCTGACCAGCCCCCAGCCCAGACCTGCCCCTGACCAGCCCCCAGCCCTGACCAGCCGCCTGCCCCTGACCAGCCCGACCAACCGCCTGCCCCTGACCAGCCCGACCAGCCCCCCGCCCCTGACCAGCCCGACCAGCCACCCGCCCCTGACCAGCCCCTGACCAGCCCGACCAGCCACCCGCCCGACCAGCCCAACCAGCCCCCCGCCCGACCAGCCCCCCGCCCCTGACCAGCCCCCCGCCCCTGACCAGCCCCCCACCCAGCCCCGACCATACCCCCGCCCCTGACCAGCCCCCCGCCCCCCACCATACCCCCGCCCGACCAGCCCCCCGCCCCTGACCAGCCGCAGCCCCCCGACCCTGACCCTGCCCAGCCCCAGACCAACCCCCGACCCTGCCCAGACCAACCCCCAACCCTGCCCAGACCTGACCCAGCCCCTGCCCAGCCCCCAACCCTGCCCAGCGAGCAGGATCCTCCCCACAGTCCCCCAGCCCAGGCCAATGCTCACCTCGTGCTCCGATCTCCGAGGACACAGGGAATCCAGCTCGTCAAAAAAGATGACACATGGGGCAGAGTTCCTCGCTCGCTGGAAAACCTGCCTCACTGCCCGCTCGCTCTCGCCCACATACTGTAATTAAAACACAACGGGTCAGTGAAGAGAAAGACCGGAGGAACGGAACCAGACAAAACAGGCAGAGCTCCGACTGGGGGCCGGGAAGGGGAGGCCCAGCTCCAGCCGGGGGCCAAGCAGTCATGGGACATGACTCGGTTATACTACTGATGTGCCTTCAATAACCACAAAACTAGAAGTTATAAACTTTAACAAGTTGGCTTTTAATCACTAAGATCAGAGCTAACATCTCAACACACTGACTGGCTCGCAGGAATGAGTCATACAGATCCTGGGACCTTTATCTAAGAGAAGTCAGGGGTGGAGCCAAGGGCCAAGACCTGGAACATTCCAGGTTAGTCAGGAAAGAGGAAGTGAAACTATACCCTGTGTGGGGGAGGGTAATATACATGAGTGCAAAACGAATACAGGCAAGAACGAATACAGGCAAGACAAACAGATTTCATTACATTCACCCCTTCTTTAGATTTAGTCCATCGGGGTGATGTTTCTTAAAAGTTGGTATAAGTGAGTCTGTCAGGAGGTTTTGCGGTTCTCAGTGATCGGCGCAAAGCCGGTTGGGGTGCCTCTAGGGGAGTGGATTCTGGTTCCTCCGCTGTCCGGGCCTCCGCAGTGTCCTCCAGGTTAAAGTTGGGTATTGATACCTCTGGGCGTCCTGTCTCTTTTTGGTGTAGGTCTTCCTCGGGTAGTCTCTCATCGTTCTCTCCGCTCCCCGAGGGAGCGAGGTCTTTTATGGAAACAGTGTCCTCTCGCCCGTCAGAGTATTCGATATAGGCATACTGAGGGTTTGCATGGAGGAGCTGTACCTTTTCCACAAGGGGGTCCGTTTTATGGCCTCTCACGTGCTTCCGCAATAGTACTGTCCCCGGGGACGTCAGCCACGCGGGTAGAGATATGCCCGAGGTCGATTTCCGGGGGGAAACGAACATCTTTTCGTGAGGGGTAGCGTTAATGGCTGTCCATAACAGAGACCTTATGGAGTGGAGCACGTCTGGGAGGACTTCCTGCCAGCGGGAGGTCGGAAGGCCTTTTGACTTTAAGGCTAACGTGACAGCCTTCCAAACAGTAGCATTCTCCCTTTCCACTTGCCCATTACCCCGGGGGTTGTAGCTAGTGGTTCTGCTAGTGGCTATCCCCTTCGAGAGCAAGAACTGGCGCAGTTTGTCACTCATAAATGACGTCCCCCTATCGCTGTGTATGTAGTTCGGCATGCCAAACATGCAGAATAGATTACCGAGACACTTGATGACCGTGGCACTGGTCATGTCTGGGCAGGGAATGGCGAAGGGGAAGCGGGAATATTCATCGATGATATTGAGGAAGTATACGTTACGGTCGGCAGAGGGAAGGGGTCCCTTGAAGTCCAGACTTAGGCACTCGAATGGCCGTGTGGCTTTGATAAGGTGTGCACGGTCAGGCCTGTAGAAACGAGGCTTGCATTCCGCACAGATGCGGCAGGCTCTGGTCATTGCCCTGACCTCCTCGATGGAGTGGGGCAGATTGCGGGACTTTATAAAATGGTATAGTCGGGTGACCCCTGGGTGACAGAGGTCGTTGTGGAGACCCTGTAATTTGTCCGTATGAATGCTGGCACACATTCCCCGCGATAGGGCGTCTGGGGGTTCATTAAGGGATCCCGGCCTGTACATAATATCATAGTCGAACATGGATAGTTCGATCCTCCACCTGAGTATTTTGTCATTCTTGATTTTCCCCCTTTGTTTGTTATTAAACATGAAAGCCACCGACCGCTGGTCGGTGAGCAGGGTGAAACGTTTGCCGGCTAGGTAGTGTCTCCAGTGCCGCACTGCCTCCACTATAGCCTGTGCCTCCTTCTCGACAGAAGAGTGCCTGATTTCAGGTCCCTGAAGGGTTTGGGAGAAGGCGGCCACAGGTCTCCCAGCCTGATTGAGGGTCGCAGCTAAAGCAAAGTCTGACGCATCGCTTTCGACTTGAAAGGGAATGCTTTCGTCCACTGCACACACTGCAGCCCTTTCAATGTCCTGTTTGATACTGGTGAAAGCCTCCCGAGCTTCAGCTGATAGTGGGAAGGACATCGATTTAATGAGGGGTCGGGCCTTATCAGAGTAATTGGGCACCCATTGGGCATAATACGAAAAAAATCCCAGGCACCTTTTTAAGGCTTTGGGATTGTGTGGCAGGGGCAGTTCCTTTAGGGGCGTAATCGGTCAGGGTCCGGTCCAATTACCCCATCTTCCACCACACAGCCGAGGATACAGAGACGGGTTGTGTTGAAGACACATTTGTCTTCGTTGTAGGTTAGATTCAGCTTTAGGGCAGTTTTTAAAAATCTCGCAAGATTTAGATCGTGGTCTTGCTGGTTGTGCCTGCAGATAGTGACATTGTCCAGATAGGGGTAGGTAGCTTGTAGTTTATTCTCGTCAACCATGCGGTCCATCTCACGTTGGAAGACCGAGACCCCATTTGTTACCCCGAAGGGCACTGAGAAAATGGTAGAGGCGTCCGTTCGCCTCAAAGGCGGTGTATGGGCGGTCCTCCGTTCTAATGGGGAGCTGGTGATATGCGGATTTGAGGTCGATAGTCGAGAAGACTCGGTATTGCGCGATCTGGTTGACCATTTCTGATATGCGGGGTAAAGGGTAGGCGTCCAGCTGGGTATAAATATTAACAGTCTGACTGTAGTCAATTACCATCCGTTTCTTTTCGCTATTTTTAACTATGACTACTTGGGCACGCCACGGACTGGTACTGCATTCAATAATGCCTTCCCGCAGGAGTCTGTCTACTTCCGCCTTGATAAAGTGTCTGTCTTCCAGACTGTACCGTCTACTTTTGGTCGCTATGGGCCTACAGTTCGGAGCGAGATTAGCGAATAAAGAGGGCGGGCTGATTTTTAAGGTTGATAGGCCACAGACTGTGAGTGGCGGCTGGGACCCGCCATATGCTAGCGTGACACTTTCGTGGTGGCACTGGAAGTCCAGGCCCAAGATTACATTAACACAGAGTTCTGGCATCACGAGGAGTTTAAAATCCTTGTAGTCCGTGCCTTTTACAGTCAGTGTTACCACACAGTAGCCCAAAATGTCCGAAGTGTGGGGCTTAGCAGCCATAGCAATTCTGCTCCGTGTAGGGGTTACCGTTAATGAGTGCTGCCGTACCAGGCTAGGGTGGATAAAACTCTCGGTACTCCCACAGTCAATTAAACATTTCGTTAAATTCCCGTTTACCTGTATGTCCATCATGGATTTTGTCAACGGGTGTGGCCTGGATTGATCCACCGTGATCGAAGCTACTGTTGGGCCCTGGGCGGCCGTTGAGTCGGGAAAAGATGGCGGATCCCAAGATGGCGGCCCGCACGGCACGGTGACGGAGTTGAAAATCGGATTCCCCCTGCAGACTTTGCTAAAATGCCCCTTTTTCTTACATTTGAAGCATGTAGCGTCCTTCGCTGGGCATCGTTGTCTGGGGTGCTTGGCCTGGCCGAAGAAGTAGCATTTCGGGCCTCGAGACATTGCCGCTGTAGTAGGACTCCTGGGTGAACTTCTGTGTGGGGACTCCGGCGGTGTAGAGCTGGTCTGAGACCTGGATGGGTAAGATGGCTGATTCCAAGATGGCAGCCCGCTCGGCGCACACGAGGCAGTGAGGGCCGCATGGCTGGAAGAATAAGAGTCAGAGTTTTTCTGGGCCACGTCCAGCGATCGCGCAGTGGCCACTGCCTTTTTTAAGTCCAGGGCCTCCTTCTCCAGCAGTCTCTGCCGGATATAATTCGATTTGAGGCCCGTGATGAAGGAATCGCGGACCAATTCGTCAGAGTACGCGTTGGCCGTACGGCCTTGCAGTTACAGTCCCGGACCAAGTCCTTTAGGCCCTGTAAGAAATCGTCCATTGATTCCTCAGGTCGCTGCCTGCGTGTAGCCAGCAGATGTCTGGCGTACACTTCGTTTACTGGCCTCTGGTATTGGGCCTTCAGGATAGTGATGGCCTCCGTGTAAGAGGTAGCGTCCCGGATGAACGAATAAATCCGATGATTAACGCAAGTAGTCAGTAGACTCAGTTTATCTACCTCGCTAGCGGATGAGGCCCTCGCGAAGAGTTCGAAGCATTTGAGCCAGTGTCCAAATTGATTTGATGCTTCAGCAGAATGTGGATCCAAGTCCAGACGCTCTGGTTTTAGGAGTCGATCCATCCTAGTATTCTTTAGTGATTAAAATTGATGTGCCTTCAATAACCACAAAACTAGAAGTTATAAACTTTAACAAGTTGGCTTTTAATCACTAAGATCAGAGCTAACATCTCAACACACTGACTGGCTCGCAGGAATGAGTCATACAGATCCTGGGACCTTTATCTAAGAGAAGTCAGGGGTGGAGCCAAGGGCCAAGACCTGGAACATTCCAGGTTAGTCAGGAAAGAGGAAGTGAAACTATACCCTGTGTGGGGGAGGGTAATATACATGAGTGCAAAACGAATACAGGCAAGACAAACAGGTTTCATTACAACTACCAAGCCGTTGCATTATTTGGGGCAAACAGTGTCCCTGTCCTGGGCCGGCTCCCCGAGACTCACCATGTTTAACAGCTCCGGGCCTTTCACAGAGATGAAGTTCAGTCCGGACTCATTCGCAACAGCCTGAAGACAAAAAATACCAAGAGCAATTAATCCAGACTCAAGGTATCGCCCCATCCTCCCGAGAATGTTTCCCCAGTGCCATCTGTCCCAAACTGGACGTTCCCCGTCCAGTCAGCTCACTGTCCCAGTACTGACCACACACGGGACGTTCCCCATCCAGTCAGCTCACTGTCCCAGTACTGACCCCACACACGGGACACTCCTCGTCCAGTCAGCTCACTGTCCCAGTACTGACTGCACACGGGACTTTCCCCGTCCAGTCAGCTCATTGTCCCAGTACTGACCACACACGGGACGTTCCCCATCCAGTCAGCTCACTGTCCCAGTACTGACCCCACACACGGGATGCTCCCCGTCCAGTCAGCTCACTGTCCCAGTACTGACCACACACGGGACGTTCCCCGTCCAGTCAGCTCACTGTCCCAGTACTGACCACACACGGGACGTTCCCCGTCCAGTCAGCTCACTGTCCCAGTACTGACCACACACGGGACGTTCCCCATCCAGTCAGCTCACTGTCCCAGTACTGACCCCACACACGGGATGCTCCCCGTCCAGTCAGCTCACTGTCCCAGTACTGACCACACACGGGACGTTCCCCATCCAGTCAGCTCACTGTCCCAGTACTGACCCCACACACAGGACATTCCTTGTCCAGTCAGCTCACTGTCCCAGTACTGACTACACATGGGACTTTCCCCGTCCAGTCAGCTCACTGTCCCAGTACTGACCACACACGGGACGTTCCCCGTCCAGTCAGCTCACTGTCCCAGTACTGACCACACACGGGACGTTCCCCGTCCAGTCAGCTCACTGTCCCAGTACTGACCACACACGGGACGTTCCCCGTCCAGTCAGCTCACTGTCCCAGTACTGACCACACACGGGACGTTCCCCATCCAGTCAGCTCACTGTCCCAGTACTGACCCCACACACGGGATGTTCCCCGTCCAGTCAGCTCACTGTCCCAGTACTGACTACACACGGGACTTTCCCCGTCCAGTCAGTGCACTGTCCTAGTACTGACCCCACACACGGGACGTTCCCCGTCCAGTCAGCTCACTGTCCCAGTACTGACCCCACACACGGGATGTTCCCCGTCCAGTCAGCTCACTGTCCCAGTACTGACTACACACGGGACTTTCCCCGTCCAGTCAGTGCACTGTCCTAGTACTGACCCCACACACGGGACGTTCCCCGTCCAGTCAGCTCACTGTCCCAGTACTGACCCCACACACAGGACGTTCCTCGTCCAGTCAGTGCACTGTCCTAGTACTGACCCCACACATGGGACGTTCCCCGTCCAGTCAGCTCACTGTCCCAGTACTGACCACACACGGGACGTTCCCCATCCAGTCAGCTCACTGTCCCAGTACTGACCCCACACACGGGATGCTCCCCGTCCAGTCAGCTCACTGTCCCAGTACTGACTACACACGGGACTTTCCCCATCCAGTCAGCTCACTGTCCTAGTACTGACCCCACACACGGGACGTTCCCCGTCCAGTCAGTGCAGTACTGACCACACACACGGGACGTTCCTCGTCCAGTCAGTGCACTGTCCCAGTACTGACCACACACGGGATGCTCCCCGTCCAGTCAGCTCACTGTCCCAGTACTGACCACACACGGGACTTTCCCCGTCCAGTCAGCTCACTGTCCCAGTACTGACCCCACACATGGGACGTTCCCCGTCCAGTCAGCTCACTGTCCCAGTACTGACCCCACACACGGGACGTTCCCCGTCCAGTCAGCTCACTGTCCCAGTACTGACCCCATACACGGGACGTTCCCCATCCAGTCAGCTCACTGTCCTAGTTAAACTGTCTGTACAGCAATACACAGTGTCCGTAATAAAACAGGGGAGCTGGAGGCAATTATACGTTGCAAGGAACCAGAGATAGAAGGAAATACTGACACATGGCTACAGAAAAATGAGGACTCAGAATTAAAGATTGCAGGGTATCACATATTTAGAAAAGAAAGGGAGGGGAAAAAGGGGAGGTGAAGTAGCTGTACTTATTAGGGATAACATAACGGCAGTAGAAAATAGTGACGCAGATATCAGCGAGACAAAAATAGAATCCATATAGATAGAGATAAAAGATAATAAAGGACCAATCACACGAATAGGCTCTACAGACCACCTAATAGTGGAAGGGAGGTGGAGGACGAAATATGCAGACAAATTAGGGAAATTAGTAAAAAAAAATAATCATCATCATGGGGGGGGGGGGGGGGGTTCAACTACCCCAATATTAATTGGACAGAAGAGGTAGGTAAAGGGGATAAGGGAATGGAGTTCCTACAATGTGTACAGGACTCCTTTCTAACCCAATATGATGATTTGCTATTGGCTCTAGTAATGGGGAATGAATAAGAGAAGTATAGGTAGGGGAACATATAGGCAGTAGTGACCATAATAGAAGATGCTTTAAGATGATAACTGAGAAGGACATAAGTATTACAAACACCAGGTTAATAGATTGGAGAAAGCCTGATTTTGAGGGGCTGAGAATAGAACTTGGGGGGAAAAAAATTGGGCAACAATATTGGCAAACAACATTTAAAACGGTGTTCAACCGAGTGCAGGAAAAATATATTCCACTAAAAGGAAAGAACAAACTAAACAATAATGAGACTCCATGGATGAATAAAGCCATAAGGGAACAATTGAGGGTAAGGAAAGAGGCATACATTAAGTACATAGACAGCAGGGGAGTGCATGATAAGGGAGAATACAAAGAGATTAGGAGAGAAGTCAAAAAAAATAATTAGGGAGGCAAAGAGGAACTATGAAATTAAATTATCAAGGAACATAAAACAAAATAGTAAAATATTTTATAGGCACAGCAATAAAAAAAAGGTTGGGATGGGAATAGGGCCATTAAGGGATATTCAGGATAATACCACAGGTAACAATAGAGAGATGGCAAAAATATTAAATAATTATTTTGCTTCAGTATTTACCAGGGAGATAGAACAGGTGGACATGACATTGGATCATGAGATAAACGCATTTAAAATTTAAAGAAGGGGATATATTAAATAAATTAATCAAACTCAGGATAAAACCCCTGGTCCGGATGGATTGCATCCACGCATTTCAAAAGAATCTAGGGAAAAGATAGCAGAGGCATTGCTACACATATTTAATAATTCGTTAGAAAAAGGTATAGTGCCAGAGGACTGGCGGATAACTAACGTTATACCTATATTCAAGAAGGGGGATAGAACATGTCCAGGGAATTATAGACCAGTCAGCTTAACATCGGTGGTAGGAAAAATAATGGAATCCCTACTAAAGGAGAAAATAGGAGAACATCTAGAAACGAAAAATATAATAATGAATAGTCAGCATGGGTTTCAAAAGGGAAAGTGTTGCTTGACCAACTTTATTGAATTTTTTGAAGAGGTAACAGAGAGAGTAGACAGTGGTAATACAGTAGATGTAATTTATCTGGATTTTCAAAAGGCCTTCGATAAGGTACCCCATAATAGACTGACAAACAAGGTCAGAGAATGCGGAGTCAGGGGACAAGTAGCAGAATGGATTGCTGGCTGGCTTCAAGACAGAAAGCAGAGAGTGGGAGTAAAGGGTAGCTATTCACAGTGGCAGAAGGTGGGTAGTGGTGTTCCACAAGGATCAGTGCTGGGACCACTGCTGTTCACAATTTACATTAACGATTTAGACTCAGGAATCAAAAACACAATTTCTAAATGTGCAGATGACACCAAATTTTGGGGGGGGGGGGGGGGGGGAAATAGTCAATACTGAGGAAGACTGCAACAAGTTACAGGAGGACATTAATAAACTTGCAGAATGGACATATAATTGACAAATCAAGTTAAACAGATAAATGTGTGGTATTACATTTTGGTAGGAAGAATAGGGAGGTAATTTATCACTTGGAGGGTGCGAGTCTGGGTGGGGTAGAGGAACAAAGGGATCTTGGAGTACAAATACACAAATCAGTGACACAGGTTAGCAAGGCCTTAAACACAGCAAACCAAGCACTAGGGTTTATTTCTAGAGAGATAGAATTGAAAAGTAGGGAAGTTATGCTAAACCTGTATCGAACCTTGGTTAGACCACACTTGGAGTACTGTGTATAGATCTGGTCGCCATATTATAAAAATATAGAGGCACTGGTAAGGGTGCAGAGAAGGTTTACAAGGATGATACCAGAAATGCTAGGGTATACATATCAGAAAGAGATGAACAGGCTGGGTCTCTTTTCTCTTGAGAAAAAGCTGAGGGGTGACCTAATAGAGGTCTTTAAAATTATGAAAAATGTTGATAAGAGTGGATGGAAAGAGAATGTTTCCACTTGTGGGGGAAGAGCATAACTAGAGGCCATCAATATAAGATAGTCACCAAGAAATCCAATAGGGAATTCAGAAGAAACTTCTTTACCCAAAGGGTGTTGAAAATGTGGGGGTGGTTGAAGCAAATAATAGATGCATTTAAGGGGAGGCTAGACAAGCATATGAGGGAAGGGAATAGAGGTGGTGGGGGATTCGGCGATGGCAATGCTGTTGAATGTCAAGGGGCGGTAGTTAGACACTCGCTTGTTGGAGATAGTCATTGCCTGGCACTTGTGTGGTGCGAATGTTACCTGCCACTTATCAGCCCAAGCCTGAACGTAATCCAGGTCTTGCTGCATGCGGGCATGGACTGCTTCATTATCGGAGGAGCTGTGAATGGCACTGAACACTGTGCAGTCATCAGCGAACATCCCCATTTCTGACCTTATGTTGGAGGGAAGGTCATTCATGAAGCAGCTGAAGATGGTTGGGCCTAGGACACTGCCCTGAGGAACTCCTGCAGCGATGTCCTGGGGCTGTGATGATTGACCTTCAACCACCACAACCATCTTCCTTTGTGCTAGGTATGACTCCAGCCAGTGGAGAGTTTCCCCCGCAATTCCCATTGACTTCAGTTTTACTAGGGCTCCTTGATGCCACACTCGGTCAAATGCTGCCTTGATGTCAAGGGCAGTCACTCTCACCTCACCTCTGGAATTCAGCTCCCTTGTTCATGTTTGGACCAAGGCTGTAATGAGGTCTGGAGCCGAGTGGTCCTGGTGGAACCCAAACTGGGCATCGGTGAGCAGGTTATTGGTGAGTAAGTGCCGCTTGATAGCACTGTCGATGACACCTTCCATCACTTTGCTGATGATTGAGAGCAGACTGATGGGGCAGTAATTGGCCGGATTGGATTTGTCCTGCTTTTTGTGAACAGGACATGCCTGGGCAGTATTCCACATTGTCGGATAGATGCCAGTGTCGTAGCAGGAAAGAGAAATGGTGTTGTAGGTTGGTGTAACTGTTGGACTGCGTGCTGTGTCTCACGTTGTTGCCTGGGCTTCCTACTGCTTAATCCAAGGAAAGCAAACACTGCTTGCTCCCTGCATTGGAAGTTTGATTTTAGTCACCATGGCCTCATTTACCTCACGGTCTCTGAACCTGCGGGAGTCCTGTACCCTGGGCTCCGTCACTGTCCTCATCGTACCTTAGCTTCTTCCAGTGATTCCTCGATAGCCGACTTTCTTATTGTGGAGAAAGCATGTCAGTTCAAAAACCCTCAACTCCTGAAACTGGGGACTCAGTGATCAGGACACGTCAACCAGACGTGGGGCCAGAGTCACGTGTAGGCCAGAGGTTCCCTTCCCTGAAGGGTATCAGGGAACCAGTTGGGATTTTTTTTTTACAACATTCCGGCTGCTTCCGTGGTGCCAGCCCACAACCAACCAGATTTTATTGAATTTTTTTTCCACAAGCTGCCGGAGGTGGGATTTGAACCGCTGACCTCTGCAGCTGCTAGTCCAGGACTGCAACCACTCGATCACTGTGGTCATGGATAGAGGGAGGGGTTAACTGGGGTTGGGGGTCACAGGGCACTTACCTTGGCCAACAGGGTCTTCCCACAGCCCGGAGGTCCGGCCAACAGCACGCCTGACGGGCTCGACAGCCCCAGTAGCTGGAAACGCTCAGGGTGTCGGATCGGAGCCTGGAGAGAAAGAGGGAGCAAAGCTGAGAGCCCAGGACACAGCAAGTTCAACCAAAACAGTCAGTACACCCGGCCAGCCCCGGTCCCTGGTCAGAGGACAGGTCAGCACGTTAGCCAGAAGAAAGAATTCACCATGGATGCATTTAAGGGGAAGCTAGGTAAACACGAGGGAGAAAGGAATAGAAGGATATGCTGATACGGTTAGATGAGGAAAGGTGGGAGGAGGCTGGTGTGGAGCATAAACACCAGCGTGGGCCAGTTGGGCCGAATGGACTGTTTCGTTGCTGTACATTCTATGTAATTTTAAATATACAACTATAATATAGAGATTAATGAAGAAAATCTTCCAAACATGCTTCCGATGTGGGTGGGAGGGAGAGGGAGGATTCAGGCATCGACAGGGTTTACTGAGAAGGGTTAGGGCAGGTGACTGAAGGCAAGGTCTGAGGGGGGAGAAAGGGAGCGAAGCAAAGGATGAGAGGTCAGGGGTGGCAGAGCGTGGGGCAAAGTGGAGGCATGCGCAGTGGAACGGCTGAGGAATCCCCTCGTCCCTCCGGATGGATGGTTCGAAAGCATTGGCTCAGAAAGAGATACATTCCCGGCCTCTGGGGTAAAGCTGGTGAGTGGCCTAGAGGGATGGGATGGGGGCGGTGCCCGCTGGTGAGAGAGTGGCTCGGGTGATGGGGGGTCCCTCTGGTGAGAGTGTCTCGGGTGATGGGGGGTCCCTCTGGTGAGGGGTGTCTCGAGTGATGGGGGGTCCCTCCGGTGAGGGGGTCTCAGGTGATTGGGGTGGGCTGCCGAATTTAGCCATCTCAGTAGGGAAAAAAAAAAGTTTAAAAGTTCTAAAAGTTAAATTTAACTTTAGTCTAAGTTAGCTCAGTTTAGTTTAGTTTAAGCACCTAAGAAAACCTAAGAAAAAAGAGCGCCAAAAAAGAGCGTCAAAGAGAAAAAAAAAGAAACCCGAAAAAAGGAAAAAAGAAAAGACAGCGAGAAAGAGAAAAATAAACCCGGGGAAAAACCCGGATAGCGAGGCAGCAAAGCTGAGCCCGAGCAGCAGCAGGAACACGGAGCCTGAAGCACCACAGCAGAGCCCGAGCAGCAATCGGAACACGGAGCCTGAAGCCGGAGAAAGGCCCGAGGAGCCGGGCCGAGCGAGGCACCGAAGAGAAGGAGAGCGAGCAGCAACCGGAGCAGACCCAGACCAGGAGGAGCGGCCCGAGCCAGTCAAAGAGGCGAGTGGAGAGGTAGGGGTACTGGGCCGGGCCGGGTCGGGACTGTCGGGCCCGGAGAGCGAGCAAGCCCGGGGCCTGAAACCCGAGAAACTCCGGGGCCGGAGAAACTCGGACAAACACCGGGCCGGGCCGAGACTGCACAGCCGAGCCGAGGGGCTGGGACCAGGGCAGAAAACAGCCTGGTGAGTCAAAAAACCCAGGGGCCCGAGACCGACGCGACGAGATCCGCCCGGGGCGCAGAGAGCGAACGAGTCCTGGGCACGGAGAGTGGGCGAGTCTGGGGCACGGAGAGAGCGCGAGTCCAAGGCCCGGAGAGCGAGTGAGAGAGTCGGGAGAGGAAAACACCGGGTCCGGGGGAAAAAAAGTTTTACCTAATTCTACCTAAGTTTAATTTTATTTAAGTTTAGTTCGAGGAAAAAAAAAAACCTGAAAAAAGAACAAACCCGCGAGAAAAAGGAATAGAAACCCGAGAGAAACGGTAAACAACCCGAACCAGGAGCCTGTGAGAGAGAGAGAGAGAAACTTTTAAGAGCAGCTATATCAAAGATGAACCCCTGAAAAACTCTCAATTTTGGACCTAAAAGTGGGATAAGGTGGAACACGACACAAAAAAGAGAAAAAGTTATCTATCTACGACAAAAACAAACGACTACAATGACACAGAGCAGGGAAATGAAATATCCTGAGCAATGCACACGTAATAAGGCAAAGGATAAATACAAGGACATAACACTAAAAAATAACCCAGAGGTCCTCTACGTTGACTATACCACACACAAAGGGAAAAAGATGAAGAACAACCTCATATTCTACACCGACTCCGTTCCCTCATGGAAGGAGACTTTACAAAAATACTACGCACACGTCTCCAGTGAAGGTATTGGCCAGGGAGGCAGACTGAAAATATGTAAAGATGGAAATCGAGATAAAGATGACCCCCTGCTAACCATAAGCAACTACAACAAAAAAGGAAAGATCATGATACAGGGGAATGTAGAAAATCTGGACTCCTTTGAAAAGGAATTCCCCCAGTTGAAAACTAAGGCAGACACAAAGAGGACCAATGGACAGGAGGCAAAAGAGAGCCGAACAGAGGATGATGAGAGCCAAGCGGAGGAAGAAGAGAGACCAGCAGAGGCAAACACCTCCCTGACCATCTCCACCCCCCCCACACCTCTCAACGCAAACAAACTGCCGAAGGAGAATCTGTCCAAACTAGAACTCGATTTCAACGAATACAGAGAAACACAGGCCAAGAATTTGAAGGAGGAACTCAAACAGCTGAAAACGGAAAACGAGTCCACCATCCACGAGTTGAGAAAGATCGTAGAGGAGCAAAGAAATGAGATCAAAGAACTCCGTACTCATCTAAACAAAACGATGGAGGCCGTAAAAAGGCAGAAAATTGAACTCGGCAGGCAACACAAACCTCTTAAGGTCCAAAAACCTGATGACACAAAAACAACACACACAGGGACACAGAACCCGTCGGATGCCCCCCCGCACGAGGATGTCACACCCACACCTTGCGACAACACACCGAAGGCCCCAAACCCTGCTCCTGCCACACAGCCTATCCCAGAAAACCAGCCAACAACCAGCCCTCAGTCGAGTCCTGCCCAGACTACTGCTACCCAGTCTGAAAATCCAGCCCCTCAGGCGGTCCTGCTGACCGACTCCAACGGAAAGTTTTTGGACCCCCAGAGGATGTTCCCAGGTCATCAAGTCCTGAAAAAATGGTGCAGCAACACAAGCCATGCAATGAAGATCCTGAACAAAGAATCCCTTGGAAGCCCCAAATGGCTTGTGATCCACACAGGCACAAACGACCTACGCACCCTACGGGAAAACACTGCTAGGGCGGTGAGCAGGATGGCAGAAAAGGCCAGCAGGGAATTCCCCGAGGCGCGCATCGTGATCTCCACACTACTGCCCAGAAAGGACACCCCAGCCTATATAATCCACAACACCAACAGGGAGATCGACACGAGATGTACTGCCCTCCCCAACGTCTACCTGGCCCATCACCCAAACATCAACACAAGGGACCTCTATGACGAAATACATCTACTCAAACAGCGGATGTGGGTCTTCACAAAAAACCTCATAAACACTGCCAAAAGACGCAGCCCTCCCACCCCCTCTACCATTGGGAGCCCTAACCCAAACAGGACCACCAATGTCCCCCACCCCCCTATACAAAACCAACAACAGAACCGTGCTTTTGTACCTGACCCCAGACCCCCCTCTAGACCACAGACTGTAGACCAAGAACTGAGAAAGGTCATGACGTTGATAAGCACCCTGATGGAAAGCCGGAGAGGAATGCACTAAATTATTAATATTGTTATTTTATCATTATCATTATTGTTATTTTATCATTACTATTACTATTATTAGATAGCAGTATGTGCATGCCTCATGAAATTTATACTAAATCGTCATTTAGCATTATAGAAACTAGTGTTTTCACACTCATCCCACAAAATAGGTCCATTTTATTTCGTTTTTTGAACTATATAAATGCGTTCTTTCCACATAAGCTGCTGGAATATCCAGGGTCTCCGCTCCTCAACTTTTGGGATGAAGAGTACAGACCCTGAATTCCTAAAAGCTATAAAAGACATTGATATAATTGTGTTAACAGAAACATGGTGCCAAAAGGACATGCCCAACCACTGTCCTCCAATGTACCATGAAATCATTGTGCCCTCAGTAAAGAACACTAAGACACGCAAGGGCAGAACCTCCGGGGGAATCTTGGTGTGGTATAAAGGAGAACTGGACAAACACATCTCACCGATAAAACAGGGAAAATCACACGTATGACTAAAATTAGATAAAAATATAGGAATAGCAAAAAAAGATGTTTACTTATGTGCGATCTACATACCTCCAATAGAATCGCCATATTTTGAAGAGGAGTTATTTGATACTCTCCACATGGAAATCAGCCATTTCCAGGCCCAAGGAAAGGTGCTACTATGTGGGGACCTAAATGCAAGGACCGGATGTGAACCTGACTTCATAGACCCACAGGGCAACAACCATGTGTTTGGCCAGACCCCTTTATATGTCACACCAGCCATCGCAAATCGGAACAACCTTGATTGTGAAATAAATAAAAGCGGTAGGGAGGTAGTGCAACTCTGCCGAGCCTTAGGCCTGTACATAGTTAACGGTAGGTTCAGAGGGGACTCCTTAGGGAGACTCACATATTCCTCAACTCTTGGGTCTAGTGTGGTGGATTATACAATCACTGACCTGGACCCCTGCGATATCAACGCATTCACTGTCAGGCAGCAATCCCCCCTCTCAGACCATAACCAAATAAATGTGTACCTTAAACTTTCTGCCCAAACTACAGACACAAAAAAAGAACCCAGTAAGCTCCATAAAATAAACCAGACATACAGATGGGCCCCAGACAGTGGAGATAAATTCATCACAGCACTAAATTCACCTGATCTCACAAGTAAAATATCAAAATTTAAAGAAAATCTATATGAGATCACCAGAGATGGTGTAAACATGGCCATAGATGATATAAATATGATCTTCCATGAGGCAGCTGTAAAAGCCGACCTTGTGAAACAGAAGAGGAAACGTTACAAAAGACAAAATAAAAATGAGAAATGGTTTGACCACGAATGCAAAAATGCCAGAAAAGACCTGAGAAAAATATCAAACCAAAAGCATCGCCAACCAAACAATCCAGACCTACGTATTAGATACAATGAGACCCTCAAAAGATATAAACACACCATTAGGAACAAAACACAAAATTATACCCACAAAATACTCGAAGGAATTGAAAACTCCATTAATCCAAATCAATTCTGGGATATGTGGAATAACCTGAGTACAACACAATTGCAAGCATTACCAATCCAAGATGGCGACATCTGGAGAACACATTTTGAAAACCTCTACAAAGACATCCCAATAAACGAAACAAACCCAAGTCAACATCATGTCACAGAAAAACTCCACACACTAGAAGCAACAATTAAAGACAACCAAAACCCTCTAGACTCCCCAATCACATGGAAAGAACTGGCCACAAAAACAAAATCCCTCCACCTAAAGAAAGCCTGTGGTCCAGACAACATCAAAAATGAAATGCTCAAGTTCAGCAATATGGAGATGCAGGGTGCTGTACTCAAGTTATTCAACATCATATTACGTTCAGGCTGTTTTCCCGATATCTGGTGCCAAGGACTCATCTCTCCCATATATATATATATAAAAGTGGAAACAAATCAGACCCAAATAACTACCGCGGCATCTGTGTCAACAGTTGTCTAGGGAAGTTATTCTGCAGTATTCTAAATAGTAGATTACTGGATTTTCTTAACAAACATAATATCCTTAGAAAAAATCAAATAGGCTTTCTTCCAAAACACCGCACCACCGACCATATCTATACCCTTCACACTCTCATTGAAAAACATATACACCAAACAAAAAATGGGAAAATATTCGCTTGTTTCATTGACTTCAAGAAAGCCTTTGACTCTATCTGGCACGAAGGGCTCTATTATAAACTTCTTCAGTGTGGAATAGGGGGCAAAGTCTATGACCTTATTAAATCGATGTATCTGAAAAATAAATGCGGTGTCAAAATTGGAGACAAACGCACCGGTTTCTTCACCCAGAGAAGAGGCGTCCGGCAGGGCTGCAATTTGAGCCCGACCCTGTTCAACATATACATAAATGAATTAGCAGACATGCTGGAGCAAAGCGAGTCACCGGGTCTCTGTCTCCTGGATGGAGAAGTGAAATCCCTGTTCTATGCGGACGACCTGGTTCTGCTGTCTCCCACAGAACAGGGATTACAGCAACAATTAGACCTACTCGACAAATACTGCCAAAATTGGGCCCTAACAGTAAATCTAAAGAAAACCAACATCATGATTTTTCAAAAAAGGCCCAGGTGTCAGGAAAACAAATACCAGTTTACTCTCAGTGATACCATCATAGGACACACTATGAGCTACACTTACCTTGGTCTAACCATTACAGCATCAGGGAGCTTCAGCATAGCAGTGAATGCACTAAAAGAAAAAGCCCGAAGAGCCCTATATGCAATAAAAAGAAAATTCTACAACATCCAAATCCCAATCAAAATCTGGCTCAAAATATTTGACAGCATAATCCTGCCCATTGCGCTGTACGGTAGTGAAGTATGGGGCCCGCTCAATCACCATAGCTACACTAAATGGGAAAAACACACAATAGAAGCCCTACATGCAGAATTTTGCCGAAGCATCCTTCGCACCCAAAGGAAAACACCAACAAATGCATGCAGAGCCGAACTAGGCAGATACCCACTGATAATAAACATCCAAAAACGAGCACTAAACTTCCTAAATCACCTCAAATCTAGCTCCCCAGACACCCTTCATTTTAAAGCCTTCCAGACCCAAGAGCTAAACCCAGAAAAGAGTCCCCTGAGTCAGCTGCTACTGAAACTAAGTACTCCTACTCAGCCGGACCCTGACCAGTCCCAGACCAACACTGCCGTCCAAACACCAATCCGAGTGAACCAAATCATTAAACAATGCAAAGAAACCTACCTGGAACATTGGAACAAAATAACCAAAAGCCAAAGCAGATTAGAATGTTACCGGGCCCTAAAAAGAGAATATAAACTGGCAGACTATCGCTCGACCATCAGAGACACAAAACAGAGACAGACCCTCACCAGGTACAGACTAAGCGACCACCAACTGGCAATTGAAAAAGGAAGATACAAGAAATCCTGGCAGCCTAGAGAGAATAGAATATGTGATCAATGTCTGGCCGGCGAGGTTGAGACAGAGATGCATTTCCTCCTAAAATGCGAAAAATTCAACACATCAAGAAACATATTATTTGACAAGCTCAGCCAAACAACCCCAGATTTCAAGGAATTGGATGACCTGTCAAAATTAAGATTAGTCCTGGGAGAAGGAGACAGACCATACCTTGGTGCCAAATATGTAACAACATGTCACAACCTGAGGACTGTTTAAAATTAATACTGAATGTACCCAATGATGTACAAAGGCTGTTTAAATTAATATTGTTTAAAGTAATATTGTATGTACCCAACGAAGGTCAAAATTGTTTGACACCTACAGAATGTTGGAAAACTGTACTTTTTGTTATGTAAGCTTTGGCAATATGGTTCCCTGTAAACTTTCATGCCAATAAAGCATTTGAATTGAATTGGGTCCCGAGTGATGGGGGGTCCCTCTGGTGAGAGTGTCTTGGGTGATGGGGGGTCCCTCTGGTGAGGGGGGTCTCGGGTGATTCGGGGGGGGGGGGGGGGGTGTCCCTCTGGCGAGGGGGTCTCGAGTGATGGGGGGGTCCCTCTGGTGAGGGGGTCTCGGGTGATTGGGGGGTCCCTCTGGCGGGGGGGTCCCCGAGTGATGGGGGGGGTCCCTCTGGTGAGGGGGGTCCCGAGTGATGGGGGGTCCCTCTGGTGAGGGGGGTCCCGAGTGATGGGGGGTCCCTCTGGTGAGGGGGTCTCAGGTGATTGGGGGCGGGGGGGGTGTCCCTCTGGCGAGGGGGTCCCGAGTGAGGGGGGGTCCCTCTGGCGAGGGTGTATCGAGTGATGGGGGGGTCCCTCTGGCGAGAGTGTATCGGGTGATGGGGGGGTCCCTCTGGCGAGAGTGTATCGAGTGATGGGGGGGGTCACTCTGGCGAGGGGGTCTCGAGTGATGGGGGGGGTCCCTCTGGTGAGGGGGTCTCGGGTGATGGGGGGTCCCTCTGGCGAGAGTGTATCGGGTGATGGGGGGGTCCCTCTGGCGAGAGTTCAATCACGACTGTCAACGCGTACAATACCGGAACAATATTAGTGCAAGGCAACCTCGACAAATTTGCAACGGCCTTCAGGACACTGAAAAGATCAACTGCGAGGGGAATGAACAGCCCCAGAGTGGCCCGCACTCCCCCCAACATTGACAACTTACCAGGAGAAAATCTGCATGGTCAAGGGATGAACGAGCCACACAGTTCAAACCAGACACTAACCCCGGGGAACCACAGCCACACGATACAACTGACAAACCCCAGCATAACTACCACGGAGGAAGCCACACATAGTTCCCCTACCATTCCCAGCCCACCAAGAGAAGAGCAGCATAGCCAGGAAGTGAGTGAGCCTTCCAGGGCCGACCAGACACATACCCCGGGATCACACAGCCAGATACAACCAAAAGATAAATTTAATCAATTAGAGATAGAGATGGTTAAACTTAGAGAGGAGGTCCTCAAATTGAATGACAAACAAAAGCAGGAGAGGGAGAGACACAATAGAGAGCTGAATAGACTTGATAACCAGGTGAATCTACTTAAGAATCAGGTGAAAGAGCTGCAGGAAAAAGAAGAGAGCCATAGAGGAGAGAAAACACCATTAGACCAGCAACCAGAGACTAGAGATAAGACAAGACAGAGCCGGACGGAACGGCTGCACTCCCACACGGAACAAAAGCAACAGACACACAATACAAGGGGTGCCACACAGACCGACCAGCATGCTGACTCGCAATCTTCCCCCACCACCATGGAACCACAAGCGAGCCGCTCACAAGAGGTACGCACACACCAGACACCCCAGCCCAGCACACACACTATGAGTCCAGGCGAAAGCCACCAGACAGTAAACACAAGCAAGGCTGACATCGTAATACTCATAGACTCAAATGGGAAATTTCTATGGGAGAAAAAGCTCTTCCCTAGAAGTAAAGTAGAAAAGATTTGGTGCCCAACAACAGACAGAGCCATGGGATGGCTGACCAAAGCCAGATTAGGCTCCCCCCAACACATAATACACACGGGCACAAATGACCTAAAGGCCAAACAGAAAGAGGTAGCAACATCGCTCAGAGCAATGATTAGGAAGGCAAGCAGTACATTTCCAAACACTAGAATCACTGTTTCCACAATATTGCCGAGAACAGACTTCAACAACAACACAATTCATGAGATAAATGCCAGCATAGCAACAGAATGCGAATCAAACCACAACGTACACCTGGCCCAACACCCCACCCTCGATGAAGAATGTCTTTACAACCACGTCCACATCCAAAGGCAAAAAATATCGATCTTTGCTAAAGCCCTGAAGGACGTCGCTTTTAACCGGGTCCATACCCAGACTCCAAGAGGACCCCCCCCCCCGACCACCAGAGATCAGCGGGGTACATATCAGGAACACTACAAAGACCACCACCACACCAACCGAGACCGGAGAGGATCCCCATGCAAAACAACATTATCAGACCTGCACCACTCCTGTCCCACAGGGGAATAGGACCGCTACCAGCCAGACAGAGGGAGAGATGCACAGGACATACGCAATACCTCAGACAGAAACAATCCATTAAGAGACAATAAGCAGATGTGCAGCAGCATCTACTTCCGCCTTATGGATCAAGGACTAATTAATAGAAAGAACTGTAACCAAATTGTATTAACTTTTGTAGACAACTGGGGTGATCTTTTTTTTCCCCACACTTAGACACGACAAACACGTACCACTCTTTAACCTATCATAGAAAAAGATAAAACTTAACATGAAATCCTTATATATTTCGACCTGGAATATCCAAGGTCTACGCTCTTCAGTGCGAGAAGTGAAGAGTAGGACCCCAGAGTTCATAGAGGAAACTAAAGATCTAGATATTATCATTTTACAGGAAACTTGGTATAAAGGAAAAGGACACACCGGCTGTCCCCAAGGGTACACTGAGCTAGTGGTCCCCTCCAATAAATTACCAAGTGTAACCCAAGGCAGAGACTCCGGAGGCATACTGATCTGGTTTAAAACAGAACTTAAGAATTACATCAAATTTATAAAAAAGGGCGAAAACCATATGTGGCTCAAACTTGAGAGGGAGATTATCTCAAACACCCAAGATGTTTACATTTGCGCACTTTATATCCCTCCAATCGATTCCCCGTACTACAAAGAGGACACCTTCTCCAACATGGAGGGGGAAATTATCCAATACCAGACCCAGGGGAACGTGTTGATCTGTGGGGACCTCAATTCAAGAACGGGCGAAGAACCAGACTTCACCAATAATCAGGGAAACAATTACGTATTCGGGAATAACCACTTTGACATCCCTTCCCTTCCATACAGGCATAACTGCGACAAGCAGTCAAATACCAACGGTAAACAGCTACTACAGCTCTGTCGAAACCTGGGTCTGTACATTGTCAATGGTAGGTTCATAGGAGACCTCCTAGGAAGATCGACCTACTGCTCACCTCTTGGCTGCAGCACAGTAGACTATATGATTACAGACTTGGACCCATCCTCTTTCAGAGCATTCACAGTCAAACCACAAACAACACTGTCAGATCACAGCCAAATTACTATGTTTCTCAAAAAGACAGAAACAAACAACATAGAAACACAACCCAGTAAACTGTACAACACCAAACAATCGTACAGATGGGCCAAAAATGACACGGAAAAATACCAGAAAACAATTAGCAATGCATCAACTCAAGCTCTCTTAGACACCTTTCTGGATAACATATACACTCACAATAAAGAAGGCGTAAACCGGGCAGTTAGTAAACTAAACAATATTTTTGATAATTTGGCAACAAATGCAAACTTGAAAGCTCGCAAGAACAAACCCAAAACAAAAAACGATGAAAAATGGTTTGTCCATGATTGCCATAACATGAGGAAAAAACTTAGAAAACTATCAAACCAAAAACACAGACATCCAGAAAACGAGGAATTACGCCTTACTTATTGTCAGACGCTAACACAATACAGAAACACACTCAGGACCAAAAAAGAGCAATTTATTAAGAATACACTCAGCTCCATGGAGGAATCCATTGAGTCGAATTGTTTCTGGGACAACTTGAAAACACTACACAAAAAACAACACGACGATTTGTCCATTCAAAATGGGGACACATGGGTAAACCACTTTGAAAAATTATACCAGAAAAACACACTAAGACCAGAGCAACACCAAATACGCAAAAAACTGGAAAAGCTTGAAATGGCCATAAAAGATAACCAAAACCCGCTAGACGCCATAATAACAGAAAAAGAACTTCTTGAAAAACTCAAGGACCTGCGACCAGGAAAAGCTTGCGGGACAGACGGCATACTAAACGAGATGATTAAACACGCAGATGACAAACTGAAACTGGCTATCCTAAAACTCTTCAACTTGGTTCTGAGTGTCGGTTATTTCCCTGACATCTGGAACAAAGGACTCATAACACCCATATACAAAAGTGGGGACAAAATCGACCCAAACAACTATCGAGGCATCTGTGTAAACAGTAACCTGGGGAAGGTATTCTGTAGCATCATAAACAAAAGACTTATAAACTTCCTTGAAGAGCACAATGTCTTGAGTAAAAGCCAAATTGGATTCCTGCCAAACTATAGAACATCCGATCATATCTTCACCCTACAGACCCTAATTGACAAACACGTTCACCATAACAAAAGCAAAATCTACGCATGCTTTGTAGATTTCCAGAAGGCTTTCGACTCCATCTGGCATGACGGTTTATTCCTGAAACTTATCGAAAGCGGGGTAGGAGGTAAAACATATGATGTAATTAAATCAATGTATACAAACAATAAATGTGCAGTTAAAATTGGAGACAAACAAACAAAATACTTCCCACAGGGGCGGGGGGTGACACAGGGCTCGCCAATCTCACCGACACTCTTTAATATTTACATTAATGGATTGGCAAAACTACTTGAACAATCTACAGCACCCGGCCTCACCCTATATGAATCCAAGGTTAAATTCCTCCTCTATGCCGATGACCTGGTTCTGCTGTCACCAACTAAGGAGGGTCTACAGCAGAACCTGGACCTGCTGGAGTCGTACTGCCAGACTTGGGCCCTGACAATAAATCCCCAAAAAACCAAAGTCCTTGTGTTCCAGCAAAGATCCAAACAACATGGACCCACAATAAATTTCACAGTAGGAACAACCAAAATTGAACAAACCACTCACTACACATACTTGGGCTTAAAAATCAGTTCTACGGGAAACTTCAAACTGGCTGTGAATGAACTGAAAGAGAAAGCAAGAAGGGCTTTCTATGCCATCAAAAAATCAATCCAAATAGAAATCCCAATTAGCATTTGGCTCAAAATTTTCAAATCAGTAATTGAACCAATTGCACTCTATGGCAGTGAGGTCTGGGGACCACTAACACAACAAGATTTTGCAAAATGGGACAAACACCCAATTGAGATCCTACATGCGGAATTCTGTAAAAGTATCCTCCGGACTCAAAGGAAAACAGTAAACAACGCATGCAGGGTGGAACTAGGCCAATACCCACTAATAATCACTATCCAAAAAAGAGCCACCAAATTTTGGAATCACCTACAAATGAGCAACCCCCAATGCTATCACTACGACGCCCTGAAATGCCAAGAGCTGACCATAAAGAAGAATACCCTCAGTCAACTAGTCCTGGGACTCAATAAAGTAACTAATAACAATACTAACAATAACCAGTCCCAGGACAGTGACAGGGTAACACAAAGAATTCGACCCAACACAATCGTCGCTAAGCAAAAGGAAAAATATCTGTCATATTGGGCAGAAACAACAAAAACCCAAAGCAAACTCAATTGCTACTTGGCCCTAAACAGACAATACAACATAGCTGATTACCTGACCATGGTAAAGGATAACAAACTGAGAAGAACCTTGACAAGGTACAGACTTAGCGAACATAGCCTAGCGATCGAAAAAGGCAGACACAGGCAGACCAGGCTGCCAAGAGAAGACAGGATATGCTCTCACTGCAGTCAGGGAGTAGTTGAGACAGAGATGCACTTCCTCACAGCCTGTGGAAAATATCAGGGCATCAGAGAGAATTTCTATCAAAAATTCTCACAAATATGCCCTGAATTCAGAAATCTGACTGACAACCAAAAACTCCCATTCCTACTGGGGGAGGAGAGAAGCTGTGTAACACTGGCGGCACACTATGTTACAGCTTGCCATGAACAGAGGGACAACCAGTAAACTAAGACAAGAGTATATATAAACAAGGCGAAAATATATTTATAAACTCAGGGATATACCTGTTTATACACTGTATGAATGGAACCGCGTTTATGTGTTCAACCATAAATGTATGTTGATGCTTTGGCAACATAAGATGTACCTTATCATGCCAATAAAGCGATTTGTATTGTATTGTATTGTATCGAGTGATGGGGGGGTCCCTCTGGCGAGGGGGTCTCGGGTGATGGGGGGCTCCCTCTGGCGAGAGTGTATCGAGTGATGGGGGGGTCACTCTGGCGAGGGGGTCTCGGGTGATGGGGGGGTCCCTCTGGTGAGGGGGTCTCGGGTGATGGGGGGGTCCCTCTGGCGAGAGTGTATCGAGTGATGGGGGGTCCCTCTGGTGAGGGGGTCTCAGGTGATTGGGGGGGGGGGGTGTCCCTCTGGCGAGGGGGTCCCGAGTCAGGGGGGGTCCCTCTGGCGAGGGGGTCTCGGGTGATGGGGGGTCCGTCTGGTGAGAGCCAGACAGAGTGAATACACACGCTGAAGATGGGCTGCTGAATTTTTAGTGTTTTTAGTGTTTAAAGTGGGGAAAAAAAGGTTCATTTCAAGTTTAAAAAGGTTTTAAAGTTAAATTTAGTTCTAGTTAAGTTAGTTTAGTTTTGTTTAGTTAAGTTTAAGTTTAGTTTAGTCTAGATTAAGTAAGGAAGGAAAAGACCGCCAAAGAGACCACCAAAGGAAAAAAAAACCCAGAGGAAATTAGAAAAAAAAAAAGCCAAAGCAAAAAAGAAATAAGGGAAGAAATATACAAACCAAAGAACAGCGGCCGCACGGGGCCACAGCAGCAGCAGAAGCGAGGTGACTCGGCCGCATCGGGAACCGAAGCGAGGTGACTCGACGAAGGCCGCACGGAGACGCAGCGACAGCCGGAGCGAGGTGACTCGGGGAGGCCGCTTCGGGAAACGAGGCGAGGCGAATCGGGGAGGCCGCATGGAGACGCAGCGGCAGCCGGAGCGAGGTGACTCGGGGAGCCCGAGCGGCGAAAGAGACACGGCCCGATCGGCGGCCGCAGTCCAGCACCCGAGCGACGGCCGCAGTCCAGCACCCGAGCGACGGCCGCAGTCCAGCACCCGAGCGACGGCCGCAGTCCAGCACCCGAGCGGCGAACGAGGCACAGCCCGAGCGGCAGCTGGGATAGAAAGCCCGGGAAAGGCCCGAGGAGCCAGGCCCAGAGACCTCGGAGGAGAAGGGGAGCAACCAGAAGGCTCCCAGAAGCAATCCAAGACTGTGAGTACAGGGCCCAGGGAGGGAGACTGAAGCCAGGGAAAGGCCCGAGGAGCCAGGCCGAGACAGAGGCCCAGAGACCTCTGAGGGGGAGGGGAACAGCCCGAAGGCACCGGGAAACAGCGGCTCACAGACTCAGACCTGAGAAGGGTGAACTCAGGAGCCGAGGCTCAGGGACCACGGGGTCGGAGAGGGGGACCGGGAAAGTTCGCGAACTGGGAGAGGGAAACACCAAACCCGGGGCCCCAGAAAAGCTTATTCTAAGATCAACAATACTTTACCAAAAATGAGCGAATCAGAAGATCCACAACAGCCCCGCTTCCAGATTCCTCCCAACACCGCAAAAAAAGCTATAAAAGCAATCAAGCATGATCAGATGAGAGAAAAACCAGAAACTCTTTTTGCTGACTGTTACAACAATGGGACAAAAAGTAACCTCATTTTCTACTCACATCAGCCAGCGGCTTGGATCACAGCAATAAAATCACACTATACCAATGTTAAACTAGAAAATACCGCAAATGGGTCCATAATGAAAATTAACACACCAGGAGACAGTTCAACCACGACGGTCAACGCGTACAATACCGGAACGATATTAGTGCAAGGCAACCTCGACAGATTTGCAACGACCTTCAGGACACTGAAAAGATTAACTAAGGGGGGAAGGAACAGCCCCAGAGTGGCCCGCACTCCCCCCAACATTGACAACTTACCAGGAGAAAATCTGCCTGGTCAGGAGGTGAACGAGCCACACAGTTCAAACCAGACACTAACCCCGGGGAACCACAGCCACACGATACAACTGACAAACCCCAGCATAACTACCAGGGAGGAAGCCACACATAGTCCCCCTACCATTCCCAGCTCGCCAAGAGAAGAGCAGCATAGCCAGGAAGTGAGTGAGCCTTCCAGGGCCGACCAGCCTAGCCAGGAAGTGAGTGAGCCTTCCAGGGCCGACCAGACACATACCCCGGGATCACACAGACAGATACAACCAAAAGATAAATTTAATCAATTAGAGATAGAGATGGTTAAACTTAAAGAGGAGTTCCTCAAAATGAATGACAAACAAAAGCAGGAGAGGGAGAGGCACAAGAGAGAGCTGAATCTACTTGAGAACCAGGTGAATCTACTTAGGAATCAGGTGAAAGAGCTGCAGGAAAAAGAAGAGAGCCATAGAGGAGAGATAACACCATTAGACCAGCAACCAGAGGCTAGAGATAAGACAAGACAGAGCCGGACGGAACGGCTGCACTCCCACACGGAACAAAAGCAACAGACACACAATACAAGGGGTGCCACACAGACCGACCAGCATACTGATTCGCAATCTTCCCCCACCACCGTGGAACCACAAGCGAGCCGCTCACAACAGATACGCACACACCAGACACCCCAGCCCAGCACACACACTATGAGCCCAAGCAAAAGCCACCAGACAGTAAACACAAACAAGGCTGACGTCGTAATACTCATAGACTCAAATGGGAAATTTCTATGGGAGAAAAAGCTCTTCCCTAGAAGTAAAGTAGAAAAGATCTGGTACCCAACAACAAACAGAGCCATGGGATGGCTGACCAAAGCCAGATTAGGCTCCCCCCAACACATAATAATACACACGGGCACAAATGACCTAAAGGCCCAACAGAAAGAGGTAGCAACATCGCTCAGAGCAATGATTAGGAAGGCAAGCAGTACATTTCCAAACATTAGAATCACTGTTTCCACAATATTGCCGAGAACAGACTTCAACAACAACACAATTCATGAGATAAATGCCAGCATAGCAAGAGACTGCGAATCAAACCACAACGTACACCTGGCCCAACACCCCACCCTCGATGAGGAATGTCTTTATGACCACGTCCACATCCAAAGGCAAAGAATATCGATCTTTGCTAAAGCCCTGAAGGACGTCGCTTTTAACCGGGTCCATACTGTGGAAGTACAGTTTCTCATTTAGACATAAAATGGCTTCCTGGGCATAGAATGAAATCCATTTAAACTTTAAAATGGCCAACAGCATGATTCACTAATCATGTTTCAAGGGAACGAGATAATTTAGGAATGCTACATACATACTCCTTATCTGTGACAAGCTTAACAAGGAGCCTCGTTTACCAAACAAATAGCCAAGGACAGGATAAGGTAAACATCGGCCCACAGGCTCAGTTGGTACAGTGGGAGAACAGAAGGATCCCATAATAAAGGATTAATTAATCTTATCTCAAGGTATTTCTGTTCGTTATTCTAACGAAGCCTGGAATACGTTGTTCCAATAATTCGCAAGGTCTGTGCCTTTGTAATCAGGTATGATTCAATACTATGTCATGTGGCATAGAAAGCCTGTTTTGCTTTTTACTGTATAAATATGTTACAACTTCTGTATTACTTTGAAGAGGTCTGATGTAGCCCTTGACTACACAACTCTTCCCTTGCAAGCAAATAAAGCCTGTCTTTAACGATACTTTGTGTTTAAGAGTCTTACTCGGGAGTCGAGACTTCGACAGTATTACTTGGAGGTTCCACCGAGAGCGCTTGCTGCCTTTCGGTAAGTCACGGACAAGGGCATCATGAATCTCTAATGACAGATCCTGAATGGCCACAGTGATGTTTTATCACATAAAAGGATTTCTCATTAGATATTAAGTTGGTGTGGTCTGTTTCTTCCGACGGGAGTACTGCGATCTAGTTAAGACTCGTGTTTCAGACTTGAGTTGAATCCTGTAACTTTTGCTTCTTTTATTGTTGACCACTGAAGGGAGGAGAATACTGACAACTCAAGTCTTTAAAGAAAAAGTATCGGGCAAAGAAGGCAAGAGGAAAGTCGACAGGGCTGAGTCCCAGACAGATAAGGTACCAAGTCAAAACTGCAGTATCAAGGGTGGGTCCCTTTATCAAGGGTGGGTCCCTTGAGCCGGGGCTGAGTCCCGCGGCAGAAAGTATCGTTTGAGAATTGTCACTGTAATTTTTTAAGATCTGTATTATCAGGTCCAGGATTATTCTCCGTTGAGATACCTTCTACGAGGGTTCAAGCCCCTCGCATTAAAGCATAAGGATTTTATATGAATATAGAGGTTAAGAATTATCGTAATAATTGTTTTCCATTTTTGTTGACTATTGACAACATTAAGACAGAAAACTCTCACACAAAGTATAAGTTAAACGTTAAGGACTCAGCTTGTAGTGGCGTATAACGCAAACTGAGAATTGACTATTTGTTTAGTTTAGAGTATAAGATAAATGTCTGAATATTTGGTCTGTTTGCCTGTTTGGGCGGCTGCATTACTTGTCATTTCTTTGACTGTTGTTATTACTTGTTATTTTTCATCACTTGTGGTCCTTTGGACAGTCAGTAATAATCGTAAGGGGGTAAGGGGTGAAACTTGCGATCTAGAAGAAGAGAGCCTAGTTTAAAAAAAAACACCAAACAGACTAAGATGGGAGCTGCACAGAGCAAGATCCCAGAAAAGGGAACTCCCGCTTCTTATGTCTTTACCTACTATGGTCAGATATCTACAAATGATTTACCTAAGTGGGCTAAATGGACAAAGAAAGACAGACACCCTTTCCCCTTGGATGGTACATTCAATCTAGATAGAATCACGTGTCTAGAAAACTGCCTAGCAGGCAGAGACCCACATAGAAGGGGTGCAAAATCAGTAAATTGGTCTGCCTTCTCAGACTGGAAAAGGGAAGCAGAAAAATGTAAGGAGCGCAGCATATTAACTAGCAAAATTGAGAACAAAAATAAGAAGAGATCTAATGAGTAAATTGATTAAACAAGAAGAGATTACACTAATGCATAAAACCATTCCTGAATTGACACAAATCTTAAAAGGAATACAGGAAAGGAATAAAGATAAAAAGAATAAAGTTTCTTTGTTAATGGAGCCCCGACCGCCCAGACTACCATTTATTATCAGGGCCACTACAGAGGACGAGGTAGAGGGTATAACAGAGGTGGATTTAGAGGAAATAGTAGAGGAGGGACTGGCAGAGGCCAGTGGAACGGAAGAGGCACAAACTCTCTGTGTTTTAACTGTGGTCAGATCGGACACTGGAAGTCCGACTGCCCGTTCCCCAAGCAGCAGAATCAAGGATGGGGAGGTGCCCCAAACAATGTAAATACCCAAGCCCAGGTTCACACTCGTCCGCAGGCAGGTTTTACAACAGGGAATCCTTGGGGAGGTCAAAATACGGAAGAATAATTTGGATACCCAGGGCAAAATTATTCAGCATGACACGGAGAAACGGCCCCGAACAATACCCACACTCTCCAATTACCACTAGTATCGCTAAATTCTAGAGATGAGCCATATCTATCCATAAATATGCAAGGCAAGAAAGCCCCTTTTCTCGTCGACACAGGAGCCACAACCTCACTATTGACAAAACAATACGCTACAGGAATTCCATGCACTGACAAGGATGTTACCTGCATAGGACTTTCTGGTGTCTCACAGACTCTGACATGGTCACAACCGTTACAAATACGAGCAGATAATTTTTCTGGCCAACATGCTTTTTTGTTATCAGACGACGCCCCCATGAACCTTTTAGGGAGAGACTTGTTGTGCAAAATGCAGGCAACAATAATTTGTTCAGAAAAGGGACTGCAGATACACATTCCGACTGATAGATGTACTATGTGCCTTTTACAAGAACAGCTGGCACATGAATCTGCATTGCACTGCCTTTTATGAAGGCACGGGAAAAGACACGACTATGAAAGACAGTTACTCAATTGGATCCCGTTGCATGCGGCCTGCCTGGATGCCTGCCAATTTTAGCTGCTGCCTATTACGCTGTACAACAGGCTCAAGGCATCACGCTTAATCACCGAACTGTTTTGTTTGTACCACATTCAGGAGAAGTTCTGTTATCAAAATACGCCACTCAGCATCTAACATCAGCCCGTAGCATCAAATATGAGGTTGAACTGTTATCCAACTCCAATCTCCTAATTCAAAGATGCTCAGTTTTGAATCCAGCCACGCTGCTACCCACAGAAGAGGACGTAATCCCACACTGCTGTGACACGGTTACCCAGTTAGCTACCAAGCCCCGAACAGATCTATCTGAAACTCCTGTTCCTAATAGCGACTTGGTATTCTACGTAGATGGATCGGCCCTTAGGGATGACAAGGGATCACCTAGGGCTGGGAATGCCGTTTCAGATGATCATTCAGTTGTGGAAGCGCTCTCACTACCTCAATCATTTTCAGCGCAACAAGCAGAACTCTTCGTTCTTACCAGAGCTTGTATATTGGCTACTCATCAAACTGTTAACATTTATACCAACTCCAGGTATGCTTTTGGAGTTGCTCACGATTATGGACAGATCTGGAAATTAAGGGGGTTTCTAACTTCCTCAGGATCAACTATTGAGAATGCTGAGCAAATCAATAATCTTTTGAAGGCTCTAGTGTGTCCCACTAAGATTTCAGTTATTAAATGTCAGGCTCATACAGGTAGTCAGGATCAGATATCCCTGGGTAACAAGCGGTCAGATAGAGCTGCTAAATCAGCTGCTCTGTCGGACACAGGGCCAATGGTCTCAGCCTTTGTTTTGCGTCAACAAAAATCAGATAATGACCCACCTTCTATTAATGATGTTTTAGCCTTTCAGTCACAGGCTAACTCGGACGAATTGTTAAGTTGGGCAAGGGATTTTTGCTTTAAAACGCCTGAAGGGGTATGGGTTCACCATGACGGCTGCATGGTGGCTCCAAAGTCTTTACTTTCATGGATTGCCCGATGCGTTCATGTTTTCACGCATGCGGGCAAAGGGGGGATGGCAGACTATATTAATCAAACATGGTATGCACCAGGTATTTCGGCAATTGCAAAACAAATTAGTGAAAGGTGCACCATTTGCCAGGAAATGAATCCAGGCAAGACAGAGAAAGTACAGGCTGCCTCCCACCCAAATCCATCAGGCCCTTTCGTACATTTACAAATGGATTTTATTGAATTACCTCCATGTTTAGGATTTAAATATGTGTTAGTAATTATAGATATGTTTTCAAGATGGGTCGAAGCTTTCCCATGTAAAAAGAATGATGCTGTAACAGTAGCAAAGTGCTTGTTAAAAGAAATCATACCAAGGTTTGGAATACCTATGAGCTTTCAAGCGACAGAGGATCGCACTTCACTGGAGCAATTATAAAAGAACTATGTAAAGCTTTGCAGATTAACCAGCATCTTCACTGCAGTTATCATCCACAATCCGCAGGACTGGTGGAAAGACATAATGGAGTGCTGAAGAATAAACTTTCTAAACTTTGCAGTGAAACTGGACTTAAATGGGTCGAACTATTACCCTTAGCATTGATGATAATGCGAGCAGCAACTAACAGGACAAATGAAATAACAACAGAAAATGCTGGAAAAACTCAGCAAGTCAGGCAACATCCGTGGAGAGAAATTTGAGCCGACGTTTCGGGTTTGACCCTTCTTCAGGACAATGGACTGTCTCCACATGAGATTGTTATGGGACGACCCCCAAGACTGCCATTCTCAGCACCATTTACGGTGAAACAAATGGACATTCATAAAATGGACGAGGCTATGCTATACTATTGCATTGCATTAACTAAATGTATTTCCAGCTTTCACCAACAGGTAAAGGAAGCTCAAACGAGTCCAGCAGAGGGAAAGTGCCACGACTTGGAACCTGGAGACGACGTCTACGTGAAGGTTTTATAAAGAAAGAACGGTCTACAACCACGCTTCGAAGGACCATATCAAGTGCTCCTAACAACAAACACAGCCGTAAAAGTCAAGGAAAGATCTTCCTGGATTCACGCATCCCACTGCAAGAAGGCGCCGAATAAAGACAATTGATTTTTTGAAAGACTCTAACAATGAAGACGTTACTTATATTTTGTATACTAATCGGACTACTGAGTCTAAAATGCCAAGGAGATGGGGAAAGATCCCGAAAGAAACGAGAATTACACGTGAATACTTTTTGTACATGTCTTACGAACATGCTAGACGCAGTAAGTCAGTATGAGAAACCAAAGAACCAAGGCTGGGCTGACTGGATATTGGGAGGATGGCTGGGATCAGTAGGACAAATATTATTGCATGGATTAGTAATAGTGATAGCCCTGATTGTATGCATTGCTCTGTTTGTCACAATGATTAAGTGTTGTTGCAATAGGTTGGGCAAGGCAGTCTTGCCTGCGATGAATATGATGATACAGAGAGAAGTAAAGTCAGTAGAGGAAAAGAATGGTCCCCTGGATGAGGAACTGAGACGATTGAATAAAATACAATTATAGGGATTAGAAAACTTAGACAAATATATACATATATATACTCCACATGCTCTCCTCTTTCTGCAAAACACATTTTTACACTTAAATGGGAACTGCAGGCTAGGAAAAAGAGAGAGGACTCCTTTCAACAACAAGCCAGTGTCGTCGACTTTGTATATCACTTGGTCCACACTTTGGGGGCTTACATAGAAGCACTTGTGCTGAGGAGAACCCCACAGGTTAGTTATAAACTGTGTGGGCCTTGAATTAGTCCTCCTCTATAAGCTGCTGTTCCCTATCTTTTAAAGTGCATAGTGGCACTAGAACTGCAGGCTAATATAAGCTGCAGGGAAATTAGAACACTGCAGGCTAATATAAGCTGCAGGGAAATTAGAACACTGCAGGCTAATATAAGCTGCAGAAATACAAAGACATAAACCTGAAATCAAATCAAACATAATTAAACCCTACAAAAACACACGCCCAAACACTAGGAATAGACAGAGAAGAAAGACGATCTTAAACAAGGTCAACCATCAATACAGGTAAATCCCAGGGATGGTTCCAAACGGAAAAGAAGTCGGTATCCTTGGCTAAAATCTAAATTTAGTACGAGGACCGATAGGAAGAGGTTAATTTCAGTTATGTTGTCCTAGTAAGGACAAAAGGGAAGAATGTGGAAGTACAGTTTCTCATTTAGACATAAAGTGGCTTCCTGGGCATAGAATGAAATCCATTTAAACTTTAAAATGGCCAACAGCATGATTCACTAATCATGTTTCAAGGGAACGAGATAATTTAGGAATGCTACATACATACTCCTTATCTGTGACAAGCTTAACAAGGAGCCTCGTTTACCAAACAAATAGCCAAGGACAGGATAAGGTAAACATCGGCCCACAGGCTCAGTTGGTACAGTGGGAGAACAGAAGGATCCCATAATAAAAGGATTAATTAATCTTATCTCAAGGTATTTCTGTTCGTTATTCTAACGAAGCCTGGAATACGTTGTTCCAATAATTCGCAAGGTCTGTGCCTTTGTAATCAGGTATGATTCAATACTATGTCATGTGGCATAGAAAGCCTGTTTTGCTTTTTACTGCATAAATATGTTACAACTTCTGTATTACTTTGAAGAGGTCTGATGTAGCCCTTGACTACACAACTCTTCCCTTGCAAGCAAATAAAGCCTGTCTTTAACGATACTTTGTGTTTAAGAGTCTTACTCGGGAGTCGAGACTTCGACAATACCCAGACTCCAAGAGGACCCCCCCCCCGACCACCAGAGATCAGCGGGGTACATATCAGGAACACTACAAAGACCACCAACACACCAACCGAGACCAGAGAGGATCCCCATGCAAAACAACAATATCAGACCTGCACCACTCCTGTCCCACAGGGGAATAGGACCGCTCCCAGCCAGACAGAGGGAGAGATGCACAGGACGTACGCAATACCTCAGACAGAAACAATCCATTAAGAGACAATAAGCAGATGTGCAGCAGCATCTACTTCCGCCTTATGGATCAAGGACGAATTAATAGAAAGAACTGTAACCAAATTGTATTAACTTTTATAGACAACTGAAGTGATCTTTTTTTTCCCCACACTTAGACACGACAAACACGTACCACTCTTTAACCTATCATAGTAAAAGATCAAACTTAACATGAAATCCTTATATATTTCGACCTGGAATATCCAAGGTCTACGCTCTTCAGTGCGAGAAGTGAAGAGTAGGACCCCAGAGTTCATAGATGAAACTAAAGACCTAGATATTATCATTTTACAGGAAACTTGGTATAAAGGAAAAGGACACACTGGCTGTCCCCAAGGGTACACTGAGCTGGTGGTCCCCTCCAATAAATTACCAAGTGTAACCCAAGGCAGAGACTCCGGAGGCATACTGATCTGGTTTAAAACAGAACTTAAGAATTACATCAAACTTATAAAAAAGGGCGAAAACCATATGTGGCTCAAACTTGAGAGGGAGATTATCTCAAACACCCAAGATGTTTACATTTGCGCACTTTATATCCCCCCAATCGATTCCCCGTACTTTAAAGAGGACACCTTCTCCAACATGGAGGGGGAAATTATCCAATACCAGGCCATGGGGAACGTGTTGATCTGTGGGGACCTCAATTCAAGAACGGGCGAAGAACCAGACTTCACCAATAATCAGGGAAACAATTACATTTTCGGGAATAACCACTTTGACATCCCTTCCCTTCCATACAGGCATAACTGCGACAAGCAGTCAAATACCAACGGAAAACAGCTACTACACCTCTGTCGAAACCTGGGTCTGTACATTGTCAATGGTAGGTTCATAGGAGACCTCCTAGGAAGATCGACCTATTGCTCACCTCTTGGCTGCAGCACAGTAGACTATATGATTACAGACTTAGACCCATCCTCTTTCAGAGCATTCACAGTCAAACCACAAACAACACTGTCAGATCACAGTCAAATTACTATGTTCCTCAAAAAGACAGAAACAAACAACATAGAAACACAACCCAGTAAACTGTACAACACCAAAAAATCGAACAGATGGGCCAAAAACGACACGGAAAAATACCAGAAAACAATTAGCAATGCATCAACTCAAGCTCTCTTAGACACCTTTCTGGATAACATATACACTCACAATAAAGAAGGCGTAAACCGGGCAGTTATTAAACTAAACAATATTTTTGATAATTTGGCAACAAATGCAAACTTGAAAGCTCGCAAGAACAAACCCAAATCAAAAAACTATGAAAAATGGTTTGACCGAGATTGCCATAACATGAGGAAAAAACTTAGAAAAATATCAAACCAAAAACACAGACATCCAGAAAACGAGGAATTACGCCTTACTTATTGTCAGACACTAACACAATACAGAAACACACTCAGAACCAAAAAAGAGCAATATATTAAGAATACACTCAGCTCCATGGAGGAATCCATTGATTCCAATTGTTTCTGGGAAAACTTGAAAACACTACACAAAAAACAACACGACGATTTGGCCATTCAAAATGGGGACACATGGGTAAACCACTTTGAAAAATTATACCAGAAAAACACACTAAGACCAGAGCAACACCAAATATGCAAAAAACTGGAAAAGCTAGAAATGGCCATAAAAGATAACCAAAACCCGCTAGACGCCATAATAACAGAAAAAGAACTTCTTGAAAAACTCAAGGACCTGCGACCAGGAAAAGCCTGCGGGACAGACGGCATACTAAACGAGATGATTAAACACACAGACAACAAACTGAAACTGGCTATCCTAAAACTCTTCAACTTGGTTCTGAGTGTCGGTTATTTCCCTGATATCTGGAACAAAGGACTCATAACACCCATATACAAAAGTGGGGACAAAATCGACCCAAACAACTATCGAGGCATCTGTGTAAACAGTAACCTGGGGAAGGTATTCTGCAGCATCATAAACAAAAGACTTATAAACTTCTTTGAGGAGCACAATGTCTTGAGTAAAAGCCAAATTGGATTCCTGCCAAACTATAGAACATCCGATCATATCTTCACCCTACAGACCCTAATTGACAAACACGTTCACCATAACAAAAGCAAAATCTACGCATGCTTTGTAGATTTCCAGAAGGCTTTCGACTCCATCTGGCATGACGGTTTATTCCTGAAACTTATCGAAAGCGGGGTAGGAGGGAAAACATATGATGTAATTAAATCAATGTATACAAACAATAAATGTGCAGTTAAAATTGGAGACAAACAAACAAAATACTTCCCACAGGGGCGGGGGATGACGCAGGGCTCGCCAATCTCACCGACACTCTTTAATATTTACATAAATGGATTGGCAAAACTACTTGAACAATCTACAGCACCCGGCCTCACCCTATATGAATCCAAGGTAGAATTCCTCCTCTATGCAGACGACCTGGTTCTGCTGTCACCTACTAAAGAGGGGCTACAGCAAAACCTGGACCTGCTGGAGTCGTACTGCCAGACTTGGGCCCTGACAATAAATCCCCAAAAAACCAAAGTCCTTGTGTTCCAAAGATCCAAACATCAGGGACCCAAAATAAATTTCACAGTAGGAACAACCAAAATTGAACAAACCACTAACTACACATACTTGGGCTTAAAAATCAGTTCTACGGGAAACTTCAAACTGGCTGTGAATGAACTGAAAGAGAAAGCAAGAAGGGCTTTCTATGCCATCAAAAAATCAATCCAAATAGAAATCCCAATTAGCATTTGGCTCAAAATTTTCAAATCAGTAATTGAACCAATTGCACTCTATGGCAGTGAGGTCTGGGGACCACTAACACAACAAGATTTTGCAAAATGGGACAAACACCCAATTGAGATCCTACATGCGGAATTCTGTAAAAGTATCCTCCGGACTCAGAGGAAAACAGTAAACAACGCATGCAGGGCGGAACTAGGCCAATACCCACTAATAATCACTATCCAAAAAAGAGCCACCAAATTTTGGAATCACCTACAAATGAGCAACCCCCAATGCTATCACTACGACGCCCTGAAATGCCAAGAGCTGACCATAAAGAAGAATACCCTCAGTCAACTAGTCCTGGGACTCAATAAAGTAACTAATAACAATACTAACAATAACCAGTCCCAGGACAGTGACAGGGTAACACAAAGAATTCGACCCAACACAATCGTCGCTAAGCAAAAGGAAAAATATCTGACATATTGGGCAGAAACAACAAAAACCCAAAGCAAACTCAATTGCTACTTGGCCCTAAACAGACAATACAACATAGCTGATTACCTGACCATGGTAAAGGATAACAAACTGAGAAGAACCTTGACAAGGTACAGACTTAGCGAACATAGCCTAGCGATCGAAAAAGGCAGACACAGGCAGACCAGGCTGCCAAGAGAAGACAGGATATGCTCTCACTGCAGTCAGGGAGTAGTTGAGACAGAGATGCACTTCCTCACAGCCTGTGGAAAATATCAGGGCATCAGAGAGAATTTCTACCAAAAATTCTCACAAATATGCCCTGAATTCAGAAATCTGACTGACAACCAAAAACTCCCATTCCTACTGGGGGAGGAGAGAAGCTGTGTAACACTGGCGGCACACTATGTTACAGCTTGCCATGAACAGAGGGACAACCAGTAAACTAAGACAAGAGTATATATAAACAAGGCGAATGTATATTTATAAAGTCAGGGATATACCTGTTTATGCACTATGAATGGAACCGCGTTTATGTGTTCAACCATAAATGTATTTTGATGCTTTGGCAACATAAGATGTACCTTATCATGCCAATAAAGCGATTTGTATTGTATTGTATCGAGTGATGGGGGGGGTCCCTCTGGTGAGAGTGTATCGAGTGATGGGGGGTCCCTCTGGGGAGAGTGTATCGAGTGATGGGGGGGTCCCTCTGGCGAGGGGTCCCGAGTGATGGGGGGTCCCTCTGGTGAGAGTGTATCGAGTGATGGGGGGGTCCCTCTGGCGAGGGGTCCCGAGTGATGGGGGGTCCCTCTGGTGAGAGTGTATCGAGTGATGGGGGTCCTTCTGGTGAGAGTGTATCGAGTGATGGGGGGGGGGGGGGGTTCACTCTGGCGAGGGGGTCCCGAGTGATTGGGGGGGGGTCACTCTGGCGAGGGGGTCTCGAGCATGTTAATCTGAGGCTGGCATGAACCCCTCAGCTGATTTCTGTGATGGCAGGGGGGGCGGGGGGGGGGGGGGGGGGAGGGGGGCGGGGAGGTGTACCAGAATGGCCATGGTAAGCTCCTCGCGGATTTCCTCCAGCGCTCCGATATCAGCCCACGTCACGTCCGGCACAGTGGCAAATCCTTCCCGCTTGGCCGAGGGCTGCACTGCCAACACCGAGCCGGTGAAATCGGCCATCTCCATACACAGCTTCTGGAGCTCCTCCTCTGGGACAGGAGTCTGGTCCTTCAGCAGGGCACGCAGTCTCCCAAACTCATCCTGAGAGCAGGAAACAACAACAGCACTGGTTACAGGGAGAGAAGGGGAGAACAGAAGAATTAGGAGCAGGAGTAGGCCATACGGCCCCTTGAGCCTGCTCCGCCATTCAGTAACATGGCTGATCTTCGACCCCAACTCCACTTTCCCACCCGATCCCCAAATCCCTTGATTCCCAGAGTTCAAAAATCTATCGATCTCAGCATGCATGTAGTCCTGTGTTGCAGCTTCCCCAGGTTGGCAACTCATTTTTAGGTACGCCTGGTGTTGCTCCTGGCATGCTCTTCTACACTCCTCATTGAACCAGGATTGATCCCCTGGCTTGATGGTAATGGTAGAGTGAGGGATCTTCCGGGCCATGAGGTTACAGATTGTGGTCGAAAACTGATATGGTGGTGGGCTGCTGCTGATGGCCCACAGCGACTCATGGATGCCCAGTTTTGAGCTGCTAGATTTGTTCTGAATCTGTCCCATTTAGCACAGTGGTCGTGTCACACAACACGATGGAGGGTGTCCTCAGTGTGAAGACGGGATTTCGTCTCCACAATCACTGTGCGGTGGTCACTGCTACCAATGCTGTCATGGACAGATGCATCTGCGACAGGTAGATTGCTAAGAACGAGGTCGAGTAGGTTTTTCCCTCGTGTTGGTTCTCTCACCACCTGTCGCAGGCCCAGACTGGCAGTTATGTCCTTCAGGACTCGGCCAGCTCGGTCAGTAGTGGTGCTACCGAGCCACACTCGGTGATAGACATTGAAGTCCCCCACCCAGAGTACATTCTGTGCCCTTGCTACTCTCAGTGCTTCTTCCAAGTAGTGTTAAACACGGAAGAGTACTGATTCATCAGCTGAGGGAGGGCGGTAGGTGGTAATCAGCAGGAGGTTTCCTTGCCCGTGCTTGACCTGAAGCCATGAGACTTCATGGGGTCTGGAGTCAATGTTGAGGACTCCCAGGGACGCTCCTTGCAGACTGTATACTACTGTGCTGTCACCTCTGATGGGTCTGTCCTGCCGGTGGGACAGGACATACCCAGGGATGGTGATGGAGGAGTCTGGGACATTGGCTGAAAGGTATGATTCTGTGAGTATGACTGTGTCAGGCTGTTGCTTGACTAGTCTGTGGGACAGCTCTCCCAATTTTGGCACAAGTCCCCAGATGTTGGTGAGGAGGACTTTGCAGGGTGGACTGGGCTGGGTGTGCCGTTGTCGTGTCTGTAGCCCGTGCCGAGGTCGATGCCAGGTGGTCAGTCCGGTTTTATTCTTATTATTGTTTTTCGTAGCAGTTTTTTACAATTGAGTGGCTTGCTAGGCCATTTCAGAGGGCAGTTAAGAGTCAACCACATTGCTGTGGGTCTGGAGTCACATATAGGACAGACCGGGTAAGGACGGCAGATTTCCTTCCCTAAAGGACATTAGTGAACCAGATGGGTTTTTACGACAATCCAGTAGTTTCATGGTCACCACTACTGATACTAGCTTTTTATTCCAGATTTATTTAATTAACTGAATTTAAATTCCCCAGCTGCCGTGGTGGGATTTGAACTCACGTCTCTGGATCATTAGTCCATGCCTCTGGATTACTATTCAGTAAATTAACCACTATACCATTCCCTTAGAGTGAGCTTTACTCTGTATCTAACCTATGCTGTACCTGCCCTGGGAGTGTTTGATGAGACAGTGTAGAGGGAGCTTTACTCTGTATCTAACCCGTGCTGTACCTGCCCTGGGAGTGTTTGATGGGACAGTGTAGAGGGAGCTTTACTCTGTATCTAACCTGTGCTGTACCTGCCCTGGGAGTGTTTGATGGGACAGTGTAGAGGGAGCTTTACTCTGTATCTAACCCGTGCTGTACCTGCCCTGGGAGTGTTTGATGGGACAGTGTAGAGGGAGCTTTACTCTGTATCTAACCTGTGCTGTACCTGCCCTGGGAGTGTTTGATGGGACAGTGTAGGGGGAGCCTTACTCTGTATCTAACCCGTGCTGTACCTGCCCTGGGAGTGATTGGGACAGTGTAGAGGGAAAGTGCCTCACCAGGCCAGGCTTCGGTGACCGTTCCAAGCTGCCATCTCCCGAGTTCTCCGCCCACCGCTGGATCAGGATGCGGTTAACAGCGCTCATGGCGGCCTCACGGCAGAGAGCCATCAGGTCAGCGCCCACGTAACCCGGCGTCAGACGAGCGAGCTGGTGATAGTCGAACGATTCCGGCAATTTCAGCTTCCGGCACAAAGTTCTCAGGATCCTGGAAAAGGGAAATGATCAGGCGGTGCCGGTTAATGACTGGACAGGCAGCAAAGGGCATTCATCAAATATATAATCTCATCCGTGGGCCCCACCATTCAACCGCCACTCCCACTCTCCCCACAACAGGCATTAACTAACGAGGGTGATCTGTCCCAGAGAGTCCATTAACTAAAGGGAGCGACTCCCAGAGAGTCCATTAACTAAAGGGAGTGACGTGTCCCAGAGAGAGTCCATTATTTAAAGGGAGCGACTCCCAGAGAGAGTCCATTAACTAAAGGGAGCGACTCCCAGAGACAGTCCATTAACCAAAGGGAGCGACGTGTCCCAGAGGGAGTCCATTAACTAAAGGGGGCGACGTGTCCCAGAGAGAGTCCATTAGCTAAAGGGAGCGACGTGTCCCAGAGGGAGTCCATTAACTAAAGGGAGCGACGTGTCCCAGAGAGAGTCCATTAACTAAAGGGAGCGACGTGTCCCAGAGAGAGTCCATTAACTAAAGGGAGCGACGTGTCCCAGAGGGAGTCCATTAACTAAAGGGAGCGACGTGTCCCAGAGGGAGTCCATTAACTAAAGGGAGCGACGTGTCCCAGAGGGAGTCCATTAACTAAAGGGAGCGACGTGTCCCAGAGAGAGTCCATTAACTAAAGGGAGCGACGTGTCCCAGAGGGAGTCCATTAACTAAAGGGAGCGACGTGTCCCAGAGAGAGTCCATTAACTAAAGGGAGCGACGTGTCCCAGAGAGAGTCCATTAGCTAAAGGGGGCGACGTGTCCCAGAGTCCATTAGCTAAAGGGAGTGACGTGTCCCAGAGAGAGTCCATTAACTAAAGGGAGCGACGTGTCCCAGAGAGTGTCCATTAACTAAAGGGAGTGACGTGTCCCAGAGAGAGTCCATTAACTAAAGGGAGCGGCGTGTCCGAGAGAGAGTCCATTAACCAAAGGGAGCGACGTGTCCCAGAGGGAGTCCATTAACTAAAGGGAGTGACGTGTCCCAGAGAGAGTCCATTAACTAAAGGGAGTGACGTGTCCCAGAGACAGTCCATTAACCAAAGGGAGCGACGTGTCCCAGAGGGAGTCCATTAACTAAAGGGGGTGACATGTCCCAGAGTCCATTAGCTAAAGGGAGCGACGTGTCCCAGAGAGAGTCCATTAACTGAAGGGAGCGACTCCCAGAGAGTCCATTAACTAAAGGGAGTGACGTGTCCCAGAGAGAGTCCATTAGCTAAAGGGAGCGACGTGTCCCAGAGAGAGTCCATTAACTAAAGGGGGCGACGTGTCCCAGAGAGAGTCCATTAACTAAAGGGGGCGACGTGTCCCAGAGAGAGTCCATTAACTAAAGGGGGCGATGTGTCCCAGAGAGAGTCCATTAACTAAAGGGAGTGACGCCCAGAGAAAGTCCATTAATTAAAGGGAGTGACGTGTCCCAGAGAGAGTCCATTAACTAAAGGGGGCGACGTGTTCCAGAGAGAGTCCATTAACTAAAGGGGGCGACGTGTCCCAGAGAGAGTCCATTAACTAAAGGGAGTGACTCCCAGAGAGAGTCCATTAACTAAAGGGAGCTGTTGTGTCCGTGTGTTGATAGAGACACTGAAGACAGGAGTTGGTTCATAGGTGTTTACTAAGCAAAGTCTGGAGGGGTACTAACGGATATAACACAATATACAGGCTTATATAGCCAGAGTGACCATTACCGGCATTACAGCACACATGGGGCTCTTAAAGGCACATACACTACAATTCCTCCCCTTTTAGCTAACCAGTACATCATATTTTAAGTAATAATTACATGTTATAAGAAAAATAATATACACATTGCTGTAGTTAATTAATTATAAGTCAGTCTCTCTGGAGGCTTCCTGACTCGGTCCGGGTAACGCCTCGGTGGTGTAGTAGTTTCTGGTGGTGTAGTAGGTTCTTTTGGCAAGGCTGATTCGGCTTGAATGCCAGTGTCGGGTTCATCGGGTTCCAGTATCGCCGGATCGAAGGTGGATATGGGTATCTCTACTTCATCGTTAGGCGTATAGAGTTGTGGTGTAGGTTGTCCTTTTTCGGATGACTATGATTTGGTCAGCATGGCGCCTTATTATGCTTTCTCCGATGTCCACGGTATACATCAGTGGTCCTAGTCGTGTGCAGATAGTTCCAGGCTGCCATTTCTCGGTACGGTAGTCCCAGGCCAAAACTTTTTGACCTATCTGGAAGGTTCTAGTTGGCCTTTCATTCATGCCTTGAAACTGCCGGTTCTCCACGTCCCTTCTGATGTTGGGCTTGACCAAATCCAGCCGACATCTTAGGTTTCTATTGAAGAACATCATGGCGGGAGTTTGGTTTGTCACCATATGTGTTGCATTCCTGTATGCGAACAAGAAGTTATCCACCTTGTGCTGAAGTTTTAATGTCTTCATTACCCATGGCCTTTATGGCCTTCTTGAAGGTCTGGACAAACCTTTCAGCCAATCCATTGGTGGCGGGATGGTATGGGGCGGACGTGTCGTGCTTAACCCCATTGTTTTTTTGTTTTTTTTAAGAACTTCCTGAATTCTTCGGACACAAATTGCGGTCCATTATCAGAACAGATCTGTTCCAGCAGCCCATTCCTGGCAAATATGGTCCTTAATACTGTGATGGTTTTTTCCTGTGGTGGTGGAGGACATCTTGATTACCTCCGGCCACTTGGAGTGTGCATCAACCGCGATTAAGAGCATTGAGTCCATAAATGGACCAGCAAAGTCGATGTGTACCCTTTGCCAAGGAGATGAGGGCCACTCCCATGGATGTAGAGGGGCTTGGGGTGGAGCGTTTTGGACCTTCTGGCATCCTAGGCAGCTCTTGGTCATTTCTTCGATGTCTCCATCGATACCTGGCCACCATACAAACGCCCTGGCTAGGTTCTTCATTTTCACTCCACCCAGATGCCCCTCGTGAAGCTGCTTTAGCACTTTATCCTGGAGTTTGGGTGGAATCACCACTCTGGATCCACACATCAAGGTTCCTCGGCACACTGACAGCTGTTCTCTTCTTTGCGAGAATGCTGGCAACAGTGGTTCGCCATGTGCTGGCCATCCCTTCACTGTTAAATCGTAGACCCGAGAGAGAGTCGGGTCATTTCTCGTCTCCCTTTCAATGGCAGAATTTGTTACTGGTAGACATTCCACTATGGTAGAGTGGAACATCTCCACTGGGTCTACTGTAGGTGCCTCTTCTACCGTTGGCAACGGTAGGCGCGATAAACTGTCAGCATTCCCATGCTGTTTTGATCCTTTGTATTCTATGTTGTATTGGTGTGCCCCTAGAAAAAGGGACCACCTCTGTAGCCTTTGCGCTGTCATAATGGGAACACCCTTTTTAGGGTTGAATATGGAGATGAGGGGTTGATGGTCAGTCAACAAGGTAAATTTTTGTCCGTGTAGGTAATGGTTGAATTTCTTCACTCCCCATACCAGGCTGAGTGCTTCCCTGTCGATTTGGGCATAGCTACGCTCAGCTGAGTTCAATGAGCGTGACGCAAAAGCTATCGGCCGTTCCGAGCCATCAGGGAATTTATGCGATAATACTGCTCCTATGCCGTAAGGGGATGCATCGCACGCTAGTCTGATTGGCAGTGATGGGTTGTAATGAGCCAAAACTTCTTTGGACGTGATTAAGTCTTTGCATTTATGGAAGGCACGTTTACAGTCTTCGCTCCATTTCCAAATTACTCCTGTTTGTAGCAGTTCATTAAGAGGGTGTAGAAGAGCTAATAAGTTCGGTAAAAATTTATGATAGTAATTTATTAATCCCAGGAACGACCTTAATTGTGAAACATTTTCAGGTGCTGGGGCTTTTATGACCGCTTCAATTTTTTCAGGTGACTTATGCAACCCTTCCTTATTTATTATGTGGCCACAATATATCTGATTTCGGAAAAATTCGCACTTGGGGCGATTTGCTCGTAGGCCCCGTTCTCTCAGCCTAGTGAGCACCTGCTCCAAATTGGCAAGGTGCTCGTTGTCGTTTTCTCCTGTTACAAGGATGTCATCTAGGTAGCATTGAGTACCCGGAATCCCTTGGAGGACTTGCTCCATAGCTCTTTGCCAGATAGCTGGAGCGGACGCTACTCCGAAAACTAGTCGATTGTACTGGTACAGACCTTCATGTGTATTTATCGTGAGATATTTTTTTAGAGGCCTCTTCAACCTCCATCTGTAGATATGCCTGTGCCAAGCCAATTTTGGTGAAACGTTTCCCTCCGGATAGTGAGGCGAAAATATCTTCTATCCTCGGAAGAGGATACTGTACCGTGTGAAGGACCAGGTTTACCGTCACCTTGAAGTCTCCACAGATGCGAATTTTTCTCTGTTCTTCAGATTTATTATTATTCAATGCTTTCATGACTGGAACGATGGGTGTTGCCCACTCGCTCCAATCTATTTTGGATAATACGCCTGCATTTTCCAAATTCTCCAGCTCTGCCTCGACTGCTGGACGAATTGCGTATGGCACTGGTCTTGCTTTAAAAATCTTGGGAATTGCTGCATCTTCCACTTTTATTGAGGCAGTGATGCCTTTCAAGGTTCCTAGTTTCTCTTGAAACACTTCTTTGGCGTTGGCCAAGATGTCTTTTAATCGTTCAGGTATGACGTCATCATCGTTTTTGTTCTTACTGGTCACCGTCAGTGCCTGAATGGAGTGCCAGTCTAAACGTATTTTCCTGATCCATTCACGTCCTAACAGCGGTGGGCCACCATCTTGTAGAATGTATAAATACAACTTTTGTATTTCCTTGCCATTGCATACAACAGGCACCCTTATTTTTCCTTTGGGGTATCCTTTCTGCCCCGGATATGTTTTTAAGATAATGGATGTGTCTTTTAAAGGTATATGCGGAAATAGCCTCTCGTAATCCCGTCGATTTATTACGGTCAGAGCTGATCCTGTATCTAGCTCCATTTTAACTGGGGACCCTGCTATCGTGAGGGTAACCCAAATGGTCTGGTAATCATCTTTGGCAAGTACATTATGTAATTTGAGACAGCTTAGTCTCTTGTTTTCGGAGTCGCTATCGCTCTTCTGGTCTTCGGAGCTATTGTCCGTCATCATTTGTACCTTTCTGTACTTTTCTTTATTGATTTTTTTCCCCCTGTCTGTGGATTTATTTTGTCCAGATCGGCATACCCATGCAATGTGTCCAATCTTTCCGCATTGCCTGCATGCTTTGTCCTTGAACCAGCAGTCCCTCTGGTTGTGGGTGGATCTGCCGCAGCGATAACATCTCTCGAAACCCCGTGTCATTTCATGGGTGCCGAAGTCGTGTCTTTTGTTGTATCTCTGCAGCTCCTCTTGCTGCTGCTTCGTATGATACAGCCATACTGAAAGCTTTGTCCAGTGTTAAATCTTTTTCAGAAAGCAGCCTTTTTTGTGTTCCTTCACTTAAGAGACCGCAGACGAATTTGTCTCGAAGATAATCTGCTAGTCCTGCCCCAAATTGGCAGTGTTTTGATAGCTTTCTTAATTCGGTGAGGTAATCAGCGTTACTTTCATTCTTGTGTTGATTTCTCTTGAAGAATTTGAATCGTTCCGCTATCAGCAGCGGTGTTGGGTTTAAGGGCTCCTGTAGGGTATCAACAATTTCTTTAAAATCCTTGTCCTTTGGTTTGGCTGGAGTGATTAAATTTCGTAACAGCCCATATGCCTTTGCGCCCATTAGATTCAGCAGTACTGAAGCTTTTTTTTCATCTTCTATTCCATTTGCAGTGCAATATACCTCCACTCTTTCCACATATGTGGTCCAATCCTCTATTTCGCTATCAAAAGCATCGATATTGCCAGACTTAGGCATCTTAGAAAAGATATGGCGCTTCCCGCACTTTTCTTTCTTTTCTGCAAAAAAGATATGGCGCTTTCCCGCCGCTGCTGCCGATGACAACGCTGTTTCCCGCGGTTTCCGTTCTTTTTATATTTATTTATTTACAGTTGGAGACTCGTTCCCGCCGGACTTTTTCTCTAGGTCTGAACGCCGACCTGCTTGCCGCGCCGGCCGTCTCCCGAGGGCTCCCTCCCCGTCTGTTATTGCTTGCCTCTGATTTCGCTGCTTGTCCCAGCTGTAGAGCCAGCCGCTGGAGCCCCAGCCTGACGCCCAGTAAGGGTTAGCGCAGTACCTGCCACCAGCTTGGCCAGCTGGTGAAACCACAGTTTCTTTCACTTTCTTGATTCTTCTGGACGCCAGAGGAATCGATGTCCTTGAGGTGCTGCCGAATTGCAGGTAAGTCCGTTTCCACTTCGTCGCCACTGTTGTGTCTGTGTGTTGATAGAGACACTGAAGACAGGAGTTGGTTCATAGGTGTTTACTAAGCAAAGTCTGGAGGGGTACTAACGGATATAAAGCAATATACAGGCTAATATAGCCCGAGTGGCCATTACCGGCATTACAGCACACATGGGGCTCTTAAAGGCACATACACTACATGAGCGACTCCCAGAGAGAGTCCATTAACTAAAGGGAGCGACGTGTCCCAGAGAGAGTCCATTAACTGAAGGGAGCGATGTGTCCCAGAGAGAGTCCATTAACTAAAGGGAGCGTCGTGTCCCAGAGACAGTCCATTAACTAAAGGGAGCGACGTGTCCCAGAGAGAGTCCATTAACTAAAGGGAGCGACGAGTCCCAGAGAGAGTCCATTAACTAAAGGGAACGACGTGCCCCAGAAAGAGTCCATTAACTAAAGGGAGTGACGTGTCCCAGAGAGAGTCCATTAACTAAAGGGAGCGACGTGTCCCAGAGAGTCCATTAACTAAAGGGAGTGACGTGTCCCAGAGAGAGTCCATTAACTGAAGGGAGCGACTCCCAGAGAGTCCATTAACGAAAGGGAGCGACGTGTCCCAGAGAGAGTCCATTAACTAAAGGGAGCGACGTGTCCCAGAGAGAGTCCATTAACTGAAGGGAGTGACGTGTCCCAGAGAGTCCATTAACTAAAGGGAGTGACGTGTCCCAGAGAGAGTCCATTAACTAAAGGGAGCGACTCCCAGAGAGAGAGTCCATTAACTAAAGGGAGTGACGTGTCCCAGAGAGAGTCCATTAACTAAAGGGAGTGACGTGTCCCAGAGAGAGTCCATTAACTGAAGGGGGAGACGTGTCCCAGAGAGAGTCCATTAACTGAAGGGAGCGACACCCAGAGAGAGAGAGTCCATTAACTAAAGGGAGCGACGTGTCCCAGAGAGTCCATTAACTAAAGGGGGAGGCGTGTCCCAGAGAGAGTCCATTAACTAAAGGGGGTGACTCCCAGAGAGTGTCCATTAACTAAAGGGAGTGACGTGTTCCAGAGAGTCCATTAACTGAAGGGAGCGACACCCAGAGAGAGTCCATTAACTAAAGGGAGTGACGTGTCCCAGAGAGAGTCCATTAACTAAAGGGGGAGACGGGTCCCAGAGAGAGTCCATTAACTAAAGGGAGCGACGTGTCCCAGAGAGAGTCCATTAACTAAAGGGAGCGACTCCCAGAGAGAGAGTCCATTAACTAAAGGGAGCGACGTGTCCCAGAGAGAGTCCATTAACTAAAGGGAGCGACACCCAGACAGAGTCCATTAACTGAAGGGAGCGACGTGTCCCAGAGAGAGTCCATTAACTAAAGGGAGCGACTCCCAGAGAGAGAGTCCATTAACTAAAGGGAGCGACGTGTCCCAGAGAGAGTCCATTAACTAAAGGGAGCGACGTGTCCCAGAGAGAGTCCATTAACTAAAGGGAGCAACGTGTCCCAGAGAGAGTCCATTAACTAAAGGGAACGACGTGTCCCAGAGAGAGTCCATTAACTGAAGGGAGCGACGAGTCCCAGAGAGTCCATTAACTAAAGGGAGCGACGTGTCCCAGAGAGAGTCCATTAACTAAAGGGAGCGACTCCCAGAGAGAGAGTCCATTAACTAAAGGGAGCGACGTGTCCCAGAGAGAGTCCATTAACTAAAGGGAGCGACGTGTCCCAGAGGGAGTCCATTAACTAAAGGGAGCGACACCCAGAGAGAGAGTCCATTAACTAAAGGGAGCGACGTGTCCCAGAGAGAGTCCATTAACTAAAGGGAGCGACGTGTCCCAGAGAGTCCATTAACTAAAAGGGGCGACGTGTCCCAGAGAGAGTCCATTAACTAAAGGGATCGACTCCCAGAGAGAGAGTCCATTAACTAAAGGGAGCGACGTGTCCCAGAGAGAGTCCATTAACTAAAGGGAGCGACGTGTCCCAGAGAGTCCATTAACTAAAGGGAGCGACGTGTCCCAGAGAGAGTCCATTAACTAAAGGGAGCGACGTGTCCCAGACAGAGTCCATTAACTAAAGGGGGTGACTCCCAGAGAGAGTCCATTAACTAAAGGGAGTGACGTGTCCCAGAGAGAGTCCATTAACTAAAGGGAGCGACGTGTCCCAGAGAGAGTCCATTAACTAAAGGGAGTGACGTGTTCCAGAGAGTCCATTAACTGAAGGGAGCGACGTGTCCCAGAGAGAGTCCATTAACTGAAGGGAGCGACACCCAGAGAGAGAGAGTCCATTAACTAAAGGGAGCGACGTGTCCCAGAGAGAGTCCATTAACTAAAGGGAGCGACTCCCAGAGAGAGAGTCCATTAACTAAAGGGAGTGACGTGTCCCAGAGAGAGTCCATTAACTAAAGGGAGCGACGTGTCCCAGAGAGAGTCCATTAACCAAAGGGAGTGACGTGTCCCAGAGAGAGTCCATTAACTAAAGGGAGCGACGTGTCCCAGAGAGAGTCCATTAACTAAAGGGAGTGACGTGTCCCAGAGAGTGTCCATTAACTAAAGGGAGCGACGTGTCCCAGAGAGTCCATTAACTGAAGGGAGCGACACCCAGAGAGAGAGAGTCCATTAACTAAAGGGAGTGACGTGTCCCAGAGAGAGTCCATTAACTAAAGGGAGCGACGTGTCCCAGAGAGTCCATTAACTAAAGGGAGCGACTCCCAGAGAGAGAGTCCATTAACTAAAGGGGGAGACGTGTCCCAGAGAGAGTCCATTAACTAAAGGGAGCGACGTGTCCCAGAGAGAGTCCATTAACTAAAGGGAGCAACGTGTCCCAGAGAGAGTCCATTAACTAAAGGGAGTGACGTGTCCCAGAGAGAGTCCATTAACTAAAGGGAGTGACGTGTCCCAGAGAGAGTCCATTAACTAAAGGGAGTGACGTGTCCCAGAGAGAGTCCATTAACTGAAGGGGGAGACGTGTCCCAGAGAGAGTCCATTAACTAAAGGGAGCGGCGTGTCCCAGAGAGAGTCCATTAACTAAAGGGAGCGACGTGTCCCAGAGGGAGTCCATTAACTGAAGGGAGCGACGTGTCCCAGAGAGAGTCCATTAACTAAAGGGAGCGACGTGTCCCAGAGAGAGTCCATTAACTAAAGGGGGCGACGTGTCCCAGAGAGAGTCCATTAACTAAAGGGAGTGACTCCCAGAGAGAGAGTCCATTAACTAAAGGGGGAGACGTGTCCCAGAGAGAGTCCATTAACTAAAGGGAGCGACGTGTCCCAGAGAGAGTCCATTAACTAAAGGGAGTGACGTGTCCCAGAGAGAGTCCATTAACTAAAGGGAGTGACTCCCAGAGAGAGAGTCCATTAACTAAAGGGGGAGACGTGTCCCAGAGAGAGTCCATTAACTAAAGGGAGCGACGTGTCCCAGAGAGAGTCCATTAACTAAAGGGAGCGACGTGTCCCAGAGAGAGTCCATTAACTAAAGGGAGCGACGTGTCCCAGAGAGAGTCCATTAACTAAAGGGGGAGACGTGTCCCAGAGAGAGTCCATTAACTAAAGGGGGCGACGTGTCCCAGAGAGAGTCCATTAACTAAAGGGAGTGACGTGTCCCAGAGAGAGTCCATTAACTAAAGGGAGTGACTCCCAGAGAGAGAGTCCATTAACTAAAGGGGGAGACGTGTCCCAGAGAGAGTCCATTAACTAAAGGGAGCGACGTGTCCCAGAGAGAGTCCATTAACTAAAGGGAGTGACGTGTCCCAGAGAGAGTCCATTAACTAAAGGGAGCGACGTGTCCCAGAGAGAGTCCATTAACTAAAGGGAGCGACTCCCAGAGAGAGAGTCCATTAACTAAAGGGGGAGACGTGTCCCAGAGAGAGTCCATTAACTAAAGGGAGCGACGTGTCCCAGAGAGAGTCCATTAACTAAAGGGAGTGACGTGTCCCAGAGAGAGTCCATTAACTAAAGGGAGCGACGTGTCCCAGAGAGAGTCCATTAACTAAAGGGAGCGACGTGTCCCAGAGAGTGTCCATTAGCTAAAGGGAGCGACGTGTCCCAGAGAGACTCCATTAACTAAAGGGAGCGACGTGTCCCAGAGAGAGTCCATTAACTAAAGGGAGCGACTCCTAGACAGAGAGTCCATTAACTAAAGGGAACGACTCCCAGAGAGTCCATTAACTAAAAGGGAGCGACGTGTCCCAGAGAGAGTCCATTAACTAAAGGGAGCGACGTGTCCCAGAGAGAGTCCATTAACTAAAGGGAGCGACGTGTCCCAGAGAGAGTCCATTAACTAAAGGGAGTGACGTGTCCCAGAGAGAGTCCATTAACTAAAGGGAGCGACGTGTCCCAGAGAGAGTCCATTAACTAAAGGGAGCGACGTGTCCCAGAGAGAGTCCATTAACTGAAGGGAGCGACGTGTCCCAGAGAGAGTCCATTAACTAAAGGGAGCGACGTGTCCCAGAGAGAGTCCATTAACTAAAGGGGGCGACTCCTAGACAGAGAGTCCATTAACTAAAGGGAACGACTCCCAGAGAGAGTCCATTAACTAAAGGGAGTGACGTGTCCCAAAGAGAGTCCATTAACTAAAGGGAGCGACGTGTCCCAGAGAGAGTCCATTAACTGAAGGGGGAGACGTGTCCCAGAGAGAGTCCATTAACTAAAGGGGGCGACGTGTCCCAGAGAGTCCATTAACTAAAGGGAGCGACGTGTCCCAGAGAGAGTCCATTAACTAAAGGGAGCGACGTGTCCCAGAGAGAGTCCATTAACTAAAGGGAGCGACGTGTCCCAGAGAGAGTCCATTAGCTAAAGGGAGTGACGTGTCCCAGACAGTCCATTAACTGAAGGGAGTGACGTGTCCCAGAGAGAGTCCATTAACTAAAGGGAGTGACGTGTCCCAGAGAGAGTCCATTAACTAAAGGGAGCGACGTGTCCCAGAGAGTCCATTAACTAAAGGGAGTGACGTGTCCCAGAGAGAGTCCATTAACTGAAGGGAGCGACTCCCAGAGAGTCCATTAACTAAAGGGAGCGACGTGTCCCAGAGAGAGTCCATTAACTAAAGGGAGCGACGTGTCCCAGAGAGAGTCCATTAACTGAAGGGAGTGACGTGTCCCAGAGAGAGTCCATGAACTAAAGGGAGTGACGTGTCCCAGAGAGAGTCCATTAACTAAAGGGAGCGACTCCCAGAGAGAGAGTCCATTAACTAAAGGGAGTGACGTGTCCCAGAGAGAGTCCATTAACTAAAGGGAGTGACGTGTCCCAGAGAGAGTCCATTAACTGAAGGGGGAGACGTGTCCCAGAGAGAGTCCATTAACTGAAGGGAGCGACACCCAGAGAGAGAGAGTCCATTAACTAAAGAGAGCGACGTGTCCCAGAGAGAGTCCATTAACTAAAGGGAGTGACGTGTCCCAGAGAGTCCATTAACTAAAGGGAGTGACGTGTCCCAGAGAGAGTCCATTAACTAAAGGGAGCGACGTGTCCCAGAGAGAGTCCATTAACTAAAGGGAGCGACGTGTCCCAGAGAGAGTCCATTAACTGAAGGGGGAGACGTGTCCCAGAGAGAGTCCATTAACTGAAGGGGGAGACGTGTCCCAGAGAGTCCATTAACTAAAGGGAGCGACGTGTCCCAGAGAGAGTCCATTAACTGAAGGGGGAGACGTGTCCCAGAGAGAGTCCATTAACTGAAGGGGGAGACGTGTCCCAGAGAGTGTCCATTAACTAAAGGGAGCGACTCCCAGAGAGAGAGTCCATTAACTAAAGGGAGTGACTCCCAGGGAGAGTCCATTAACTAAAGGGAGTGACGTGTCCCAGAGAGAGTCCATTAACTAAAGGGAGTGACTCCCAGGGAGAGTCCATTAACTAAAGGGAGTGACGTGTCCCAGAGAGTCCATTAACTAAAGGGAGCGACGTGTCCCAGAGAGAGTCCATTAACTAAAGGGAGCGACGTGTCCCAGAGAGTGTCCATTAATGAAAGGGGGTGGCCTGTTACAGGGAGTCCATTAACACATTCTCACTCAGGGTACAGACTGATTGATGTACTCACTGTTCACGGGCCCCCTCGCTTGGAATTCCCAGGCAGATCTCCCGGTCGAAGCGTCCCGCCCGTCGCAGTGCGGGGTCCAACGAGTCCGGCCTGTTTGTCGCACCGATAACCAGAACCTGCGTGGTGCCCACCAGACTGTTCAGATCTGGAACAGGAGAGTAAAGGACACCCATCAAATCGCAGCCGTGGGAACCGGCATCCTACACCAGCCCATACCCGTACAGTATTACACACCCACTCACACCAGCCCATACGGTTTTACACACCCACTCACACCAGCCCATACCCATACGGTTTTACACACCCACTCGCACCAGCCCATACCCATACGGTTTTACACACCCACTCACACCCGTACGGTTTTACACACCCTCTCACACCAGCCCACACCCGTACAGTTTTACACACCCACTCACACCAGCCCACACCTGTATGGTTTTACCCACCCTCTCAACAGCTGATATGGACAGAGAGGGTTGTCGGATTATAATGTGGGATTGGGGTGGGGGGAGGCGCCACACTGCCATTAATTGGCCCAGTTCCAGGCGTGCAGCTGGGAGCCCATTCTCTCGGGGACTGACTGACCGTCCATGCAGGTGAGCAGCTGAGCCACGATCCGACGCTCCATGTCCTTGGATGCAAGTTCGCGTTTGGGAGAAATGGCGTCAATCTCATCGATGAAGATGATGCATGGAGCCTGGAGCTGGGAAAAGGGCCTGGGATCAGTGAGTGAGGCAGCGGAGTACATCAAATCAACACATGGGAGAAGCCTGTGGCAGCAACAAAACAAGGTGATGCCTCTGCAACAGGCTCCACTCCATCCCCCCTCCGACTCACCCCCTCCCCACCATCCCCTCCCCCATCCCCTCCAAAATCCCCCCGACTCTGCCACCTCCCCACCATCACATTCCCTCCCGCCTCACAACCCCCCCCAACAACCCCCCTACCCCCGACTCTCCCCCTCCCCCTCCAACATCCCCCCGACTCTGCCCCCTCCCCACCATCACATTCCCTCCCCCCTCACAACCCCCCCAACAACCCCGCTACGCCCGACTCTGCCCCCCTCCCCACTACCTCATCCCCCCCACACCCCCCCTCCGACTCTCCCCCCTCCCCACCCCCTACAACCCCCACCACATCCCCCCCGACACTCCCCCCCCCTCCCCACCCCCCTCAATCGCCCCACATCCTCCCTCCGACTCTCCCCCCCTCCAACACCCCCCACATCCCCCCTCCGACGCTCCCCCCTCCCCTCAACACCCCTCCGACTCTCCCCCCTCCCCTCAACCCCCCTCCGACTCACCCCCGTCCCCACGCCCCCGCATCCCCCCTCCGACTCGCCCCCCTCCCCACCCCCTACAACCCCCCCACATCCCCCGTCCGACTCTCCCCCCTCCCCCACCCCTATAACCCCCCCCACATCGCCCCTCCGACTCTCCCTGCTCCCCACCCCCTCATCCCCCCTCCGACTCTCCCCCCTCCCCTCAACCCCCCTCCGACTCTCCCCCCTCCCCTCAACCCCCCTCCGACTCGCCCCCCTCCCCACCCCCCCCGCATCCCCCCTCCGACTCTCCCCCCTCCCCACTCCCTACAACCCCCCCACATCCCCCCTCCGACTCTCCCCCCTCCCCCACCCCCTACAACCCCCCCCACATCCCCCCTCCGACTCTCCCCCCTCCCCTCAACCCCCCTCCGACTCGCCCCCCTCCCCCCCACATCCCCCCTCCGACTCTGCCCCTCCCCACAACCCCTCCCCACCCCCCTCAACCCCCCCAGACTCTCCCTCCCTCTCCCCTCCCCCCAGACTCTCCCTCCCTCCCTCCCCTCCCCCCAGACTCTCCCTCCCTCCCTCCCCTCCCCCCACTCTCCCTCCCTCCCCTCCCCCCAGACTCTCCCTCCCTCCCCTCCCCCCAGACTCTCCCTCCCTCCCCTCCCCCGAGACACTCCCTCCCTCCCCCCCAGACTCTCCCTCCCTCCCCTCCAGACTCTCCCTCTCTCCCCTCCCCCCCAGACTCTCCCTCTCTCCCCTCCCCCCCAGACTCTCCCTCTCTCCCCTCCCCCCCAGACTCCCTCTCTCCCCTCCCCCCCAGACTCCCTCTCCCCTCCCCCCCACTCTCCTCCTCTCCCCTCCCCCCAGACTCTCCCTCCCTCCCTCCCCTCCCCCCAGACAATACAATACAATACAAATCGCTTTATTGGCATGATAAGGTACATCTTATGTTGCCAAAGCATCAAAATACATTTATGGTTGAACACATAAACGCGGTTCCATTCATACAGTGTATAAACAGGTATATCCCTGAGTTTATAAATATATTTTCGCCTTGTTTATATATACTCTTGTCTTAGTTTACTGGTTGTCCCTCTGTTCATGGCAAGCTGTAACATAGTGTGCCGCCAGTGTTACACAGCTTCTCTCCTCCCCCAGTAGGAATGGGAGTTTTTGGTTGTCAGTCAGATTTCTGAATTCAGGGCATATTTGTGAGAATTTTTGATAGAAATTCTCTCTGATGCCCTGATATTTTCCACAGGCTGTGAGGAAGTGCATCTCTGTCTCAACTACTCCCTGACTGCAGTGAGAGCATATCCTGTCTTCTCTTGGCAGCCTGGTCTGCCTGTGTCTGCCTTTTTCGATCGCTAGGCTATGTTCGCTAAGTCTGTACCTTGTCAAGGTTCTTCTCAGTTTGTTATCCTTTACCATGGTCAGGTAATCAGCTATGTTGTATTGTCTGTTTAGGGCCAAGTAGCAATTGAGTTTGCTTTGGGTTTTTGTTGTTTCTGCCCAATATGACAGATATTTTTCCTTTTGCTTAGCGACGATTGTGTTGGGTCGAATTCTTTGTGTTACCCTGTCACTGTCCTGGGGCTGGTTATTGTTAGTATTGTTATTAGTTACTTTATTGAGTCCCAGGACTAGTTGACTGAGGGTATTCTTCTTTATGGTCAGCTCTTGGCATTTCAGGGCGTCGTAGTGATAGCATTGGGGGTTGCTCATTTGTAGGTGATTCCAAAATTTGGTGGCTCTTTTTTGGATAGTGATTATTAATGGGTATTGGCCTAGTTCCTCTCCCTCCCTCCCCTCCCCTCCCCCCAGACTCTCCCTCCCTCCCCTCCCCCGAGACTCTCCCTCCCTCCCCTCCCCCCAGACTCTCCCTCTCTCCCCTCCCCCCCAGACTCTCCCTCTCTCCCCTCCCCCCCAGACTCTCCCTCTCTCCCCTCCCCCCAGACTCCATCTCTCCCCTCCCCCCTAGACTCCCTCTCTCCCTCCCCCTAGACTCCCTCTCTCCCCTCCCCCCCAGACTCCCTCTCCCCTCCCCCCCAGACTCCCTCTCTCCCCTCCCCCCCAGACTCCCTCTCCCCTCCCCCCCAGACTCTCCCTCTCCCCTCCCCCCCAGACTCTCCCTCTCCCCTCCCCCCCAGACTCCCTCTCCCCTCCAGACTCCCTCTCCCCTCCCCCCCAGACTCCCTCTCCCCTCCCCCCCCAGACTCCCTCTCTCCCCTCCCCCCCAGACTCCCTCTCTCCCCTCCCCCCCAGACTCTCCCTCTCCCCCCAGACTCTCCCTCTCCCCTCCCCCCCCCAGACTCCCTCTCCCTCCAGACTCCCTCTCCCCTCCAGACTCCCTCTCTCCCCTCCCCCCCAGACTCCCTCTCTCCCCTCCCCCCCAGACTCTCCCTCTCCCCCCAGACTCTCCCTCTCCCCTCCCCCCCAGACTCCCTCTCCCCTCCAGACTCCCTCTCTCCCCTCCCCCCCAGACTCCCTCTCTCCCCTCCCCCCAGACTCCCTCTCTCCCCTCCCCCCAGACTCCCTCTCTCCCCCTCCCCCCCAGACTCCCTCTCTCCCCCTCCCCCCCAGACTCCCTCTCTCCCCTCCCCCCCAGACTCCCTCTCTCCCTCCCCCCCAGACTCCCTCTCTCCCCTCCCCCCCAGACTCCCTCTCTCCCCTCCCCCCCAGACTCCCTCTCTCCCCCTCCCCCCCAGACTCCCTCTCTCCCCTCCCCCCCAGACTCCCTCTCTCCCCCTCCCCCCCAGACTCCCTCTCTCCCCCCCAGACTCCCTCTCTCCCCTCCCCCCCAGACTCCCTCTCTCCCCCCCAGACTCCCTCTCTCCCCTCCCCCCCAGACTCCCTCTCTCCCCTCCCCCCCAGACTCCCTCTCCCCTCCCCCCCAGACTCCCTCTCTCCCCTCCCCCCCAGACTCCCTCTCTCCCCTCCCCCCCAGACTCCCTCTCTCCCCTCCCCCCCCACTGTCCTCCTCTCCCCTCCCCCCCAGACTCCCTCTCTCCCCTCCCCCAGACTCCCTCTCTCCCCTCCCCCCCAGACTCCCTCTCTCCCCTTCCCCCAGAATCTCCCTCTCCCCTCCCCCCAGACTCCCTCTTTCCCCTCCCCCCCAGACTCTCCCTCTCTCCCCTCCCAGACTCTCCCTCTCTCCCCTCCCCAGACTCTCCTCTCTCCCCTCCCCAGACTCTCCTCTCTCCCCTCCCCAGACTCTCCCTCTCCCCCCTCCCCCCCAGACTCTCCCTCTCCCCCTCCCCCCCCAGACTCTCCCTCCTCCCCCCAGACTCTCCCTCTCCCCCCTCCCCCCCAGACTCTCCCTCTCCCCCTCCCCCCAGACTCTCCCTCTCTCCCCTCCCCCCCAGACTCTCCCTCTCCCCCCCTCCCCCCCCCAGACTCTCCCTCTCCCCCCTCCCCCCCAGACTCTCCCTCCTCCCCCCCAGACTCTCCCTCTCCCCCTCCCCCCAGACTCTCCCTCTCCCCCCTCCCCCCCAGACTCTCCCTCTCCCCTCCCCCCCAGACTCTCCCTCTCTCCCTCCCTGACTCTCCCTCTCCCCCCTCCCCCCCAGACTCTCCCTCTCCCCCCAGACTCTCCCTCTCCCCCCTCCCCCCCAGACTCTCCCTCTCCCCCTCCCCCCCAGACTCTCCTCTCCCCTCCCCCCCAGACTCTCCCTCTCCCCCCTCCCCCCCAGACTCTCTCTCCCCCTCCCCCCCAGACTCTCCCTCTCCCCCCTCCCCCCAGACTCTCCCTCTCCCCCCTCCCCCCAGACTCTCCCTCTCCCCCCTCCCCCAGACTCTCCCTCTCCCCCCTCCCCCCCCCAGACTCTCCCTCTCCCCCCTCCCCCCAGACTCTCCCTCTCTCCCTCCCCAGACTCTCCCTCTCTCCCCTCCCCAGACTCTCTCTCCCCCCTCCCCAGACTCTCCCTCTCCCCCTCCCCCCAGACTCTCCCTCTTCCCCCTAGACTCTCCCTCTCCCCCCCAGACTCTCCCTCTCCCCCCTCCCCCCCAGACTCTCCCTCTCCCCCCTCCCCCCCAGACTCTCCCTCTCCCCCCCAGACTCTCCCTCTCCCCCCTCCCCCCCAGACTCTCCCTCTCCCCCCTCCCCCCAGACTCTCCCTCTCCCCCCTCCCCCCAGACTCTCCCTCTACCCCCTCCCCCCAGACTCTCCCTCTCTCCCCTCCCCCCAGACTCTCCCTCTCTCCCCCCTCCCGACTCTCCCCCTCCCCCCCAGACTCTCCCTCTCCCCCCTCCCCCCAGACTCTCCCTCTCCCCCCTCCCCCCCCAGACTCTCCCTCTCCCCCCTCCCCCCCAGACTCTCCCTCTCCCTCCCCCCCAGACTCTCCCTCTCTCCCCTCCCCCCCAGACTCTCCCTCTCCCCCCTCCCCCCAGACTCTCCCTCTCCCCCCTCCCCCCCAGACTCTCCCTCTCTCCCTCCCTCTCCCCCCTCCCCCCCCAGACTCTCCCTCTCCCCCCCCCTGCCCCCCCAGACTCTCCCTCTCTCCCCTCCCCCCCCTGACTCTCCCTCTCTTCCCCCCCTCCCCTGACTCTCCCTCTCTCCCCTCTCCCCCCAGACTCTCCCTCTCCCCCCCTCCCCCCCCAGACTCTCCCTCTCTCCCCGCCCTCCCCCTCCCAGACTCTCCCCTCTCCCCCTCCCCCCAGACTCTCCCTCTCCCCCCTCCCCCCCAGACTCCCCTCTCCCCCTCCCCCCCAGACTCCCTCTCTCCCCTCCCCCCAGACTCTCCCTCTCTCCCCCCTCCCCTGACTCTCCTCTCTCCCCTCCCCCCCCAGACTCTCTCCCCTCCCCAGACTCTCCCCCTTACCGCCCCCCCCCCCCCACCCAGGCTCTACCCCTCCTCCCAGCCTCACCCTGGGTACTCACCACCGCCTCTTCAAACAGCTCTCGCAGTTTCTGCTCCGACTCTCCGGAGACTCCGGACACAATCTCCGTGGCAGCGACTTCAGCATGGGCAGCTCCAGCTCCTGGGAGGACACCGCATCCAGTGGTTACACCAGCAGCAACACCGCAATTCAGAACATAACAGAAGAATTCGGAGCAGGAGTCGGCCATAACGGCCCCCTCGAGCCTGCTCCGCCACACGGCCCCTCGAGCCTGGCTCCGCCACACGGCCCCTCGAGCCTGCTCCGCCACACGGCCCCTCGAGCCTGCTCCGCCACACGGCCCCTCGAGCCTGCTCCGCCACATGGCCCCTCGAGCCTGCTCCGCCACACGGCCCCTCGAGCCTGCTCCGCCACACGGCCCCTCGAGCCTGCTCCGCCACACGGCCCCTCGAGCCTGCTCCGCCACACGGCCCCTCGAGCCTGCTCCGCCACACGGCCCCTCGAGCCTGCTCCGCCACACGGCCCCTCGAGCCTGCTCCGCCATTCAATAAGATCATGGCTGATCATTGACCTCAACTCCACTTTCCCACCTGATCTCCATAGCCCTTGATTCCCAATGAGTCCAAAATTCTCTCAGCCTTGAATATACCCAAAGACTGAGCCTCCACAGCCCTCTGGGGCAGAGAATTCCAAAGATTCACAACCTGAGTGAAGAAATTCCTCCTCATCTCGGTGTTAAATGGCCTACCCCTTATCCCGAGACTATGCCCCCTAGTTCTATACACTCCAGCCAGGGGAAACAACCTCTCAGCATCTGCCCTGTCAATCCCCCTCAGAATATTATATTTTTCAATCAGATCCCCTCATTCTTCTAAACTTCAACCCCCTTGCAATAAAGGCCAACATGCCATTTGCCTTCCTAATTGCTTGCTGTACCTGGATGCTAGCTTTCTGTGTTTCCTGTACAAGGACACCTAAATCTGACTGAAGGCCAACATTTAATGGTTTCTCACCATTTAAAAATTATTCTGTTTTTCTATTCTTCCTACCAAAGTGAGTAACCTCACATTTCCCTACATTATACTCCACCTGCCACCTTACTGCCCACGTCACTTAGTCGATCTATATCCTTTGCAGACTCGGTGTTCTCCTCACAGCTTACTGTCCCACCCAGCTTTGTATCATCAGCAAACTTGGATACATTACACTCGGTCCCTTCATCTAGGTCATTAATATAGATTGTAAATAGCTGAGGCCCCAACACTGATCCTTGCGGCACCCCACTAGTTACAGCCTGCCAACCTGAAAAAGATCTGTTTATCCCTACTCTCTGCTTTCTGTCCGTTAACCAATCCTCTATCCATGCTACTATATTACCCCCAACCCAATGAGCCCTAAATCTTGTGTAATAACCTTTTATGTGGCACCTATTCGAATGCCTTTGGAAATCCAAATATACTACATCCACTGGTTCCCCTTTATCTACCCTGCTAGTTACATCCTCAAAAAACTCTAATAAATTTGTTAAACATGATTTCCCTTTCATAGAAAATCATAATATGATTAGGCAGAGTCTAAGTGCCCTGTTACCACTTCCTTAACAACGGATTCCAGCATTTTCCCGACAACTGATGTTAGGCTAACTGGCCTGTAATTCCCAGTTTTCTCTCTCCCTCCTTTCTTGAATAGCGGGGTTACATTTAGTACCTTCCAATCCGCTGAGATTCTAGAATCTAGATTATTTTGGAAGATCAAAACCAATGAATCCACCGTCCACAACACTGGAATTCACAGTTATTCAACTGTATCGAGACTCCACACCAGGAGCAGGACATTCCCACAGAGACTCCACACCAGGAGCGGGGCATTCCCACCAAGACTCCACAGCAGGAGCAGGACATTCCCACCAAGACTCGGCACCAGGAGCAGGACATTCCCACCAAGATTCGGCACCAGGAGCAGGACATTCCCACCAAGACTCGGCACCAGGAGCAGGACATTCCCACAGAGATGCCACACCAGGAGCAGGACATTCCCGCCGAGTATGGGGAGGAGCAATCATAAAACGATAGAATTAGTCATTAAAATGGAGAGTGAAGTAGTTGACTCAGAGGCTAGGGTCCTGAATTTAAATAAAGGAAACTACGATGGTATGAGGCACGAGTTGGCTAGGATGGATTGGGGAATGTTACTCAAAGGGTTGACGGTGGATAGGCAACGGCAAACATTTAAAGATCGCATGGATGAACTACAGAATTTGCTCATCCCTCTTTGGCATCAAAATAAAACAAAAAAGGTGACTCAACCATGGCTAACAAGGGAAATTAGGGATAGCATAAGATCCAAAGAGAGGACATATAAATTGGCCAGAAAAAGCAGTAAACCTGAGGATTGGGAGCAGTTTAGGATTCGACAAAGGAGGACAAAGGGATTAATTAAGAAAGGGAAAATAGAATATGAGAGTAAGCTTGCAGGGAACATAAAAACTGACTGTAAAAGCTTTTATAGATATGTGAAGAGAAAAAGATTGGTGAAGTCAAGCGTAGGTCCCTTGCAGTCAGAATCAGGGGAATTTATAATGGGGAACAAAGAAATGGCTGATCAATTAAATACATATTTTGGTTCTGTCTTCACAAAGGAGGACACAAATAACCTCCCAGAGATGTCGGGAAACATAGGGTCTGATGAAAGGGAGGAACTGAAAGAAATCAGTATTTGTAGGGAAATTGATGGGATTGAAGGCCGATAAATCCCCAGGGTCTGATAATCTACATCCTAGGGTACTTAAGGAAGTGGCCCTAGAAATAGTTCATGCTTTGCTGATCATCTTCCAGCATTCAATGGAATCTGGAACAGTACCCATGGATTGGAGGGTAGCTAATGTTACCCCACTATTCAAAAAAGGTGGTAGAGAGAAAACGGGGAATTACAGACCGGTAAGCCTGACATCGGTAGTGGGGAAAATGCTGGAGTCCATTATAAAAAATGTAACAGCAGAGCGCTTGGAAAACAGTGACAGGATCGGACTACGTCAACATGGATTTACAAAAGGTAAATCGTGCTTGACTAATCTACTGGAATTTTTTGAGGATGTAACTGGTAAAATAGATAAGGGAGAACCAGTGGATGTGGTGTATTTGGACTTTCAGAAGGCTTTTGATAAGGTCCCGCATAAGAGATTAGCGTGTAAAGTTAAGGCACATGGGATTGGGGGCAAGGTATTGACTTGGATAGAGACAGACAGAAAGCAAAGAGTTGGAATAAACGGGTCTTTTTCCGAGTGGCAGGCAGTGACTAGTGGGGTACCGCAGGGATAGGTCCTTGGGCCCCAGCTATTCACAATCTATATCAATGATCTAGACAAGGGAACTAGATGTAATATCTCCAAGTTTGCAGACGACACAAAGCTGGGTGGGCATGTGTGCTGTGAGGAGGATGCCGAGAAACTCCAGTATGATTTGGGCAGGTTGGGTGATTGGGCAGATGCATGGCAGATGCAGTATAATGTGGATAAATGCGAGGTTATCCACTTCGGTGGCAAAAACAGGAAGGCAGATTATTATCTGAACGGCAATAGATTGGGAGAAGGGGAAGTGCAACAAGACCTGGGTGTCCTTGTGCACCAGTCGCTGAAGGTAACCTTGCAGGTGCAGCAGGCGGTTAAGGCGGCAAATGGTATGTTGGCCTTCATAGTGAGGGGATTCGAGTACAGGAACAAGGATGTCTTGTTGCAGTTGTACAGGGCCTTGGTGAGATCACATCTTGAGTATTGTGTGCAGTTTTGGTCACCTTATCTGAGGAAGGATGTTCTTGCCACAGAGGGAGTGCAGCAAAGATTCACCAGACTGATACCTGGGATGGCAGAAATGACGTATGAGGAGAGATAGGGTCGATTAGGCTTATATTCGCTAGAGTTTAGAAGAATGAGAGGGGATCTCATTGAAACTTATAAAATTCTAACAGGACTAGACAGACTAGATGCAGGAAGGATGTTTCCGATGGCGGGGAGTCCAGAACCAGGGGTCACAGTCTAAGGATAAGGGGTAGGCCATTTAGGACTGAGATGAGGAGGAATTTCTTCACCCAGAGTGGTGAACCTGTGGAATTCTCTACCACAGAAGGCAGTAGAGGCCAGTTCATTAAATATATTCAAGAAGGAGTTGGATATATTTCTTGAGGCTAAAGGGATCAAGGGATATGGGGAGAAAGCAGGGACAGGGTACTGAATTTGGATGATCAGCCATGATTTCATGAAATGGTGGAGCAGGCTCGAGGGCCGAATGGCCTACTCCTGCTCCTATGTTTCAATGTTTCCACACCAGGAGCGGGACATTCCCAAAGACTCCACACCACAAGCAGGACATTCCCACCGAGACTCCACACCAGGAGCGGGAGATTCCCAGAGACTCCACAGCAGGAGCGGGAGATTCCCAGAGACTCCACAGCAGGAGCGGGAGATTCCCAGAGATTGTTCCTCGAAGAGTTTTGTTATATAAAATAATTCTGATACACAAGAGCACATCCCTGTGCTAACGGGTTTTTACTGGCAACGGATTATTTTTAGGTTTTCCTCTTACCCCAACGATGGCCTGTGCCAGCAGGGTCTTCCCGCAGCCTGGGGGTCCATGTAACAGGAATCCCCGTGGTGGCACCACGCCCAGCTGCTGGTACACCTCCGGGTGCCTCAAGTGAATCAGCAGCTGGCACACTGCCTGCAAAGAGAACGGAGAACAAAGGGTTAAATTCAGCTTGGCTGCTCGCAGCCTCGCCCAAACCTGCTGGCTCCTCCATGCGCGACCCTAGACGGTGAATGTGAAAAGTGTCGCCGCCTCACCCAAACCTGCTGACTCCTCCTTCACACGGGAGCCTAGACGGTGAATGTGAAAAGTGTCGCCGCCTCGCCCAAACCTGCTGACTCCTCCTTCACACGGGAGCCTAGACGGTGAATGTGAAAAGTGTCGCCGCCTCGCCCAAACCTGCTGGCTCCTCCTTCACACGGGAGGCTAGACGGTGAATGTGAAAAGTGTCGCCGCCTCACCCAAACCTGCTGACTCCTCCTTCACGAGGGAGCCTAGACGGTGAATGTGAAAAGTGTCGCCGCCTCACCCAAACCTGCTGACTCCTCCTTCACACGGGAGCCTAGACGGTGAATGTGAAAAGTGTCGCCGCCTCGCCCAAACCTGCTGACTCCTCCTTCACACGGGAGTCTAGACGGTGAATGTGAAAAGTGTCGCCGCCTCGCCCAAACCTGACTCCTCCTTCACACGGGAGTCTAGACGGTGAATGTGAAAAGTGTCGCCGCCTCGCCCAAACCTGCTGACTCCTCCATGCGCGACCCTAGACGGTGAATGTGAAAAGTGTCGCCGCCTCGCCCAAACCTGCTGACTCCTCCTTCACACGGGAGCCTAGACGGTGAATGTGAAAAGTGTCGCCGCCTCGCCCAAACCTGCTGGCTCCTCCTTCACACGGGAGCCTAGACGGTGAATGTGAAAAGTGTCGCCGCCTCGCCCAAACCTGCTGGCTCCTCCTTCACACGCGAGCCTAGACGGTGAATGTGAAAAGTGTCGCCGCCTCGCCCAAACCTGCTGGCTCCTCCATGCGCGACCCTAGACGGTGAATGTGAAAAGTGTCGCCGCCTCGCCCAAACCTGCTGGCTCCTCCTTCACGAGGGAGCCTAGACGGTGAATGTGAAAAGTGTCGCCGCCTCGCCCAAACCTGCTGACTCCTCCTTCACACGGGAGCCTAGACGGTGAATGTGAAAAGTGTCGCCGCCTCGCCCAAACCTGCTGACTCCTCCTTCACACGGGAGCCTAGACGGTGAATGTGAAAAGTGTCGCAGCCTCGCCCAAACCTGCTGGCTCCTCCTTCACACGGGAGTCTAGACGGTGAATGTGAAAAGTGTCGCCGCCTCGCCCAAACCTGCTGACTCCTCCTTCACACGGGAGTCTAGACGGTGAATGTGAAAAGTGTCGCAGCCTCGCCCAAACCTGCTGGCTCCTCCTTCACACGGGAGCCTAGACGGTGAATGTGAAAAGTGTCGCAGCCTCGCCCAAACCTGCTGGCTCCTCCTTCACACGGGAGCCTAGACGGTGAATGTGAAAAGTGTCGCCGCCTCGCCCAAACCTGCTGACTCCTCCTTCACACGGGAGTCTAGACGGTGAATGTGAAAAGTGTCGCAGCCTCGCCCAAACCTGCTGGCTCCTCCTTCACACGGGAGTCTAGACGGTGAATGTGAAAAGTGTCGCAGCCTCGCCCAAACCTGCTGACTCCTCCTTCACACGGGAGTCTAGACGGTGAATGTGAAAAGTGTCGCCGCCTCGCCCAAACCTGCTGGCTCCTCCTTCACACGGGAGCCTAGACGGTGAATGTGAAAAGTGTCGCCGCCTCGCCCAAACCTGCTGGCTCCTCCTTCACACGGGAGCCTAGACGGTGAATGTGAAAAGTGTCGCCGCCTCGCCCAAACCTGCTGGCTCCTCCTTCACACGGGAGCCTAGACGGTGAATGTGAAAAGTGTCGCAGCCTCGCCCAAACCTGCTGGCTCCTCCTTCACACGGGAGCCTAGACGGTGAATGTGAAAAGTGTCGCCGCCTCGCCCAAACCTGCTGGCTCCTCCTTCACACGGGAGCCTAGACGGTGAATGTGAAAAGTGTCGCCGCCTCGCCCAAACCTGCTGGCTCCTCCTTCACACGGGAGCCTAGACGGTGAATGTGAAAAGTGTCGCCGCCTCGCCCAAACCTGCTGGCTCCTCCTTCATACGGGAGCCTAGACGGTGAATGTGAAAAGTGTCGCCGCCTCGCCCAAACCTGCTGGCTCCTCCTTCACACGGGAGCCTAGACGGTGAATGTGAAAAGTGTCGCAGCCTCGCCCAAACCTGCTGACTCCTCCTTCACACGGGAGCCTAGACGGTGAATGTGAAAAGTGTCGCAGCCTCGCCCAAACCTGCCGATTCCTCCTTCACACGGGAGCCTAGACGGTGAATGTGAAAAGTGTCGCCGCCTCGCCCAAACCTGCTGGCTCCTCCTTCACACGGGAGCCTAGACGGTGAATGTGAAAAGTGTCGCCGCCTCACCCAAACCTGCTGACTCCTCCTTCACACGGGAGCCTAGACGGTGAATGTGAAAAGTGTCGCCGCCTCGCCCAAACCTGCTGACTCCTCCTTCACACGGGAGCCTAGACGGTGAATGTGAAAAGTGTCGCCGCCTCACCCAAACCTGCTGGCTCCTCCTTCACACGGGAGCCTAGACGGTGAATGTGAAAAGTGTCGCCGCCTCACCCAAACCTGCTGGCTCCTCCTTCACACGGGAGCCTAGACGGTGAATGTGAAAAGTGTCGCCGCCTCACCCAAACCTGCTGGCTCCTCCTTCACACGGGAGCCTAGACGGTGAATGTGAAAAGTGTCGCAGCCTCGCCCAAACCTGCCGATTCCTCCTTCACACGGGAGTCTAGACGGTGAATGTGAAAAGTGTCGCCGCCTCACCCAAACCTGCTGACTCCTCCTTCACACGGGAGCCTAGACGGTGAATGTGAAAAGTGTCGCCGCCTCACCCAAACCTGCTGGCTCCTCCTTCACACGGGAGCCTAGACGGTGAATGTGAAAAGTGTCGCCGCCTCGCCCAAACCTGCTGACTCCTCCTTCACACGGGAGTCTAGACGGTGAATGTGAAAAGTGTCGCCGCCTCACCCAAACCTGCTGACTCCTCCTTCACACGGGAGCCTAGACGGTGAATGTGAAAAGTGTCGCCGCCTCGCCCAAACCTGCTGACTCCTCCTTCACACGGGAGCCTAGACGGTGAATGTGAAAAGTGTCGCAGCCTCGCCCAAACCTGCTGACTCCTCCTTCACACGGGAGTCTAGACGGTGAATGTGAAAAGTGTCGCAGCCTCGCCCAAACCTGCTGACTCCTCCTTCACACGGGAGTCTAGACGGTGAATGTGAAAAGTGTCGCAGCCTCGCCCAAACCTGCTGACTCCTCCTTCACACGGGAGCCTAGACGGTGAATGTGAAAAGTGTCGCCGCCTCACCCAAACCTGACTCCTCCTTCACACGGGAGTCTAGACGGTGAATGTGAAAAGTGTCGCAGCCTCGCCCAAACCTGCTGGCTCCTCCTTCACACGCGAGCCTAGACGGTGAATGTGAAAAGTGTCGCAGCCTCGCCCAAACCTGCTGACTCCTCCTTCACACGGGAGCCTAGACGGTGAATGTGAAAAGTGTCGCAGCCTCGCCCAAACCTGCTGGCTCCTCCTTCACACGGGAGCCTAGACGGTGAATGTGAAAAGTGTCGCAGCCTCGCCCAAACCTGCTGGCTCCTCCTTCACACGGGAGCCTAGACGGTGAATGTGAAAAGTGTCGCCGCCTCGCCCAAACCTGCTGGCTCCTCCTTCACACGGGAGCCTAGACGGTGAATGTGAAAAGTGTCGCCGCCTCGCCCAAACCTGCTGGCTCCTCCTTCACACGGGAGTCTAGACGGTGAATGTGAAAAGTGTCGCCGCCTCGCCCAAACCTGCTGGCTCCTCCTTCACACGGGAGCCTAGACGGTGAATGTGAAAAGTGTCGCCGCCTCACCCAAACCTGCTGACTCCTCCTTCACACGGGAGTCTAGACGGTGAATGTGAAAAGTGTCAAGTGTCGCCGCCTCGCCTGGTCTCCTCCTGTCCTCCCTCCCTCAATGTCAGATTTGATTTGTGTTCCAATCCCTCCATGTATCTACAACCTCCTCCAGCCCAAGTTATTTGCGCACCTCTATTTCTGTCCTCTTGCACATCCACGATTTTATTCGCTCCCTAGGCCCTAATCTCTGGAATTCCCTTCCTAAACCCCTCCGCCTCTCTACCTCCTTTAAGATGCTCCTTAAAACCTATTTCTTTGGCCAGGCTTTTGGTCACCTGGTCTAATATCTCTATGTGCCTCGGTGTTTGATAACACTCCTGTGAAGCACCTTGGGACGTTTTACCAGGTTAAAGCTGCGAGATAAATGCAAATTGTTGTTGTCCAAACACTCACACCAGCCCAGCAGGCTCGCAGGAGCAGGGGTGGGAAAACTCTTTTCACTGCAAGTTGAGGAACATTAAAGATAACTGTAGCACCCAACAGCTGACTGAGAAAGCCTGTCACACTGCCCCCAATCTGTACAGCCCCCTCGCCCCCACTGTCCGTCTGTACGGCCCCCTCGCCCCACTGTCCCCCCAATCTGGACAGCCCCCTCGCCCCCACTGTCCGTCTGTACAGCCCCCTCGCCCCCACTGTCCATCTGTACAGCCCCCTCGCCCCACTGTCCCCCCATCTGTATGGCCCCCTCGCCCCACTGTCCCCCCGCATATGTACGGCCCCCTCGCCCCACTGTCCCCCCCATCTGTACGGCCCCCTCGCCCCACTGTCCCCCCCATCTGTACGGCCCCCTCGCCCCCACTGTCCATCTGTACAGCCCCCTCGCCCCACTGTCCATCTGTACAGCCCCCTCGCCCCACTGTCCATCTGTACAGCCCCCTCGCCCCACTGTCCATCTGTACAGCCCCCTCGCCCCACTGTCCCCCCCATCTGTACGGCCCCCTCGCCCCCACTGTCCATCTGTACGGCCCCCTCGCCCCCACTGTCCATCTGTACAGCCCCCTCGCCCCACTGTCCATCTGTACAGCCCCCTCGCCCCACTGTCCATCTGTACAGCCCCCTCGCCCCACTGTCCCCCCCATCTGTACAGCCCCCTCGCCCCCACTGTCCATCTGTACAGCCCCCTCGCCCCACTGTCCCCCCCATCTGTACGGCCCCCTCGCCCCACTGTCCATCTGTACAGCCCCCTCGCCCCACTGTCCATCTGTACAGCCCCCTCGCCCCACTGTCCATCCCCCTCGCCCCACTGTCCATCTGTACAGCCCCCTCGCCCCACTGTCCATCTGTACAGCCCCCTCGCCCCACTGTCCCCCCCATCTGTACGGCCCCCTCGCCCCCACTGTCCATCTGTACGGCCCCCTCGCCCCACTGTCCCCCCAATCTGTACAGCCCCCTCGCCCCACTGTCCCCCCATCTGTACGGCCCCCTCGCCCCCACTGTCCATCTGTACAGCCCCCTCGCCCCCACTGTCCATCTGTACAGCCCCCTCGCCCCACTGTCCCCCCATCTGTACAGCCCCCTCGCCCCACTGTCCATCTGTACAGCCCCCTCGCCCCACTGTCCATCTGTACAGCCCCCTCGCCCCACTGTCCCCCCATCTGTACAGCCCCCTCGCCCCACTGTCCCCCCATCTGTACAGCCCCGCTCGCCCCACTGTCCATCTGTACAGCCCCCTCGCCCCACTGTCCATCTGTACAGCCCCCTCGCCCCACTGTCCATCTGTACAGCCCCCTCGCCCCACTGTCCATCTGTACAGCCCCCTCGCCCCACTGTCCATCTGTACAGCCCCCTCGCCCCACTGTCCATCTGTACAGCCCCCTCGCCCCACTGTCCATCTGTACAGCCCCCTCGCCCCACTGTCCATCTGTACAGCCCCCTCGCCCCACTGTCCGGCCCCCTCGCCCCACTGTCCATCTGTACAGCACCCCTCGCCCCACTGTCCGTCTGTACAGCCCCCTCGCCCCACTGTCCGTCTGTACGGCCCCCTCGCCCCACTGTCCATCTGTACAGCCCCCTCGCCCCACTGTCCGTCTGTACAGCCCCCTCGCCTCACTGTCCCCCCATCTGCACCGCCCCCTCGCCCCACTGTCCCCCCATCTGTACAGCCCCCCTCGCCCCACTGTCCCCCCATCTGTGCAGTCCCCACGCCCCACTGTCCATCTGTACAGCCCCCCTCGCCCCACTGTCCCCCCATCTGTACAGCCCCCGTCGCCCCACTGTCCCATCTGTACTGCCCCCCTCGCCCCACTGTCCATCTGTACAGCCCCCTCGCCCCACTGTCCATCTGTACAGCCCCCTCGCCCCACTGTCCATCTGTACAGCCCCCTCGCCCCACTGTCCATCTGTACAGCCCCCTCGCCCCACTGTCCAGCCCCCTCGTCCCACTGTCCATCTGTACAGCCCCATCGCCCCACTGTCCATCTGTACAGCCCCCTCGCCCCACTGTCCCCCCATCTGTACAGCCCCCACGCCCCACTGTCCATCTGTACAGCCCCCCTCGCCCCACTGTCCATCTGTACAGCCCCCTCGCCCCACTGTCCATCTGTACAGCCCCCCTCGCCCCACTGTCCATCTGTACAGCCCCCTCGCCCCACTGTCCATCTGTACAGCCCCCTCGCCCCACTGTCCGTCTGCACAGCCCCCTCACCCCACTGTCCGTCTGTACAGCCCCCTCGCCCCACTGTCCATCTGTACAGCCCCCTCGCCCCACTGTCCATCTGTACAGCCCCCTCGCCCCACTGTCCGTCTGTACAGACCCCCTCGCCCCACTGTCCGTCTGTACAGCCCCCTCGCCTCACTGTCCCCCCATCTGCACCGCCCCCTCGCCCCACTGTCCCCCCATCTGTACAGCCCCCCTCGCCCCACTGTCCCCCCATCTGTACAGTCCCCACGCCCCACTGTCCATCTGTACAGCCCCCCTCGCACCACTGTCCCCCAATCTGTACAGCCCCCCTCGCCCCACTGTCCATCTGTACAGCCCCCTCGCCCCACTGTCCATCTGTACAGCCCCCTCGTCCCACTGTCCATCTGTACAGCCCCCTCGCCCCACTGTCCATCTGTACAGCCCCCTCGCCCCACTGTCCCCCCATCTGTACAGCCCCCTCGCACCACTGTCCATCTGTACAGCCCCCTCGCCCCACTGTCCCCCCATCTGTACAGCCCCCTCGCCCCACTGTCCCCCCATCTGTACAGCCCCCTCGCCCCACTGTCCATCTGTACAGCCCCCTCGCCCCACTGTCCATCTGTACAGCCCCCCTCGCCCCCACTGTCCATCTGTACAGCCCCCTCGCCCCACTGTCCATCTGTACAGCCCCCTCGCCCCACTGTCCATCTGTACAGCCCCCTCGCCCCACTGTCCATCTGTACAGCCCCCTCGCCCCACTGTCCATCTGTACAGCCCCCTCGCCCCACTGTCCATCTGTACAGCCCCCTCGCCCCACTGTCCATCTGTACAGCCCCCTCGCCCCACTGTCCATCTGTACAGCCCCCTCCCCATCTGTACAGCCCCCTCGCCCCACTGTCCATCTGTACAGCCCCCTCCCCATCTGTACAGCCCCCTCGCCCCACTGTCCATCTGTACAGCCCCCTCGCCCCACTGTCCATCTGTACAGCCCCCTCGCTCCACTGTCCATCTGTACAGCCCCCCTCGCCCCACTGTCCATCTGTACAGCCCCCTCGCCCCACTGTCCATCTGTACGGCCCCCTCGCCCCACTGTCCATCTGTACAGCCCCCCTCGCCCCACTGTCCATCTGTACAGCCCCCCTCGCCACACTGTCCCCCCATCTGTACAGCCCCCACGCCCCACTGTCCATCTGTACAGCCCCCACGCCCCACTGTCCATCTGTACAGCCCCCTCCCCATCTGTACAGCCCCCTCGCCCCACTGTCCATCTGTACAGCCCCATCGCCCCACTGTCCATCTGTACAGCCCCCTCGCTCCACTGTCCATCCCCATCGCCCCACTGTCCATCTGTACAGCCCCCTCGCCCCACTGTCCATCTGTACAGCCCCCTTGCCCCACTGTCCATCTGTACAGCCCCCCTCGCCCCACTGTCCATCTGTACAGCCCCCTCGCCCCACTGTCCGTCTGTACAGCCCCCCTCGCCCCACTGTCCGTCTGTACAGCCCCCCTCGCCCCACTGTCCCCCAATCTGTACAGCCCCCTCGCCCCACTGTCCATCTGTACAGCCCCCTCGCCTCACTGTCCCCCCATCTGTACAGCCCCCTCGCCCCACTGTCCATCTGTACAGCCCCCCTCGCCACACTGTCCCCCCATCTGTACAGCCCCCACGCCCCACTGTCCATCTGTACAGCCCCCACGCCCCACTGTCCATCTGTACAGCCCCCTCCCCATCTGTACAGCCCCCTCGCCCCACTGTCCATCTGTACAGCCCCATCGCCCCACTGTCCATCTGTACAGCCCCCTCGCTCCACTGTCCATCTGTACAGCCCCATCGCCCCACTGTCCATCTGTACAGCCCCCTCGCCCCACTGTCCATCTGTACAGCCCCCTTGCCCCACTGTCCATCTGTACAGCCCCCTTGCCCCACTGTCCATCTGTACAGCCCCCCTCGCCCCACTGTCCATCTGTACAGCCCCCTCGCCCCACTGTCCATCTGTACAGCCCCCTCGCCCCACTGTCCGTCTGTACAGCCCCCCTCGCCCCACTGTCCGTCTGTACAGCCCCCCTCGCCCCACTGTCCCCCAATCTGTACAGCCCCCTCGCCCCACTGTCCATCTGTACAGCCCCCTCGCCGCACTGTCCATCTGTACAGCCCCCCTCACCACACTGTCCCCCCATCTGTACAGTCCCCTCGCCCCACTGTCCCCCCATCTGTACAGCCCCCTTGCCCCACTGTCCCCCCATCTGTACAGTCCCCTCGCCCCACTGTCCCCCCATCTGTACAGCCCCCTCGCCCCCACTGTCCGTCTGTACAGCCCCCTCACCCCCACTGTCCATCTGTACAGCCCCCTCGCCCCCACTGTCCATCTGTACAGCCCCCTCGCCCCCACTGTCTGTCTGTACAGCCCCCTCGCCCCCACTGTCCCTCTGTACAGCCCCCCTCGCCCCCACTGTCCGTCTGTACAGCCCCCTCGCCCCACTGTCCCTCTGTACAGCCCCCTCGCCCCACTGTCCATCTGTACAGCCCCCTCGCCCCCACTGTCCGTCTGTACAGCCCCCTCGCCCCCACTGTCCCTCTGTACAGCCCCCTCGCCCCACTGTCCATCTGTACAGCCCCCTCACCCCACTGTCCCTCTGTACAGCCCCCCTCGCCCCCACTGTCCAGTTCATTTACCCACTGAGCCATTGCAAACAGTACAGGCATCGATGGGGAACTGTTTGATCAACGTTAATTGATGGTCCCAGTTTCACTGCCTGGTCTGTGGCGAGTCAGCCAATCTCAGCCGGGGTGACAGATACATCAGCAGGTCTCCCTGCTCCCAACACCCATCGAGGACTCCAGGGGCTCGGTCTGCTTGCCAACACATGCCGTCTCTAATCACACAAAGAATGGCCCCTTGGCCGACCGAGCACAGGTTCAGCGCTGCCTGCGACATCTACCCCAGCACAAGGCCTCGCCCATTATGGTGGGTCTGTCCAGGGCGCATGGACTGCATGATCCTTACCTTCAGCGTTTCCTCATTGCCACCAACATCCTCAAACTTCACCGTCGAATGCTGCAACTCAAAGCCTTTCCTCCCAGCTGAAAAACAAGACAGAGATGAGTCAGCACAAGAGGGAGAGGGTTGGAAGAGGGCGGAGGGACAGAGAGAAGGATAGACTGAGAGGGAGTGGGATAGACAGAGGCCGAGAGAGTGACAGATGGAGTGAGGCCGAGAGAGGAATAGGCCGAGAGAGGGGCCGAGGGGGGGGGGGAGAGAGAGGGAGGGAGAGAGGCCGAGAGGAGGGAGGAGAGAGGAGAGAGGAGAGAGAAAGAGAAAGAGAAAGAGAAAGAGAAAGCGAGGGGGAGAGGGGGAGAGAAAGATAGACTGAGGGAATGAAGGAGTGAGGGATAGGCTGAGAGGGAGAGAGAGGGGGGTTAGACAGACAGAGACAGAGACAGAGAGAGAGAGAGAGAGAGAGAGAGAGAGAGAGAGACTGACAGAATGAAGGAGGGATAGGCTGAGAGGGAGAGAGGGGGGATAGCGCGAGAGAGGGCGAGCGCGAGAGCAAGCGCCTAAGGGAGTGAGCCAGAGAGCGATAGACAGAGCAAGAGAGAGGGATAGACTAAGAGAGAGTGAGGAAGAGAGATAGACTGAGGGAGAGAGAGCGCGAGAGACAGGGATAGACAGAGAGTGAGAGGGACAGACGAGAGGGAGTGAGAGAGAGCGATAGACTGAGGGAGAGAGAGAGAGAAACAGAGTGCTACGAGTTGGGTGAGTCAGGGAGTCTTAACTGTTTGCTAAAATCAAACTTTTGTTTGTTTCACATTTACTGTTACTATTTCAAATCTAAATTTCCCAGCTTTAAGCAGGGTTATAAAGGGATATACAAGGCCTACAATTCAGAGCAGCTGAATGCAGTTAATTAGGGAAACTAGATTAAACTGGTTCTGCTGTAGCTGGACTCAGCAAGCTCCTTTGTTTCAGGTCCTATAAAACAGGCTTTGAAGTGCGATTTTGCTCTGAGTGCGGTTTAAACAGAGTGCTGTGAGTTGGGTGAGTCAGGTAGTTCGGTGAGGAGTGGAAGGAGCTCCCTTGCTTCGCCTTTGTTTTTCCTAACTTTTCACCCTGTAGGAATTGGTTCTTAAAGAATCCGAGAGCGGGAGCAGTCAAACAACAATAACTGCGAAACCGCTAAAGTGACATTGATGCGCTATTAATTACTCATAAAAGACGGAGAGTTAGGAGAGTAACTAAAAGGCTTTTATTAACAAAGAACAGAGCATGCCTCTCGTGGTTGACTGGTTTCCAAGAAGGCAGGGGGCTGCAGAGCAGTCACCTTTATACCTGGGCATGTGGGTGGAGCCAGGGGCGGAGCCAGCTGAGGCATGCATAGATACAACAGTGTGCAACAACAACAACAACGGTGAACAACAATAACAGTGGTTTACCACATTCACCTTGTTTAAAATCGAGTCCGGCGGGGTGAAGTGTACTAAAGGTTCGTGTAAGTAAGTCTATCAGGTGGCCTTGTATGCCGTCCTGATCGTCGTGGTGGCGGCGGTGATGGTGCAGCATCCAACGTTGAATCTGGCGTCTCATTGAGTGGTTGGGTGGTCAATGACGGGTCCTTGGGCTGCGGCATGCCGTCTACAGGGGTTGAGTTGTGGGTAGTGGTGGATGGCAATGGTAGTGTTTCAGGGGCACCCGAAGGTGCGAGGTCTCGTATGGAGACTGTGTCCTCCCGCCCGTCCGGGTACGCCACGTAAGCATACTGGGGGTTGGCGTGGAGGAGGCTCACCCTCTCGACCAGGGGGTCCGTTTTATGGGACCTCACGTGCTTCCGCAATAGGACGGGTCCTGGAGACGTCAGCCATGTCGGTAGCGAGGTCCCCGATGTGGACTTCCTGGGGAAAGTGAACATTTTTTCATGGGGGGTGGCATTGGTGGCCGTACAAAGCAGTGACCGAATGGAGTGGAGCGCCGCAGGGAGGACCTCCTGCCAGCGAGAGGTCGGAAGGCCCTTAGATTTTAAGTTTAAGAGGACGGCCTTCCAAACCGTCGCGTGTTCTCTTTCCACCTGGCCGTTCCCCCGGGGGTTGTAGCTGGTGGTTCTGCTTGTAGCAATACCTCTCGTGAGCAGGTACTGACGGAGTTCGTCGCTCATAAAGGATGAGCCCCGGTCGCTATGGATATAGCTAGGGAAGCCGAACAAGGCGAAAAGGTCATTCAGACATTAAATGACCGTGGTACTGGTCATGTCTGGGCAAGGGATGGCAAATGGGAAACGGGAGTACTCATCAATTATGTTGAGGAAGTACACGTTGCGGTCAGAGGAGGGGAGGGGCCCTTTAAAATCGACGCTCAGGCGCTCGAAGGGGCGAGTGGCCTTGATCAGGCTTGCTCTGTCTGGCCTATAAAAATGCGGTTTGCACTCGGCACAGATTTGGCAGTTCCTGGTCATGGTCCTGACCTCCTCGATGGAGTAGGGCAGGTTACGGGATTTGATGAAATGGAAGAACCTGGTGACCCCCCGGGTAGCAGAGGTCATTGTGGAGGGTCTGCAGTCTATCAACCTGCGCGTTGGCGCATGTACCACGTGATAGGGCATCTGGGGGCTCATTGAGTTTCCCGGGCCGGTACAAGATATCGTAATTGTAGGTGGAGAGTTCAATTCTCCACCTCAAGATCTTGTCGTTCTTGATTTTGCCCCTCTGCTTATTGTTAAACATAAAAGCTACTGAACGCTGGTCAGTGAGCAGGGTAAATCATTTTCCGGCCAGGTAATGCCTCCAATGTCGCACCGCTTCCACAATGGCCTGGGCCTCCTTTTCGACAGAGGAGTGTCGAATCTCGGGGCCCTGGAGGGTCCTTGAGAAAAAGGCCACGGGTCTCCCCGCCTGGTTAAGGGTTGCAGCTAGGGCGAAGTCGGATGCGTCACTCTCCACTTGGAAAGGGATGGACTCATCCACTGCGTGCATTGTGGCCTTCGCAATATCTCTTTTTATGAGAGTGAAGGCTGCACATGCCTCTGCTGTCAGGGGGAAGGAGGTGGACTTGATGAGGGGTCTGGCTTTGTCCGCATAGTTGGGCACCCACTGAGCATAGTAAGAGAAAAACCCTAGGCATCTCTTCAGTGCTTTTTGGCAGTGGGGGAGGGGGAGCTCCATTAGGGGGTGCATTCTGTCGGGGTCAGAGCCGATGACTCCGTTCTCCACTACGCAGCCAAGAATGGCGAGGCGCGTGGTGCGAAACATACATTTGTCCTTGTTGTATGTTAGATTCAGCCGCTGGGCCGTACGGAGGAATTTCTCTAGGTTAACGTCATGGTCCTGCTGGTCGTGGCCGCAGATGGTGACGTTGTCTAGATAGGGGAAGGCGGCCTGCAGCGCGTTCTGGTCAACCATTCGGTCCATCTCCCTTTGGAAGACCGAAACCCCGTTGGTGACGCCGAAGGGGACTCGGAGGAAGTGGTAGAGATGACCGTCAGCTTCAAAAGCGGTGTACTGGCGGTCCTCAGCCCTGATGGGGAGCTGGTGGTATGCCGACTTCAGATCAATCGTCGAGAACACCCGGTATTGTGCTATCTGATTGACCATGTCAGATATGCAGGGGAGTGGGTATGCATCTAACTGGGTGTAGTGATTGATCGTCTGGCTGTAGTCAATAACTAGGCGCTGCTTTTCGCCAGTCTTCACTACCACCACTTGTGCTCGCCATGGGCTAGTGCTACCCTCAATAATCCCTTCCTTCAGGAGTCTTGCTACTTCGGATTTAATGAAGCTCCTATCCCCGGCACTGTACCGCCTGCTTTTGGTAACGATGGGCTTACAGTCGCGGGTGAGGTTAGCGAACGGGGGGGGAGACTTTAAGCGTGGAGAGGCTGCAAATGGTGCGCGGCGGGCGATTTAAAAGCTGCTGGCTGCAGACTGTGAGTGGGGGGAGGGGTCCGCCGTACGCTAATGTGACACTTTTAAGGTGGCACTGAAAATCCAACCCCAGTAGAACGGCAGCGCAGAGGTGGGGCAGGACAAGAAGTTTAAAATTTTTGTATTCTGTGCCCCTTACTGAAAGGGTCACTACACAGTAGCCACCGACGTCTGCTGAATGGGATTTGGAAGCCATAGAGATCCGATGGCGCGTTGGCCGGACCGGGAGAGAGTAACTGCGCACCGTGTCGGGGTGGATAAAGCTCTCCGTGCTCCCACTGTCGAAAAGGCAGGTAGTGGCGCGGCCGTTTACCGTAATGTCCATCATGGACCTGGACAGTTGGAGAGAGAGAGATTGGTCCAGCGTCACGGAGGCCAGCGTATGGTCGAGCGAGTCGCTGTGGTCGTCAGACGATGCAGTGGTCGAGTCCAGGTCACCCGCGATTGGAGTTGGAGGCGTCCAAGATGGCGGACAAAATGGCTGCGCCCATGGTCCTGATCCCCACGCGGCTGGAGGTGTCCAAGATGGCGGACAAAATGGCTGCCCCCACGGGTCACACGCGGCGCTGCTGGAGTTAGCGGTTTTACCTTTGCAGGTGCTGACGTAGTGTCTTTTCTTCCCGCAGCCAGAGCAAGTAGCGTTTTTCGCCGGGCAGCGAGCTCTGGGGTGTTTTGCCTGGCCACAAAAGTAACATTTCGGGCCCTTGGACATCGCTGCAGCAGTTGGTGCCGGGGGTGGCGGTCCCATGACCCAAGGTTGCGGCGTCCACGGTGCGGAGCGGTTAGGGGAGAATGCGTCCATATTCCGGTGGGCCGCGTCTAGCGAGAGCGCGAGGGACACTGCCTTCTTCAGGTCGATTTCGGCCTTCTCCAGCAGTCTCTGCCGGGAGTAGTCGGACTTGAGGCCCGCAACGAAAGCATCTCGGATAAGTCCCTCCGTGTGTGTCGCGGCCGATACCTCTTTACAATCGCAGGCTCGGCCGAGTATCTGTAGTGCCTGTAGGAATGCCTCCACCGATTCCCCGGACTGCTGTTTGCGGGATCTCAGGAGGTGTCTGGCATAAACCGTATTTACCGGGCGTGTGTATTGTCCTTTTAGCAGATCGATAGCCGCCGCGTAGGTAGTCGCGTCCTGGATGAGCGTGTAGACTTGGTGGCCCACCTTGGAGGCCAGGATTTTTAGTTTGTTTCCATCTAGTGTCACGGCTGAGGCTTCCAGGTAAGCTTCGAAGCAACGCAGCCATTGTGCGAACTTGGTAGACGAACCTGCCTCTTGAGGGTCTAGGTCCAGGCATGTTGGTCTGAGGGCATGCAGCAGCGCCTGCTGCTCAGCGTTTGGTGCCGTCATTTGCTGCAGCGCCTGCTGCTCAGCGTTTGGTGCCGACATTTTGTTTTTGTTAATAAAATTGATGCGCTATTAATTACTCATAAAAGACGGAGAGTTAGGAGAGTAACTAAAAGGCTTTTATTAACAAAGAACAGAGCATGCCTCTCGTGGTTGACTGGTTTCCAAGAAGGCAGGGGGCTGCAGAGCAGTCACCTTTATACCTGGGCATGTGGGTGGAGCCAGGGGCGGAGCCAGCTGAGGCATGCATAGATACAACAGTGTGCAACAACAACAGTGAACAACAATAACAGTGGTTTACCACAGACATCACAACCAGGGAAGGAGCTGATTGGTAAGCAGGACCTGCTGATTATTTCTATAGACCAGTCATTAAAGTAAAAGTAAGGTCTCTAGTTTAGAGTAAGTAGTGGTTAAAGGGAAGTAAGGTCCCTAGTGTATTTAATATTCTTTAATTTAAAGGAAAGGGAGTAAATTAAGGGTAGGGCATGGCAGGGCAGCTCAGCAGCATGGAGTGCTCCTCCTGTGCTTTGTGGGAAGTCAGGGACACTTTCGGTGTCTGGGGCGAACACATGTGCAGGAAGTGTCTCCAGCTGCAGCTACTCGAAATCCACGTTTCGGAGCTGGAGTTGCAGCTGCAGTCACTGTGGAGCATCCGCGAGGCTGAGATCTTCGTGGATAGCACGTTTAACGAGGTGGTCACACCGCAGGTAAAGAGTACACAGGTAGACAGGAAATGGGTGACTGCCAGACAGTGTAAAAGAACTAGGAAGGTAGTGCAGGAGTCCCCTGGGTCCATCTCCCTCTCCAACAGATTTTCCATTTTGGATACTGCTGGGGGAGATGGTTTCTCAGGGGAATGCAGCAAGAGCCAAGTCCGTGGCACTACGAGTGGCTCCAGCTGCACATGAGAGGAGGAAAAAGAGTGGGAGAGCAATAGTGATAGGGGATTCTATCGTAAAGGGGAACAGATAGACATTTCTGTGGCCGCAGACGTGACTCCAGGATGGTATGTTGCCTCCCTGGTGCCAGGGTCAAGGATGTCACTGAACAGCTGCAGGGCATTCTGAAGGGGGAGGGCGAACAGTCAGGGGTCATGGTTCACATTGGTACCAATGACATAGGTAGAAAGAGGGATGAGGTCCTGCAACAAGAATTTAGGGAGCTAGGTAGCGGATTAAAAAGCAGGACCTCAAAAGGTTGTAATCTCTGGATTACTCCCAGTGCCACGTGCTAGTGAGTATAGGAATCGGAGGATAGAGCAGATGAATGCGTGGTTAAAGAGTTGGTGCAGGAGGGAGGGCTTTAGTTTCCTGGATCACTGGGTCTGCTTCTGGTGAAGGTGGGACCTGTACAAGTCGGACGGGTTGCATCTGAACCGGAACAGGACCAACATCCTTGCGGGGAGGTTTGCTAGTACCGTTGGGGGGGGGTTTAAACTATCTTGGCAGGGGGATGGGATACAGAGTGGAGCTATAGTAGGGGGTGATGCACAGCCAAATAGAGGAAAAAACAAGTCAGCCTGGAAGGCAGAGCAAATATGCAACAGCACAAGGGAGTATGGCAAGGCTGGATGGCATTTATTTTAATGCAAGGAGCCTTGTGAGTAAGGCAGATGAATTGAAGGTGTTGATGAACACATGGGAGTATGTAATTGTTGCTATCACATTTAAGAAGCATTTGGATGAGCATTTGAAATGCCATAGCATACAAGGCTACGGGCCAAATGCTGGAATATGGGATTAGATTAGACAGGGCTTGATGGCCGGCATGGACACGATGGGCCGAAGGGCCTCTATCTGTGCTGTATTACTCTATGACTCTATGACTCTATATGGTTGAGGGAGGGGCAGGACTGGCAGCTCAATATTCCGGGGTATAGAATCTTCAGGCGAGACAGAGGGGGGTGTAAAAGAGGAGGGGGTGTCGCAATATTAATCAAGGAGTCAATTACTGCTGTAAGGAGGGATATCATCTTAGCAGGTTCCTCTAATGAGGCCATATGGGTAGAACTTAAAAACAAAAAGGGAGCAAGCACTTTGCTGGGAGTGTACTATAGGCCCCCAAACAGTGAGGGGGAGATAGAGGAACAGATATGTAGGCAAATCTCACAGAAGTGTAGAAATAATAGGTTAATAATAGTAGGGGATTTCAACTTCCCCAATATTAACTGGGATAGTCAGAGTGCGAAAGGCTTAGAGGCTGCGGAATTCTTAAAGTGCATCCAGGAGAGCTTTTTGAGCCAGCATGTAGAAAGTCCTACAAGAGAGGGGGCGGTACTGGACCTAATTCTAGGGAATGTAACCGGGCAAGCGGTAGAAGTGTCAGTAGGAGCGCATTTTGATGTCAGTGACCATAATTCGGTGAGATTTAAGGTAGTCATGGAAAAGGACAAAGATGGACCAGAAATAAAGGTTCTAAATTGGGGGAAGGCCGATTTTAATATGATAAGGCAGGACCTGGCCAAAGTAGATTGGGATCAGCTACTTGCAGGAAAATCCACATCAGAGCAGTGGGAGTCTTTCAGAAAGGAAATAGAGAGAGTACAACGCCAACATGTTCCTGTAAAGGTCAAGGGTGGGACCAACAAGCCCAGGGAACCCTGGATGTCAAGGGATATACAAGAATGGATTAGGGGAAAAAAGGGAGGCTTTTGGCAGATACAAAGGACTAAAAACAGTGGAAGCCCTAGAGGAGTATAGAAAGTGCAGGGGGGTACTTAAAGAAATTAGGAGGGTGAAGAGGGGCCATGAAAAAACACTGGCGGGCAAAATAAAGGAAAATCCCAAGGTGTTTTATAAGTATATTAAGGGCAAGAGGATAACCAGGGAAAGAGTAGGGCTCATTAGGGACCAAAGTGGCAATCTGTGTGTCAAGCCGGAAGATGTAGGTGAGGTTTTAAATTAATATTTTGCATCTGTGTTCACTATGGAGAAGGACAATGCAGGCATAGAAATCAGGCAGGGGGATTGTGATATACTTGAACAAATTAGCATTGAGAGAGGAGGTACTAGCGGTTTAAGTAGGCTTAAAAGTGGATAAATCTCCAGGCCCAGACGAGATGTATCCCAAGCTGCTGTGTGAGGCAAAGGAGGAGATTGCAGGGGCTCTGACACAAATTTTCAGAACCTCTCTGGCCACAGGGGAGGTGCCAGAGGACTGGAGGACAGCTAACGTAGTACCATTATTCAAGAAGGGTAGTAGGGATAAACCAGGGAATTACAAGCAAGTGAGCCTAACATCAGTGGTAGGGAAATTATTGGAAAAAATTCTGAGGGACAGAATTAGTCTCCACTTGGAAAGGCAAGGATTAATCAAGGATAGTCAGCATGGCTTTGTCAGGGGGAGATCATGTCTAACCAATTTGACTGAATTTTTCAAGGGGGTGTCTAGGTGTGTGGATGAGAGTAGTACAGTTGATGTAGTCTACATGGACTTCAGTAAGGCTTTTGACAAAGTCCTGCATGGGAGACTGGTCAAGAAGGTAAGAGCCCATGGGATCCAGGGCAATTCGGCACATTGGATCCAAAATTGGCTTAGCGGCAGGAGGCAGAGGGTGATGGTCGAAGGTTGTTTTTGTGACTGGAAGCCTGTATCCAGTGGTGTACCGCAGGGATCGGTGCTAGGTCCTTTGCGGTTTGTAGTGTACATTCATGATTTAGATATGAATGTAGGAGGTATGATCAGTAAGTTCGCAGATGACACGAAAATTGGTGGAGTAGCGAGGAGGGAAGCCTCAGGCTACAGGACGATAAACGAGTTGGTCAGATGGGCAGAACAGTGGCAAATGGAATTTAACCCTGAAAAGTGTGAGGTGATGCATTTTGGGAGGACTAACAAGGCAAGGGAATACACAATGAATGGTGGGACCCTAGGAAGGACAGAGGATCAGAGGGACCTTGGTGTGCAGGTACATAGATCCCTGAAGGCAGCAGGACAGGTAGATAAGGTGGTTAAAAAGGCATATGGGATACTTATATTCTATGCCTTGGCTAATGAAGGCAAGAGCAGGGAGGTTATGATGGAGCTGCACAAAACGCTAGTTAGGCCACAGCTGGAATACGGTGTGCAGTTCTGGTCGCCACACTATAGGAAGAATGTGATTGCATTGGAGAGGGTGCAGAGGAGATTCACCAGGATGTTACCTGGGCTGGAGCGCTTCAGCTATGAGGAGAGACTGGACAGGCTGGGGTTGTTTTTTGTTTTCCTTAGAGCAGAGAAGGCTGAGGGGGGACCTGATTGAGGTGTACAAAATTATGAGGAGCATAGATAGGGTAGATAGAAAGGAACTTTTCCCCTTGGTGGAGCGGTCAATAACCAGGG